>NC_064926.1:293493454-293857621 GCF_023897955.1 Schistocerca gregaria | reverse complement strand
CATTTCCACCTGGCGCCTCAGTTGGACCAGCGTTCGTGCTGGACGTGCAGACCGCGTGAGACGACGCTTCATCCAGTCCCAAACATGCTCAATGGGGGACAGATCCGGAGATCTTGCTGGCCAGGGTAGTTGACTTACACCTTCTAGAGCACGTTGGGTGGCACGGGATACATGCGGACGTGCATTGTCCTGTTAGAACAGCAAGTTACCTTGCCGGTCTAGGAATGGTAGAACGATGGGTTCGATGACGGTTTGGATGTACCGTGCACTATTCAGTGTCCCCTCGACGATCACCAGAGGTGTACGGCCAGTGTAGGAGATCGCTCCCCACACCATGATGCCGGGTGTTGGCCCTGTGTGCCTCGGTCGTATGCAGTCCTGATTGTGGCGCTCACCTGCACGGCGCCAAACACGCATACGACCATCATTGGCCCCAAGGCAGAAGCGACTCTCATCGCTGAAGACGACACGTCTCCATTCGTCCCTCCATTTACGCCTGACGCGACACCACTGGAGGCGGGCTGCACGATGTTGGGGCGTGAGCGGAAGACGGCCTAACGGTGTGCGGGGCCGTAGCCCAGCTTCATGGAGACGGTTGTGAATGGTCCTCGCCGATACCCCAGGAGCAACAGTGTCCCTAATTTGCTGGGAAGTGGCGGTGCGGTCCCCTACGGCACTGTGTAGGATCCTACGGTCTCGGCGTGCATCCGTGCGTCGCTGCGGTCCGGTCCCATTTCGACGGGCACGTGCACCTTCCGCCGACCACTGGCGACAACATCGATGTACTGTGGAGACCTCACGCCCCACGTGTTGAGCAATTCGGCGGTACGTCCACCCGGCCTCCTGCATGCCCACTATACGCCCTCGCTCAATGTCCGTCAACTGCACATACGGTTCACGTCCACGCTGTCGCGGCATGCTACCAGTGTTAAAGACTGCGATGGAGCTCCGTATGCCACGGCAAACTGGCTGACACTGAAGGCGGCGGTGCACAAATGCTGCGCAGCTAGCGCCATTCGACGGCCAACAACGCGTTCCTGGTGTGTCCGCTGAGCCGTGCGTCTGATCATTGCTTGTACAGCCCTCTCGCAGTGTCCCTAGCAAATATGGTGGGTCTGACACACCGGTGTCAATGTGTTCTTTTTTCCATTTCCAGGAGTGTATTTTACTAAACCAACCATGCTTATTTGTTGTCAGAAATCGCAAGGACTTCCCTTCACTGTCGCCACCGTGTCTCGTTCAGTTGATGTGTACCATTTCCGCAGTGACAGAGGTCGACTGTAGTCTCCACACTATACTTACCACCTGCTAAAACGGCGAACAACACATCGGCATCTGTCTCCCGTACCCACTGGTGCTCAATACAGAGTACTTGGTGTACTCTGCAGGCTGTGCGTTGTGGCGGAATCTTCTCACGAAATTCCAGTCACCAACCTTCTCCTCCGAATGCGAAAATATTTTGTTGACACCGACCTACAGAGGGAGAAATGATCACCATGATAAAATAAGGGAAATCTCAACCCGTATGGAAAGATATAGGTGTTCGTTCTTTCCGCGCGCCATACGAAATTGGGATAATAGAGAATTATAAAGGTGGTTCAATGAACCCTCTACCAGTCACTTAAATGTGATTTTCAGTGAGTCCATTTAGATGTAGATGTGGAACCGCACTTTTCATACTGCTTTCACCAGGGCGCAAGACTCCTGTCTTACATCACACTGTTTGAAACGTGGGGAGACGCTTGGCGGCTGTTATTCCCTACGGGCTGGGTACCAAACCACACATAGCCCTACCATAAATTTAGAACTCGGCTGTTTTTTGGCCTCTTTAACCTCTGAAATGCGACGCTATTAACATTACAGAGTAGGAAATCTATTTCCAATCGATTTAAGGGGCGTTCTCATGCTCGTAAGCATTTTCTGGTTAGACTGATACCTTTCTTCTCTAGAAATGGGGACTTACACAGTATCGTGCATACATACAGAAATCAATTGAATCCAGCGTCGAAAGCCCTGCATATTCTACCGACATTATAATCAGTTTCCATGAAAATTAGAGAGTTTTTGAACGAAGTCTCTTTCCCTACCAGTGGAATATACATTGAAGAACTCCTCTATAATGGCAGGAAAAACACATGACAAGAACCAGAACATTGACATCTAAGGCGTCCTTTTTCCCGCTGTCTTCTACTTTGCACTTATGTCATCAGATACTTTTACAGGATTTATAAATCACATCTGACGGCTGCAAATGTACTTCCCTCAACAAAGCCGCTTGTGCAAGAAGTTATTCACAGACCAACGTTGCGAATGTCGGGAGATGAATGGTGAAATGGCAGTGCGTGTGGACTTGGTGTAAATTCAAGAAGCTTTCCAGGTTGGGCTGTAACAAGGTTTCAAAATATATTCTGAGGCAAACGAAGCACTATGAAAGAACTATCCAATGTGATATGTGATATGCATGTACAGACAAACTAAACATTACAATTTCAGAAATATTGGATGATTTCTTCAATAGAAAGGGAGTCTCCAGATACGTATTCGACCTGGAGCCTCACTGACTGGAGTAGAATTGTCTTCAGTGATAAGCCCCGCTTCGAACTGAGCCCTGATGATCAGGCAAGACGTGTCTGAAGATGTCCCAGACAGCGGCGAGGTAACAACCCGACTGTTGTTGCCATACGGCCTAATAACCAGGCCTTATGGTCCTGGGTGCCATTTCATTTCATAGTAGAAACTCTTCGATCGATATCCCCTACAGTCCAACCTCACAGTTAGTGAACGACATTCTACGTCCTCCCGCACCCCCTACCACTTCATGACAAGCCTTTCTGGGCCTACGTGTCAGCAAGATAATTCCATCCCACTTATGGTGAGAGTTACTGTTGCTAGCCTAACCCTCTCTCGTGATCAGCGAGGCCATCGGATCTCTCTCCAATTGAAACGTTTTGGACCATCTCGGGATTTTAACGATCTAATGCTGCAAAAGTACACGCTATCCCTCATGATGACAACCAACAAGAGTGTCAATCAATGACAAGCAGAAGAACTGCTTTCGTAATAGCCAGAGTTGGACCAGCGCGTTATTGACTTGCTCTATTTGTGAAGCTCTTTCTATTCAATAAATTACCCAATTTTTCTGAAAGTGTAATCATTTATTGGTCTTATCATTTACATCACCTCTACCGATTCCCGCCCCATTTGGTTAATTTCTTCAAAGTGGGTCATTTTTCTTACCCTGAAGTGTACTTTAAATAGTAATCGAACAAAGATTAATTAATGACGTGGAGACTGCAAGGTTAGAACACCACAGCAACCGGCAAGGAGTGTGATCTTCAGAAGTGAGATCTCGTTCTTCGAGGGTGTAAAGGGGTAATGGAGACGTCATCTGTTTCCTAGGGGCTAACTATGGTCATATGTTAACATTATAGACACATGAGCACTTGTCTTACATGCCAATGGTATGTAATATGGAGCTGTTAAACCCTAAATATGGGTGTAAAAATATTAAGGCGTGACATGGAACATGCAAATATCAGTATCCTTTGTGCCCAGCATACTCCAATCAAGAAATGTCTATAGCGATCTAATATGTTTCACAAGACTTGTAAATAATTCTGACCACTTTTAGAAATTGCAGACTTTCAGTACTTCTAAGAAGTGTTCAGACCAGACGAATTTGATGGCTACGTCTATTTACTGATGTAGTTAATACTGGCACTACTTGTACTATTACTGCTGCTGCTGCTGCCGCTGCTGCCACTAATAGTAATAATAATAATAATAATAATTATAATAATAATAATAATAATAATAATAATAATGACAGTTATAAATTCCACCACTGCCGGTTGCAAGCCTGGGGCCTCATCGTGCAAGTGGTGAGGTAGGAGCAACAGGACGAGTATTAATCTCGTAAAAAAGTCAGGGTCCATCTGGCTCTGGATATTAGTGCCATGTCGTGGGGCCCCTACCTATGGTTGCTAGACGAAGCAGGTAAACAGTCTTAGCTGCAGAAGAGGAATCAGGATATTTCCCAATGGCGTTGAGAGCAGAAGAACCGAGGGGAGCAAACACCATACTGAAAGCACATTAAACCGAGGAGCGACGGTTCCCGCATCGGGCGGCTTCCTGGTCATCTCCTGATTCCATGTTACGGACGGTTGTTCTAATTACTCCAGCTCTCACTTACGTGATTTTATTTTTGGGTAGGGCCTCACCCTATCCTACAAATCCATGCCCATGCAACTACCTTGATGGCATAACACACGGAAACTAGTAACCCAGCCGGTTCATTCTGGGGCTAAAATTTTCGTTGAAGTAGGGCAATGGATTCTGTGGGCGCTACACCATGTTTGGATCAGTCGGAGGAGCCATCACCCAGCAAACTCAGAACGTAGGAGACACATATATTTGGTACACTTAACGTGAAAACCTTATTGAAAATTGTAAACCAAAGGCAACTGATAAAAATACTTGATGAATACAAAATCAAACTTTTGGCAGTCCAAGAAACAAGATTCACAACAGATGAAGTGTCAGCAATGGACAATTATAGGATACTGAAAGTAGGACCAACTATCAAGGTTAAGAAAACAGAGAAAACGAATAATGCAGTTTTAATCCTTGGACAGGCCTTCTCCATTCATAATTCTATAACTGAATCTATCATAGACATCAGATCTCCATCTCCTAGACTGCCTACAGTAACTCTTGCAAGTGAAAACAAATTAAACAATATATTCAACACTACAATGGCAGACAACAATGCAAACCAGCCACAGACTGCACACGGCACAGCCAGTGATTTTCATAGAGAGCGCTACGTGGCGGCGGCGTTACCAATAAAAAAAACCTAAACATCCTACTTACCACCTTTCGTTTTTTATTAGTGCTTTCGGTATCTTAGTCCCATTCTCAAATAACCATTTCTGATATTAGAGAATCTGGCATCACCACTGGTTAACCCCACTCCAAAATTCAATTTGGTTGTAACCAATGGTGATGTCTCATCACGACCAGTTATCTGGGATGATGGGAGAAATAATTTTGTTGTAAGTTCTATGGGACCAAACTGCTGAGGTCATCGTGCCCTAAGGTTACACACTACTTAATCTAACTTTAACTGACACTAACTAACACACCCAAGCCCGACAAGACAGGACTTGAACCTCCGATGGAGGGAGCCGGGCGAACCATGACAGTGCTTCACAAACCATGCTGCTGCAACGCGCAACGAGAAATATTTGCTTGAGAGTTGGACTGCGGCTCTGGAAGTAGTCTGAAAGATTGAAAGATAAGCAAATAATACAAATATATTCTAAGCTACGGATCTACTAGTGAATTTTTTCTTTGACATTGATGGATAAATCATGAAAAATTTTATTACTGGATATTTTATTCCCAGCGGATGTATAATCATACAACAAAGTGTTTATCTAGATCTTCAATGCAATCTGTGTAATTTTTTATGTTGAAGTTCAGCTGTCAGTCCCTACAACAAGTAGCGATCATCTGCTTATCTTTGCGTAAATCACTACAATATTTTGGCATTGATTCTTCTTCATCCAATAAACAGAATTATGTAGCTTCTGACATTATCCGTCTCATCATTTATATAAACTGCGAATCGTAATAGTCATGTTACCCTACCTTATGCTAATCGTCGCGTTACTATTATGTCTGAAGATTTCTTTTTGTTAAGAATGACAATCTCTGCTCTATTTGCTTGGATGCGCTGTGAGATTGCGGGGCACTCTCACTTTTGATTCGGTGTCATGTCGCTTTATGTTCTTAGGGAAGATGATCTTCATTACGATATGATGTTATACATAATAATGGAACGGAAGAGGTGCACGATTGAACAACGGAGGAACTGGAAATGGAGCTCAAGTCGAGGAAACTGAGATTCAGGGAACGAACCCAGGTCGGGCGGAGTGAGGAAATGACAACCAACGTCACTGACCTTCTGAAGAAGCCATAGATAGTTTAATGGTCGGTAACAGCCGAACATACGCAGAGTAGCAAAAGTTTTGTTTAGTTGTAATAGTTTTAAACACAAGAATCATTTCTTTAGATTTTTTTGTAATTCCCCCATGGTAATTAGCATAGGGGCTTCTCCTATTACTGCTAGTCGTAGAGTTGGCATTGCTAGAATTTCATTTTAAAAGTATTTCTTCCTAACATGTATCAAGTTTATAGATGGACAGTTGGTCATTCCAGAGTTAACTGAATTACAGTTGTTGTGAGTAGAGATGTGCCGGTTTCACGACGGAAGTTTATTTGAGTCCTGTTTCACGCGAGTTAATATTTTCTCATAGCAGTTTTGCAGTTTGCAAGGAACAACAGAATCTGATGTCACACAAAGATAGAATTTTTGTGTCTTCGTGTCCGAACCAAGTGCACGAGTATTGGGGACTGACTTATTCTCGTAACATCTTGGAGTTGAGCTACAATAATATTTCTTCTGGTTATTGTGTGTGCACCTCTGTAAACGCCCTTGTACGATCCATATATAATTCGTTGTATAGTGTGAGAGGGGCGTCATTGAGATTAGTTTGCGAGACCCATGGAGGTATTTTGCAGGATGGTAGTGTATTGTCCACGCACGAGACGTTTTGACTTTTTTATGTTTTTCGCCGTGGTTTGTGACCATTGCGCAGTGCAATGTGTCTTCGCTGTGGGCTGATTATTGTCGTCGCCAGTGGTGTTGTATTTGTGTTGTGTTTTTTTTTCTATGGATGTCGCCTTTGGTGCAATGTTTCTCGCGAATGGGATATGTTATTTTGGTTTCACAGGTGAGCTATCGCATCTTATCCGATTGATATTCACTGTGGTTATTCGCTTGTGGTTTTCGCATGTGGTTTCCCGCATTATTGTGTGATGATATCTGTGTGGGTTTTCGCTAGCAGTTTGCGAGCACCTGAGTGGTAGGTCTTGAGCGATAGTTTGTACTTGTGGCGTGAGCTTGGAATGTGCGACTCACTTTGGTATGTTTTTGCAGAGTGAGCGAGGCACACCATCAATCTGTGGGAGAGAGAGAAGAACGGAAGAAATGTAGCTTTGCAGTCAAATGTCGATAATACTGTGGTGTCACTGCCAGACACCACACTTGCTTTGTGGTAACCTTTTAAATCGGCCGCGGTCCGTTAGTATACGTCGGACCAACGTGTCGCCACTATCAGTGATTGCAGACCGAGAAACCGCCACACGGCAGATCTAGTCTAGAGAGACTCCCTAGCACTCGCCCAGTTGTACTGCCGACTTTCCTAGCGATGGTCTACATGCGCTCTCATTTCCAGAGACGTCAGTTTAGCATAGCCTAAGCTACGTCATTTGCAACGACCTAGCAAGGCGCCATATTCAGTTACTTACAGATAATATTGTGAATCATGTAGCGTCAAGAGCGACGTTCATCATTAATGGATTAAAGATAAGTATCAAACTAGCTACGTCCGCTTTCTGAGTTCTAATTCCTTGTCATGTTACAGACCTCACGTCAGTATAGTTCTTCCCTCCTGACGCCAGACTGCGTGAGCTAAAACGTGTGCACTTCGGCCTCCTCTAGTAACACGGTGTTGGTTCTTCTGCCAACACAACAAATACCTAGTGCTTTTTGTGCTTCTTGTAGGAGCTGGAGTGGAAAATTTGTACACCAACCTGAGAAAATTTTGAGTCAGTTTCATCAAAAAGACAATTTCGCAACCGTTGTTTTCCCACATAGGACAGCGAGCAGACTGGTGACGTTGGTGCTCATCGGTGTTTACACAATACAACAGCGTTAGTGCCACTATAACGAAAAAAAACAGTAAATCATACATCATTTACAGTAGTTGGTTTTGCGTGAGTAAGTAGTAGACATAGATGGAATGAGAGTGACTGGAGTGAATGTGTAGACTAAGTTCGCTTAGTATTTTGATTATGTGAAAGGTTGTGGGAAATTAACACTACGCTATCATACAGCACAACACATCACTACTACTTACGATTGTAAAGATTTAGACACAGAAAATTTGTCATTTAAAATTATTTCTGTAATAATATCAAAATATTTGTGGAATAGAATAAGATTATGTTGTTGCCAAGAGCTCTGTAAATCATTTTTTTAATTTCTTGGTGTGATCATGTAAAGCAATCCCTTATAAATTCATTATAATTCACTGTAGTTATGCTGTAAACATATTTGTAAAAACACAGCACTAAGTCTCGATGTAAGTATTGTGTAGAGTATAGGCAGCTGAGTTGATGACGACGTATCAGGAAGTTGGAGATGTCGCTGACACTCCAGCAGCAGTTGCAGCGGCACAGACAGGCCGCCAAGCAGACAGGATGGTCAAGGTCGTCCACCAACCCTGTGAGACAGAGGGCAAGCAGCTCTGTCCAGGGGCTATGGCCCAAACAGAGACTGCATGACAGCTGGTCGACATGACATCACTGGGCTATGTGAATGGAGGTAGGTGTGGATAAGCCCCTTCATACGACGAGCTGTCAACAAAGAGCTGGTCCCGAGCCCCATGCGAGCACTTTCGCCATCGCGTCCCGTGGGACCCACCGCTGAATGGAAGAACAAACGCGGGGCCGGCCGATGTGGCCAAGCGGTTCTAGGCGCTTCAGTCTGGATCCGCGTGACCGCTTCGGTCGCAAGTTCGAATCCTGCCTCGGGCATGGATGTGTGTGATGTCCTTAGGTTCGTTAGGTTTAAGTAGTTCTAAGTTCTAGGGGACTGATGACCTCAGAAGTTATGTGCTCACAGCCATTTGAACCATTTGAACAAACACGGGCCACCACGACTCAGCTGCCTGTGGAGTATTGAATGTAGGTACTTACATGCCTGGAGACACGTATTGACGCAGATGGTGGGAGGTGATTCCCCTAAAACCTGTGTCATATGCTGCCCGGTTCATCCCATGAACGTCTTCTACAGTGGCAATGTATTGCAGAATACCATGTCATCCAAGATGGTTATCAATCGAGACGCCACTGTTTTCTACCGACAGACAAGGTCGTGCCACACTGTACATGCCGAGAAAAAGCGGTAACCCATCTCGGCAGACTCATCCCACATAGATGCCACATGCTATGTCTAGTGCAGTGTTTATTCGTGTGGCAACTGTAAATTTAAAAACTGCCTCCCTAAAGATCTTTGAGAAGGGAGCTTTAGAATATTTGTTGTTTTCATTAATTTCTTTGATGTATGTTTGATTTACATATGTTTTATGTGCGCCTTGCTGTTTGCAGTTTTAGAAGATCACATTTATTTCCTGTGTTTTTAATCAAGTTTTTTTCTGTCAATGAACTCATGCATTAGTTATTCATTTTGTGTAAAGATTCAATTATTTTATGTCAATGATATGTTGTTTTGTTGTGTTGACACCTTATCTTTGTACATAAGGAACAGATTGACACGTTTTATAGAAATAAACTGAACATATGAGACTTGCTAAATGAAAACAAGGAATCTTTTATATTGGGAGAATGTGATAGCGTTTGTGTTCGATGTTCTATCAAGGAATGAGTAAAGCCATGTGTATAATTCCGCAGGAGTAGTAGTTTTCCATGAGGCAGAGAATCCTCAAGACAACAATATTATATCCTGGTTGGGGAATAATTTTCACTAGCTCCAACTTCAGGATGAACGAGTAGATAAATGTCTGCAAGACACTGTAACCGTTTAGTAATTGTCACTGAAGTCTGGGTGTTCAAGAATATGACCCAATGGTACGCCCATCACATTTTTCTTTCCCGCTTTAATTTTGTAGGCATGCAGCAGAGAGTGTATGGATGACACCTGGTTGAATGTGACAAAGACAGGGTACAACAATGTGCTGGGGTTTATGGTGAACAAAGACTGATTCATATTTATTTCTTTTATAATGCCCCACCTAAAGTGTCAGAATTCTGTTCCATGTCACACTAAGCTTTTAAAGTGTGACACTCCCCATAAATAAATTTGAGAGGAACGGGGAGGCTGTGAGAGATCGCAGGACACTTTCACTTCTGATTCGGTGTCATGCCGATTGAGGGGAGATGATCTTTATTACTGTCTGACGTCATATATCATGATGAAATGGTGGACAGTAGTTAACGCTCTTGCTTGTCTGTTCTAGTAAGCTTTACCTGCGTTCAAAGGAATAGGGTGCCGATTTAAACGGCTGCAGTAAAAGCGTACGGCAACTGAGGGCTGAGAGGAGAGTTTTTTTCTAAAGAACCTGAGTGAAAACATTTCCGGATTGCCGAGTTCCGCGGTCTCATTGTGCAGACACGTTGGATGGCTCCAGTCGGTCAGGGGCCACGTCAAAATAGGCTGACTAGCGCAGAGAAAACGCCGCTGCAATGGGCAGAGCATTGAAGAATGGCAATAAAGCAGAGGATGGGCCATTGTTAGGCAGGAAGCCGAGGAGACAACTGTGAGCTTTCTGCGAATTTCCGTGGGACAGGACTCTGGCGCCCAGACGTCTAGACTCTTTTTACAAAACGTAGTTTAGCGAGTTTGTGGAAGTTCTTTGGAAACTTCGAAATGTACACTACAAAGGAGATAACAATCTTTATGTGGAGGACTGTTGCTCCGTCCTGGTCATGTTGTTAGCAAAAGACATTGTGTAAACGCGTGGGAAAGAGGCCGCCAAGCTGAACATTTTTTTTTTCTTTTCTCACAGTTAACTTTAAAGTCTCTGACTGGTCAAATGTGTGTATGCAGAGCAATTGGCAATCTTCGTATGCGACGCTCCAACTCGTGATGGGCTTGTGCCAAAGTGGGAATCGTCTAAGATGTAAATATGCTTTTCTGCAAAGCTGGCCAGGAAAGCTGACACAAAGATAAGTGGTCACCCCCGTACTAGCACTTCGCTGATAAAGAACTGTAGGTCTCTAACTAAACAGTGAGACTTGTGTCCTTTGCTAGTGTGCCACTTAGAGCGTGTTGCAGTCACCTTCTGAACTGTTAGAGGTACTGCTTCTAGCATCACGCACATAACGATTGATGTGTGTTGGTACTTATTGATCTGGTGTCGGCCGTCTAAACATTTGACATATTCTGTCACGCATATTCGTGGGACGTAGTCAAATTCGTTTGGCAGACCAGCAAACGGGTCCACCTCTACACTGGAATCCACCGGGGTTTCAGAGGCTCATAAGGAAGTATCTGCGTTCCAAATTAGCCGAACGCGAGACCGCCATTAATAACAGATTGCTCTCGTCCATGACTTCAGTCACTGAACGTATCATGGTGTGCCACCCTGACCAGCAGAAGGGTAAGTATTCACTGCTACGGCGTAAGGCTCCTATATATTTTTCTCAGCACTCTGTTCTTTCGAACCATATTTTTCTTTATGTAATAGTAGAGTACAGATGATTGACTGTGTTGCAGTTTTGTGCCACGTGTATGAAGTCTGATAAACCGATTAGTGTTCTGGTTAGTGTCGTATGTATATCCTCAGCTGATCACTTTGTCCACCATAGACCCCATATTAGTGAAAGCATTTATCAAGTGAAAATGTTTGTGTGACGTTTCTTTAGACACATCTTTGCTTTGTGATGTTACGAATGAATAACTCTATCGTTATTTAGTTCACTATTCCTCCCTGTGGTCTGATTAACATTACCTTGCCATTTTTATTAAAGTCCTGATTACAAGAAAAAGAAGCAAGTTTACAACGCTTCAATAAAGTGACAAAGATGGTCTGATATTCGGCGCGATACTACTTTTTTCTTAGTTGAGTGTGCGAAATTACATCGAACTCTTTCCATAAATCAAGAAACATGATATCAACATTAGTGCTGACATACACTGTCATATTGGCGTGAGACGAACGGAGCCGTCGGAATTTCACACGGTCGTTGTTTGCAGAATCGGTGTTGATTCCTACAGTGGAGACAACAGGTCGCCAGAAAGGTCACACTTAACAAGAGCATAAAATGTGCTAATATACCAAACATATTTACTTCTGCCACATGGGCCAAGGGCTGCGTCCTTCAATTCTAGAAACAGGCAATGACTGAATTTTTCCAGGCTCTGCGAACGCTTCGTTTCTACAGTATCTAAAGTAGACTTCTGCCAATTCTTTCACATAAATTGATTGGTATGTATATTTTGCAAAAACAGACATAATGTCTTTTGGGACAACAGCAATCAGTGAAATTATAATGTTACTTAAAAACCGTCTTGATTGCAAATATTTAAATATTTGCAATCAAGACGGTTTTTAAGTAACATGGTATATATATTCCATCAGGTCTAATCGCATCCCTTATGTGGAATAAATTTATCTGATTTTGTTAGTTTATTTTCTATCCTGTGGTCAGTGGGACTCCCTGTCTTTCGTAGGATGATTAACAGCAAGAACGGTGGTACCCTCTTTCTCAGCAAATTTTGCAAAAACTGAATTTTGTGCTTCGATCAGCTGCGTCATGTTCTTTCGTTATCACTATTGTCAGTGAGTGTCTGTAAAAATAAAACTGATAATAATAAATGAAAATCACCAGTTTGCTTTTGTTCTACAATATTATAATGTTGTTCTAGCAAGAACCGACGGAAGATTCTGTTAATATGATAAGACTGATGAATCTTAGTGATGCAGCGTCAAACCAAATTGGCCTAGGATTTTCGTCACATTCGTAGACAGAGTTTTATAATGTTTGATGGTTTTGATCGCCATATATTGTATTTACGTCTAGATGATAACCCGTTACGGCTGCCTCAGATCTATGAAAACAAAAAGAGAAACTGTGTTTTAATAACTGTGGAAACCTCCTAATAATATTTACAAAAATACCTTTTTACAGATATCGAAACATTGAAAATAATAAAAACCATATCTACACTATAAATTGAACTAATTACCTCTTTAACCAAAGCGTTTATTACTTTTTCATGCTTTAATAGACCGATCATTATAACAAGGATTGCAGCCAGGTAGGTAGGCAGGCAGACTGCTAATTCCACATATACGAAATGATTACATCTTCACGATAAAAACCGTTCTTCGTTGCCCTGTCCGCTACTCCTCCAGACAAGCACGCAGTAATTGCCGTCTCCAAGGTAGAAGCGTGACTCCTCATAAAAGATCATCCCCTGCTAGTTTGCAAGGGCAATGTCCGTCGTTGCCGACACCGAGCGAGTCGGGTGCACCGCTGTGGGCGTTTAAGTAGCAGGCCTTGTAAAGGTCGGCGTGCGGCGAGCCCCACGACTTGCTAATGGTTCTGACGCTTATGGGGTGTTGCGTAGAAGGCTGGACAGTCCGCAGCGGCTCCTACCGTTGACACTGGGTCTGTTCATGCGTAACGGACAATCCGTCTGTCCTCCCTACTTATGGCGCGCTTCAGGCCTCCAGGTACTAAATGTCGCGCAAGCGTGGCTTCCTGTATCTATTGCTGCTAACAACGGGCGGTGGTGGTGTCCGTACGGCCATTGTTGAGCGCAGTACGACAATAGGACGACCAAGCTTCCCCCAACCCTTCCATGAGGCCTCTCTCGAACTTGTCTAGTCCGGCCACCTGCTGTCGAATGTATCGCCTGGGCACAGTGCACGTTATGGCGATTTTCCCCGGTGTCCAGTACTGTTGGCGCGGCTGTTTGGAGCCCTCTTGTGTCAGCCGAAGGGCACGACGTCACGACCCTACCCACGATCGCCGAGTGCGCTGCCAATCATGCAGACATAATCTTTGGCAATTGCGGAGGGTGTGTCCACCTAGTTTTCAGTGGATCGGATGCATCCTTTTGGTTGCAGATCTTTTGTAACGATGAGAGTACTTTTGAAAAATATAAGTTTGCTAAATCTTCATACCGCAACCTTTTGCAACACAAAATTTTTTGTGTTTGTAGTTGTTCGAGAATTATAGGAGAAATATTGAAGATATGATGTTTTCTTAATTCTCTACAATCGTTGAAAGAATAATACCTTCCAAATTCTGTAAAAAATTATCGTTTTCATTCATGCAAAATTGTGTGAAACCTACCAAAGACACTCATTCGTGGCACTTTGCACTTACGCAGAACCGTGTGAAATTTACATAATTAGTAATATTTTTAAGTATTGAAACATAGGTTTAAACGCCAAGCGAACAACACTTGCGACAGAGTCAATGGAATATCGAAAAGTAGAAGCCAAACGTCTAACATCTGCCAAAATAGATCTTGTAGTTCTGGTCCTTTGGAATTTCCCTTACCAGGTGAATCACAGCGTATGCAGCGGCTCCAAGATCTGTTTCGTTTATAATCTGAATTTTTAATTATTTTCTTGCACACTGCTGATGTCAATTTTGCATGCAAATTTCATTTCTCCAAACAAAACGAAAAGGTTATGGACCGATTTATTTGGTTTGTCTTTCACATACATCTTCATGTGGTGCCTTGATTTGGTTGCAAAATTTGTCCATGAGTGACAAACGCTCTCATTGCAGTTGAAAGACATCTGTACTCACATGACCAGTTATAGGCCTAATTTTGTACAATTTGTGATATCAATGCTCAGCGCCTAGTCGGTTCCTGTTGTCACCGAAATGCAAAGTTATCATCAGACTATCAAAGTATCTGGACATTGTCTGTTTTATTAGCTAAATACCAATATCATCACAAACAGCGGTGGGAGGAACCAAAGATATGACGCATACGCCTATAAAAATATATGTCATGAACAATACAATTAAACGTTTTCTTGCAGTTTCTGTGGGTGCTGGAAAGATTAATTTCATCCACAATATTTGCCATTGATTCACTAGCAAAACAAATAAATAAATATAAAATTAAAAAATACTGATATGACCTAAAGAACTCTATCATTGATTGGGAACTAAGGTACTCCTTCTTAATTTATAAAGGTTATTTACAAATGAAACACTGTGTTTATCTAAAGATTTGATTTTTCGGTATCCTCACCTGTTTTTCAGAAGGTCGTTGTACTGGTATATAAATAATAAGTTCGTTACTGTCACCTCCGTAGTAGACTCACACTCGCTATCACTATCTACATATTCTAACTCATTTATAGTTATAGTCGAATCTTCATCTGAAGATTCAAATTCTAACACACCTTCAGTGTCGGACTGACATTATAAAGCCATGAATTCTTCGTAAGTCATCAATTTACGTCGTCTGTTTTCAAAACACGAGGATGACGCCATCACAACACTCGAACAAAGACGGGAAACTAGGAGAAAGCAATATGAAGGAAGCACTAATTTGTCATGGGTCTAGTACGGGTTGGATCATTACTACGCACTATGGCATACATGCAAAAAAACGGATACACGTCGTGGTTTAGTAGCAGAAATATAATCTGAACTATATACTCTCTAAAGGTTACAGAAGAGTTATATACTTTTACAGTTCACGTGTTTTTGCTTGCAGCTAGCAACAGTTTCCGTCAAATGAGAGCAATGTGTATCAGACTGATACTGATTGCTACACAGAGCAACACTCATTGTCGCCTCATGAGATCAGTATTGTATTACAGTAATCTACATAAAGCAACATTGCCCGTCTGCAAGGCAGTTTCCAGTGTCAAAGATTTTATAACAAAGCAAAAACACCACTCCGGCGTTGGAAATTTTTATTAAAACCACGACCGGTTTCACGCAAATTTTAGGCAAATCCTCAGATCAATTTCCATAGTCAGAGCGGTATATAAAAATATGAGCATTTGGCTGCCGTTGCCCGCAATTCAAAATAATTACTTCAGGGACAAATATGGAAAGAGAATTGAAACATTGTCCTGTACATTTGTAAAGCAGCGCAGTGAATGTTCAGAAGTTTATTGGAGGTTTTCACGGTAATTGAACGACAATTGTTTTTTTGTTTATGTACATACTGAGGATGGCTGCTAGTCAACTAAAACCTGTCTTCATCTAGTTGTCATTCTGTTACTATCAAAATCATTAAAATTTATGAGTAATACAGATATCAGAGGCCCTCTCGCATGACGATATCACTACTCACACAAAGAACTTTATTTTCGAATTCATTGCACGAATTTTTATAGAGATTGTTATTTATCCATTTCGCGATGCCAATGCAAACAATAAATAGAGGTATGCTTTTCCGAGGTTCTGAATTGTCAGAGCTACGTGCAATTAGTAAATAAACTTTATAAATTCAGCATTTGGAAATTAGAATTTCGCATTCTTTTGCATTTATTTTTTCGATGTGTTTACGCAGTGATATATATATAATTCCAGTCATAGCATGTCTATCTGGTGAAAACATTTAAAGAAAATTGTAGCTACACTCGTGTTAAAGAAAAATCTTGTTCAATAATCACGATAAATAAAGCATACAGCAGACAACGGAAAGAAACAACCATCGCAAAATTCAAGCGACCGACATTTGTTTGTCGCTTGTGTTTAGTGCAAGGTTGCTCTCTTTATATCTGGATGGTGAAGAAAGTGAAGAAAAGTGAAGCAAAAAATTTGTAAGCATCAAATTAAAAATTCTATGATACAATGGTTTCACAAGCAGCAAAGCAAGAAATATACTGTTCGGAGTCATTTAATAAAGTTTCCTAAGCAGCAAATGGTGATTTTCGACTGTATATCTCGACTTTTATGCTTCTTTCTTGTATCGCGTTTATTTGTTCACTTTTCTGTAAAGGTGCTAATAAAACATCCTGTTTTTCTTTTTTTTCGCCGGCAGGGTGGCCGAGCTGTTCTAGGCGCTACAGTCCGGAACCGCGCGACCGCTACGGTCGCAGGTTCGAATCCTGTCTCGGGCATGGATGTTTGTGATGTCCTTCGGTTAGATAGGTTTCGGTAGTAGTAAGTTCTAGTGGACTGATGACCTGAGAAGTTAAGTCCCATAGTTCTCAGAGCCTTTTTTTTTTTTTGGACAGGTTATCAGAACACTGTATCTTGCACATATTTAGTTACGGAACAAGTGTTGGTTTACAATCGCAATTTTCGCTCTTTTCTCGTTTTTATTTGGTGATCTCACATATAGTCGTGGATATGTTGAAACAGTTGCATGTCTAGCACTTGTATGTTCATATATTTTATATGAAGCATACTGATTTTAGTAAAATTCACAGATATGTAAATATTTCCCATCTTATCCCAGTGTGAAAGCGAGCGGAAACATAACACACTACACAAAAATGTGCTGGAGTAATCATTTTTTTTTACACTTTCAATGGATTTCCCGTTCATAGCGCATGTAAATTTTACGCAGCTCTCTGAATCGCTATATTTCATAAAGTGACAGTAAGGTATCACGCACTCATCTACGTCACTGGGGTAAGCGCCTCGCGCAAACTTAGCAAAGTTCCGTAGCAGCTGCGCCCATAAACGTAACAGACAGCAAAGAGGACAAGGGAAGCGAGACGCGCAGGGCAGGTCGCGTTCCCGGGGCGGCTGCTTAGAAATTCACGCCCCCGCGTTTTCATCAATCACGCCGCGTGGCGGGGCCGGCCAGCACTTGCCGAGATGAGGCCGACGCCGCCGCCGCGACGGGCGCCCCTCCCGCGACAGGTGTCTGCTGGCGCGCTCTTGCGACTTCTGTACGTATTGTGCGCCGGCGTCGCGCCACGGAAAACCACGCGGCACTTGGCGGGCATTCGTCATTCGCCTGTATTCGCAACAAAAAGACAGTGAGAATAAATGCCATGGATTTCTCTGCTAGATCACTTTGAGAATGTTGGTATTTTGACGGAACCTCTTTGTTATTTTGAAGGTTTAATAATTTTTTTAAAACAAGGAATAACTTCAGTTTCAAGAATGTCGGCATGCATGCAGTATGTGTGAGGGTAGTGCAGATGTGTATCTGTTGTGTTCGACATTCCTCAGCCAGAATTAGCGCTGAGTCTTACGCTTCTTAGAATACCTCTGCCTCTCAGAGAGATGGAACAATATCAAAAAATTCGTCGTATTATGCCAGCTCCCAATGATAGCAGTAGAATACCAAACAACTCCAGCAGTCGTGTCAAGGAACGATAAACCACATCATAATGCCTATCACGCCACTGCCGAATTGCAATACCTTCCCTAGACATTTCTTTTTCTTGCATGAACAATAATACTATTTCATCACAAACAACTAACATTCCGCTAAGGTGAAATGATAATTAAATCAAGACTCTAAACCGTCGACAGGCATTGGTATAAATCAACGGGGACAGTTGAGAAGGTGTGCCCCGAGTGGGATTCGACCACGGGACCTCCTGCTTACATGGCAAACGCTCTATCTATCTGAGCCACCGAGGGCACAGACGATAGTGCTACTGCAGGAATTTATCCCTTGCACGCTCCCTGCGACACCCATATTCCCAACGTAATCTCCACACACTACATTCGTAGTGCCCCTGCCCATTACACTCATTAATCGCGGCAGACAATCTCACCGAGTCCCGTAAGAGTTCGGGCAATACTCGTGCATCCAGCACAGAAGAAGAAGGTCAGTGGCCGGTTAGTGTCAACCACATGAAGATGGTATCTGTTCTAATCTAATAAGATTTCAGTATGATAAATCTGTTCCGCTAACTTTTAGTGTTTCCTGAATGAACCTGCCGTTATTTTGTGCAGTTTTTTTAGAACGTTAATCCGGGGTACCCCAACATTTTCTCTGCTAGATCATTTTGAGAATGTTGGTATTTTGACGGAACCTCTTTGTTATTTTGAAGGTTTAATAATTATTTTTAAAGAAGGAATAACTTCAGTTTCAAATTATAACCAATAACTAAGAAGTCGCAAAAATTTTTTAAATTTATAAGTACGTATAAAAATAAGAAAGTACGTCTAAAAAATACCACATTATTAATAGTTTTTCTCGAAGCCGTTGTTCACTGACGGGGTAACCTTGCGCTAATCATTTGCAAATGACAGTGAGTATTTCGCTTCATGACAGTTTGTTGTTTGTTGGTATGAATGTCAAAGAAGTGTATTCATTGAGCCAAGGTACATACTCGATCTCGCCTACCCTTCTACATTTTACTCTCCATTGCTTCGTCCAAGACTGGACTATTTATGCCATTGCTATTCCTAAAACAGTGCAAAAAAGGTTTCTCCTTGCGTATAACTGCGTAAAATATGACCCAGCTAACGGAATCCTGTATTCGAACTGACATGGATAAATCTGAAACAGAAATTGTTTGTGGGATTCTTCAGCTGTGCGTGGGTCGTACGTTAAGGCAGGAAGGTAGATGGCTGTTTATATCAGCAACAAGTATTCAGGTTCTATGTGTGTGTAGGAAAGTAACGGAGAATTGTTGATACGAGGTGAAGCAGTGTAACACCAGCGTGCCTTGTCACTGTGTTTGTTTTTGTATTGTGAGGACTTTTATTGAAGTTGCTATTGTGGGTGATGAGTACATATCCATCAAAGAATCCAAATAAGTTTATACCAGTGCACACTACGCTGGAGGGTGAAAACTCGTCTAGGAATCAATCCCACTGGTGTGGTTACTCCAGTTTTACGCAGTGTCCTTCTTCCAGAAGTGACAGTGCTGCAAGATAAATAGGAGCGCTTGTCTACAGTACGGAACGTTGCAGCTGTACTCGAGGGTGAGTCATTCATGGGTACGTCTGTCGGTGGAGTACTTTCCGTGCATAGGTAGTTTAATCTGGCAGATAATTTCAAATTTGAATAATTAAGGTCTTCGAAATTGGTCACTTGATGAGTAGCAGCGGGATTGGGACAGTAGAACCACAGAGCTCAAACAAGAGACTCTCTTCTCGAACATGAAACAGTGATTAAAATCGAACCACGTCATCCTCAGTAGGGATATGTTTCATGGCCAATTCCCTCAATACCTCCAATGAATTGGAAAGAGAGTAAAAGCACAGGGTGACTGTGATCCTTTAGGATCCCCAGAATATTTGCTGTAGACGTGCCTTTTCCATGTGGTAGCTAAGAGATATCTACCTTCTAAGGGTGAAGAGCAGCTGTTAACAAGGAATATGGATACATTTGTGTTACTCAACGTTCACAGTAAATGCACACATCAAAAAAGGTTTTGCATCACCTCACTTCCGAGAGTTCCGGAGCCTGTACAGAACATTGGAAGAGAGATAACCATAAATATCATTTCTGCACTTTTTATTGTTCATGAAAACGATACAATACATATTGTATCACCTACGCCAAGACCTTCATAGGTGGTGATCCAGACCGGTGTACACACTGGTCCCTCTAATACCAATTACCACGTCCTTTTATACTGATGCATTCCCGTATTCGTCGTCGCATACTATCCACAAGTTTATCAAGGCACTGTTGGCCCAGATTGTCCCACTCCTCAACGGCGATTCGGCGTAGATCTCTCAGAGAGGTTGGTGGGTCACGTCGTCCATGAGCATCACTTTTCAATCTATCCCAGGCATGTACGACAGGGTTCTTGTCTGGAGAACATCCTGGCCACTTGAGTCGAGCAATGTCGTTGCACGATGGGGGCGCAGATTGTCGTCCATCAAGTCGACTAACTTGCCAATATGCCGCCGCTATGGTTGCACTATCTGTCAGAGGGTAGCATTCACTTATCGTACAGCCGTTACGGCGTCTTCCACGAGCACCAGTGGCGTACGTCGGCCCCACATAATGCCACCCCAAAACAGCAGGGAACCTCCACCTTGATGCACTCGCTGGAAAGTGTGTCTAAGGCGTTTAGCCTGACCGGGTTGCCTCCAAACACTTCTCCGATGATTTTCTGGTTGAAGATATATGTGACACTCATCGGTAAAGAGAACGGTCAATTCGACATGTTGCGGGGCCCATCTGTACCGAGCTGCATGGTGTAGTGGTTGCAAAGATAGACCTCGCTCTGGACGTCGGGAGTGAACTTGCATTTACTGTGAACGTTGAGTAACACAAATGTATCCATATTCCTTGTTAACAGTGAACTTGCGCGTCATGCTGCCTATTGCGCACAGTTTGAGTTGTAACACGACGTCCGGTGACTGCACGAAAAGCATTATTCAACATGGTGGCGTAGCTATCAGTGTTCCCCCGAGCCATAATCCTTAGGTAGTGCTCATCCACTGCAGTAATAGCCCTTGGGCGGTCCGAGCGAGGCATTTCTTCAAATGTTCTTGTCTTTCTATATCTCCTCCATGTCCGAACCTCATTGCTTTGGTTCACTCCGAGATGCCTGGACACTTCCCTTGTTGAGAGCCCTTCCTGGCACAACGTATCAAGGCGGACGTTATCGAACGGCGGTATTGACCGTCTAGGCGTGGCTGAACTACAGACAACAGGAGCTGTATATCTCTTTCTTAGTGGAATGACAGGAACTAATCGGCTGCTGGACCCCCTCCGTCTGATAGTCGCTGCTGGTGCATGGCTGTGTACATCTTTGTGTGGTTTTAGTGATATCTCTGAAGAGTCAAAGAGACTGTGTGTGTGATATAATATCCACAGTTAACTTCGGGAATTGTGGGAACCGGGATGACGTAAAACTTTTTTTTTATGCGTGTATTAGGAAGAGAAACACAAATCAGAGAGATGATAACACAGGAGAAGGCATGAGTTAGAGGGCAGATGCTATGAATGTGGATGTGTGGCATTACGTCGGTAATACATATGGGACGCATAAGTGACAGAGACTGAAACGACTTGATTCATAGATATAAGCTCACAGGTCACATAAGAACACTATGTAGTCAGTGAAGTGTTGTACTGTTGCATATTAGCACGAATAACTATAATTTAGCTTGACACAAACTCCAACTCTCGCTCATGTGTGTCCACCGCTTTCTTCCCCCTACCGCTGCCTCTCTCTGATTACCTCTTCTTCCCTTCATTATTTCACTATCTCCTCCTCCCCATTCTCTCTATTTCAGCTCATTCTTCTCACCCCTCTTTTTATCCATCTCCTTAGCCCCCTGTCCCTAACCACATCATCCTCTGCCTCTGACCATATCCTCCTCTAACTCTCCTCATATCTTCTTGCTACGTCTTCCCTTTGCAGCTGATCTCTTCCCCCTACATCTTCACCGGCCTTCTGGGTCTCCCCCTTCTTTGCCTCTCTCCCTGCCGATTTCGTCTCAGCCCCCTATTCCAACATCTCCTTCTTCCCCAACACTCACTACACATTTCTTCCTGCCCACCTCTTCCTGTATCTCTCCTTCTCCCGTCCTCTCCTAGTTTATCTTCTCCTGCCTTATCTTCTCTCTCTCTGTTTCCTCCTGTCCTCTGCTCCTGCATATCTTCTCCTCTCCTTTCACTCTCTCCATCCCCTCCTACAATCCTTTTCTCTGTCCATCGCATCTGCCTTTACCCTACCAATCCCTTCTCACATGTCTCCCTGTCCATCCCCACCTCCAGCCATCTGAAACGTTCCCCTGCTGTGCTCATCAACAGTGTAGCTTCTAAAAAAGGGCCAATGAAGCAGGCTGACAATGCTCTCAAAACATACCAGTCATGCAAGGCAAAACACATGTTCCGGACTGGGAAACCTTTGTTGCCTGTATATCCACTCCTATGGAAACTAGCAGGTTCTAACCCCCACAGTGGTTATATTCACAGAGTGTGCCGTTTATGTACCAAAATTCAAAATAGCTAAATAAAGTTAATCCAGGCTTCTGGGCATTGTAACTAAAAGTGTAAGAAGCCAACCTGGCCCATGATATTGAACAGATGCAGGAAGTGAATGTTTCATCAGATATGGTGGACAGCTGCGAATACAAAATAAGCAGTCCCGGACCAAGGCAAAACAAAACAAAACCAAAACCACTTTGCGTCAGTCTTGTAGTAAGTGGCGACGATGTCAGCGTCTGTTCACCAGTGGTGCGACTGAAATCCAAATTCTGGAACGAACCCTTCCAGTCTTAACATCCTGAGTTAACTCAAGGAGTCTACTCAACGTCGCATGATTCCAGGCACAATCATCATGGAGTATTTTGATAATCACAGTATTACACCAGGAGGTCAATCGACCACCGACATAGCTGGCGCGAGTGGTCTCTCGGATTCGGCGGAGGCCAGGTTAAAAATGCAATGTGATTCAGCAGAGGAAGTTGGTGTCCTCTGGCCAACATAAAATCAAAACAGATACATTTATTGCAACACTTAATATACAAACACTTTTGCAACCAGGTAAACTTCATAAGTTGGGAGATACATTACACGAACAGAAGGTTCAAGTTTTTGCACTTCAAGAAACACGATTGACGGACAATAACATCATGGTTTTCGGCAAGTATCGCTTTTTTAAAAGTAAAACTGATAAAAGAATACTTAGTAATGCGCAACTTTTGGGAATCAAAAAAGATTTTTAAAAACTGTACAAGAAAATTTTATAAAACATTCAAAACAAAGCTAACCGTTTACCAACCTCAAAGTCTTCACTTCAAAAATGAAAATGGCAGTTTGGCTCTTAGCAACCAGAAAAATTGTAAGGTATTTGCTAATTATTTAGAAAAACTATTGAACTGCCCACAACCAGCGAATAAATTGCACTCACAGCAAACTAATAACACCAACCATATCTCCAAAGCACCTGACGAAATGGAAATAACTAAACAAATGAAGAGACTTAAAAACAATAAAGCATCGCGCAACAAATTAAGAGACTTAAAAACAATAAAGCTGCGCGCTTCGTTACAGGATCATTTAGTAATCGCGAAAGCGTTACGGAGATGATGGACAAACTCCAGTGGAAGACATTGCATAAGAGACGCTCAGTATCTCGGTACGGGTTTTTGTTGAAGTTTCGAGAACATACCTTCACCGATGAGTGAAGCAGTACATTGCTCCCTCCTACGTATATCTCGCGAAGAGACCATGAGGATAAAATCAGAGAGGTTTGAGTCCACACAGAGGCATACCGACAATCTTTCTTTCCACGAACAATACGAGACTGGAATAGAAGGGAGAACCGATAGAGGTTCTGAAAGTTCCCTCCTCCACACACTCAGGTGGCTTGCGGAGTATGGATGTAGATGTAGATGTAGATCCGGAGAAGACGGTATAACTGCAGAATTACTAAAATCAGCTGGCCCTAACAATGTAAAAGAGATCACTCAACTAATAGGACATATCTAGCAAACTATAAAAATACCTGAGGACTGAAAATCTGCCCTAATTTATCCATCGCATAAAAAGGGGTTAGAACTGATGTTAATAATTACCGAGGAATCTCTCATTTCCCAGTCATATATAAAATTCTCTCGTAGTGTTTACTTGATCGTGTCCAAGAACAGCTAGAGCCTAAAATTGGTGAATACTAAGCGGGCTTTAGACGAAACAGATCCTGTCTGGAACAAATTCTTGCTCTAAAACTAATCCTCAGACACCAAAGGAATTCTAGTAACAATGTTGTATGTACATTGGTGGATCTTAAAAAGGCTTACGACTCAGTTGATAGTGAATCTCTTTTCCAGATTTTAGAGGAACAAAGGCTAGGTAATGAAACTCTTACACTGGTTAGGAAAACGATAACCGACACTAGATGTAAAGTTAAATTCATGGGAGAGATTTCTGAACCATTCGATATAAAGACTGGTGTTTAGACCGGGAGATGGACTCTCTTCATTACTGTTTAGTTATGTTTTGGAAATGGTAATTACAGAATGGCAAGAGCTAAAGTCGATTCAAAATATAGAACAACCAATCAAGTTATGTAGAAGTGATACTAGAGTAGATTGCCTCGCTTTTGCAGATGATCTAGGAATTTTAACTACCAAAGTTACCACAGCTCAAAAACAAATTGAAATTCTTAAAGATGTTTCGGAAAAGGTAGGCCTATAAATATCATTAAATAACGGAATATATGACATGCAACTAACAGGAACCAAAGTTTTTAAACATGAAATGTGGAAAAATGGAAAGGGTTTCTCAGTTTCAATACTTGTGGGAAATCATACAAGAAAACCGTCTGGAAAAAGATGCAAATGGATTTCGCTGTCAAAATGTGGCAACTGCATTCAGATTAACACAAAATATTTATAATAAAAATCACTTTATAAATTCAGTAAACTTAGATATTACAGCACTGTAATCAAAACTGAATATTTTTTGGAGCAGAAACTTAAATTTTAAGTAAGAAGAGGGATATTGATGACATTCAAAAGAAAGAATATTAGGAAAATAATAGGCCCCAAAATTACTGATGTAGAAACTTACATGTTGAGAGGTAATAAGGAAACTGAACAATACGCAGACATACATGAGGATATGAGAAAATGCAGACTTAAATTTTATGAGCACATTAAGAAAATGGTTGACACTAGGTTGACAAAACAAATAGTAGAATTCTACGAAAACTGAAGTAAGGGCAAAACTAAGGCAGTGAAATGGATTGCTGCGATTAAGGAGGATCTTAAAGCAGATAGGAAAACACTCAGACAAAAGGTATTTGATTGGAAAGCTGGTCAGAGGGAAATTAGGAAATGCACTGAAATACCGTGGTCTGATGAAAGAAAGAGACTTGATTCTGAAAGGATTAGACGCACGTGGCGAAAAAGAAAGGCCAACCGTCAAACGTGGCATTGATGGATTGTACTTCGCGTGGTCCTACTGGGCCCATAAGTGAATGATATTAGAAATAAAGTTAAAACAATACTACCACTTTCCGTCAGTACATAGATACCAATTACTATTAAAATTATTGGTTACTATTAGTGCTAAATTTATACATTCGATTTTCTCGATAGTGTGTAATGTTTCGTTATTTGCAATGAGAAATAAATGGAATTCAGTGTGATCTTATACAGTTTTTAGCCTAAGGCATAAGTAAGGTAACGCTGTCAGCTCCACTTGTTAATTGTTACAAAGGTTACAATTACACTGGAAGAGAAATCGTCCTGCAATCACCAATGTTAATGATTTAAGGAGTAGCAGATGTCACTTTTTTACGCTAACCTGTCCTGAGATGTACGATATTATTTGGCTGCTAAATGGGCTGTTCTTGTTGTTTCTATGTTTAGACTTTAAGAAATAGGTAAAATTTGTAAGATTTTGGTTCAGAAAACTCTTTAGTGTTGTTTATTTTTTATCAATTGTGCTGCGGTTATCTTATGTTTTCTCCAACACTTTGGCGAATTCTGGATGTTACTACGTTGATGTGCTTACAAACACTTTTCACCAGCCAGAGTGTGGGGTGTAGAACACCGCAAGATTTTCTTTAGCCTTCTGACGTGTTGAACTAAGGGTTTAATTTACAAATACCCGCTGCAACAGACTGTAGCGTTTTGGGTAAGCAGGCAATACCTCTAGCATTAGCCGAGTGAGCACTGGCGGCGGACGGCGAACGAGTGGTGGGTCGTCAGAGCCTTCGCAGTGGTGTGTGGAAGTGGACCGTCGACACGTCGTTGTCTCTGAGACTTGCTACGAGTGGTTTTGTTTTTGATATATTTGTCTTTTTGGTCGATGTCCTTCTAAGAATTACGTGGGTAGAGACTGTTGATTACCTAAGTTACTTTTCGGGCCTCGATGTTTTCCTGCTGGGGTTGGCTGTCGTTAAGGAAATACGAGCGGGGACTGAAAATTTACCATTTTTAGTGGAATGCTGTTGTGCTTGCATACTTTTCCTCGAGACAAATTCTTTTACCTTTTGTAAATATTGCTGTAGTTGTTCTTCAAATACTTATGTTGTTTTGTAAACAAAAGAGCTGAAGTGGTTGCATCCATGGGGCGAAAGGGTGTCCGAATCTCCCTAGTCAAAGAAACACTGGTTACGCCTAAACATCCCAGGCTACTGCGTTTATCGTAGCGACCGAGTGGATGGCAGGAAGTGACACGGCACTGCCATCATCATACACAAAGGGATAGAATACACGAACACCGAGCTTCCTGCGCCTGAGAGACTAGAGGCCACGGCCGTCAGGGTACCAACACCGCACTGGTATCGCTGTACGACGCTCCTAAACACCTAGTAACACGCGATAACAGCACAGTTGTCAACATAGCACGCCGGGTAATCAGCGCTGGAGATCTAAAGGGCTAGAAACTATCCGAACACGCACTAGGCCGGATCTCCACCGAGCGAGGTGGCACAGTGGTTAGCGCACTGGACTCGCATTCGGGAGGACGACGGTTCAATCCCGCGTCCGGCCATCCTGATTTAGGTTTTCCATGAGTTCCCTAAATCACTCCCGGCAAATGTCGGGATGGTTCCTTCGAAAGAGCTTGGCCGACTTCCTTCCCCGTTCTTCCCTGATGCGATGAGACCGATGACCTCGCTGTTTGGTCTCCTCCCCCAAAAACATCCCAAACCAAACGAAACTACATTATACTTGGGCCGGACGTTCTCTCGTACGTGCCTGCACAGGCCCGACATAAGCCAGACGTGTTAGAAATAGATCATATCAAGGGCATCACATGCACACAACCTTATGCTTGAAAATGATCTGGACCCAGACTACATGCTTGTAATACTACACACGGAAGTTAAACTGCAGGACCATGAACCACGCACTATACTGAACTACAAGCTTGCGAATTGGACCCTGTTCAAGGAAACACTTGATAGTCGCATTCCGGACACCCACAAAATTAACAACACGCAACAAAAGATGAGGCGGTAGAGGCTCTTACTACTCCCGTCCAAGATGCAATGACTGACGCCATTCCACGTACAACACACACACACAAAAAGAAAACACTCGACGGCCCTGACCGAAAAATGCTGGCTATTATCTCAGTGAGGAACCACCTCAGGAGATACGGGTAGCGTACCTGGCGCCCGTTCTACAAATTGCACGTCAGCAGATTCCGGGGTAGAATACGGGAAAATATACAAAAATACAAACATTTCGAAACGAATAATTGAGGCGGAAACTCACAGGGCTAGTTGCCACACGTTCTAGTGTATGGAAGCTGTTCAGACGCATCAGCATGGAGAAACATTACATTCTCACTCTACAAGGACCAGACGGACCAGCTTACTCCGCGACAGAGAAGACGGAGCTTACGGCCACAGTTCTTGCAGCGTCTTTCATGACGAATCTGGCTCCTTGAGATCCAGAATTTACACGTGGAACGGACCAGGATGTTACATGACTTGTAGCTCAGCACTCGTGCAACGAAATCAGACGCAATAGTACAAACGAAACCACTTGGATTATCAAGCATACCAGCGCTAGGAAAGCCCCTGGGCCTGATGGTATTTAAAACCATGTCCTCTAGGAGTTAACTGATAGAGTCGTAGAATACCTCGTACACATAATGATTGCCATCTTAAAACACCAACACTTCCCTGCCTTTGGGAAGACGGCCAAGGTTCTGATATTCATGAAGCCACCGAAAGACCACTCCATCCCACAAAATTACCGACCCATCAGTCTGCTGTGCTCGCTCAACAAGGTTGTTGGGAAGGTAATACTAGAACGCATCACTATCACTAGGTACTGTATCGCCAACGACACCCTAAGACCGGAGCAATTCGGGTTTAGGAATCACTACTAAACTACACAACAACTCCTCCGCGTAGTCGAACATATAAAACAAGACTACAACACGAACAATGCCTCATGAGTCGTGTTCATTGACATCGAAAAAGTTTTCGACCGTCTCTGCCACAACGGCCTTATACGCAAACTAAACGAAGCTGGTTTCCCGGACGGCCTCGTACGTCTCATCCACTCGTATATCACGAACATATGTTTCAACACTGAAGTGCAGGGTAAACAATCGACACAAGACAGTATCCAAGCTGGAGTACCCAAGGGAAGCATCCTGGGGACCATCTTGTTCACTCTGTACATTAATGACTTTCCAGCAACACAAAACACGGTGTTAGGCATTTACGCGGATGGCACAGCCGTCCTTGAGCAAGATTGGAAACCGCTGAACACAAGTTCACGAATAAAGATTGCACTCAGAACTTCCGAGCCACGGTTGGAACGATGGCGTATTAAATTAAACGTCGACAAGTGTGAAGCAATTCTGTTCACACGCTGACCAAAACCACTGCGGAAACATCAACTCATTAGACAGGTGACACTACATAGACGCCCAATACGTTTCCGAGAGATAGTCAGACATCTCGGTGTCTGTGTGGACTTGAAACTTAAATGGGGGAACCACATCGAATATGTAGACAACAGAGCGTAAGCGAGGCTCAAAACAACTCTACTCAATGGTGAACAGGGAAAGAGACGGTGTCGAGGTTCATATACATGACACTGATTAGACCTCCGATGACGTACGCAGCTCCTGTCTGGAGATACGCAGCTCCTACACGCATGTACCGTCTGCTGATCATACAGAACAAAGTACTAAGCATCATTAGCAACGCTCAAAGGTACATATGCAAAGTGGATCTTTACAATAAATACAGCGTTGAAACCCTGAAGGATGTACTCAAACAACACGCCACACGACTACAAAAGGACTTGAGATACTAAAACAATCCTTTCATCCTCACTCTGGGACTATGATCGCAACTATAGGTGGAAGTATAAATTGCCAAAGACACTACTAAATAGGATATAACCACCTATGGAGAGCTAACATACACTAACAAGCGACAACTTCGGCAAGCCCCTGTGTATCAGTAACGATGACTGTATATGCCAGCTGCTATTAAAGCCGACCAACAGGCTACAGCAGGGAGACAGACAAGCTCGCCCACTGACGCACAAACAAACCGCCACCATTTCCCTTCACTGTGAATCTGATATATGGCCTATCGGATACAAAACAATGGTGAACCTGTTACAGGTATGCAGGACCAGTCGCAGGCAGCAAGTAAAAAGCTACTAGTCTTACAAGCCGACCAAAAAATCGCAGGGTTTCTTTAAACCTTGGCTCTTGCCATGGCACTTTTTCCCCTCTGCCCTTCAAACCACTACCCTTCGTTCAACTCGACCAAATCTATCACCAGATGAGCGCGTATTAATGGTTGACTTCAACCAGACGCAAACACTGCAGTACCCCACATCCAGCGAGACCTACTTTACTGAAAACTAACAGTTTTGCAGAGATAGCAGTAGAGCTCTCGTGCTGACTAGCAGCTGGTGTGGGCGTGGAGGGGCTCCACCTCTTTTTAAAAAAAATATGCTGCGCCAATTAGCCTGGGACCTACTAAGTGTGCTGAGCTGATGATACGTTGTTGTCATTTCAAATATGCTGCGCCAATTAGCCTGGGACTTACTAAGTGTGCTGAGCTGATGATACGTTGTTGTCATTTCACCGTGTACTAGCCCGTCGGTATTAGTAATATCCAGTAACATACATGAGAAGCGGGTTCGAATCCCGTATAAGCACATCTGTTGATGGAGATTACCTCTGCTTGCAGACTGCATATTGGTGAGTAGTAGTAATGTGTGGCTACTTGTGGTTATACAGCAGCACAACCGCATTTGAGTAAGCTAAGTTGGTCAGATGCGTCGCTAGGCATTGGCGCTCATATTTAGTGTTCTATAACTAGGTTTGAGTAATTGTATGTACTTCAATGGAGTTCTACATTACTTTTATCTGGTGGTCATTGGTTTTTGAAGCTGTTGCGTAGAGCAGTCACTGGGGTATCCAGCTGGAGATAAAGCCTGTTGAAGTATTAGGGTCAATGTGAATGTTATTCTTTTTCTCATATATCAGTTGTTGAAGGTTATCTTAGAGCTCCTTAAGACAATTTTAAATTGAAGTGGAGCTAATGTCTGAAATACTTAACACTTGTTTAAACGGCTCACACGCTATATTTAGCTGTTGGTCTCCATATGATGTCATACTTCAGTGTATGTGAAATTGACTGCAGTCGCATTTCTAAGTGCGTTGAGATACACACATAACCACAAGCCTGGAAGAGCGTACTTGTTGTGTTACTTACATGACCTATTTCGAGGTTCGTCCTTATCCCTGACCTGAGTGCTGTACTTAGTGGTCTTTTAAGTATTACGAAGGGGATGAACCTCAGCCCTCCAGTCAAATATTGCTCGTGGAAACGAGCAGGTGTTTCAAGACGTGGAGAAAAGAGGAAGTTACAGGTACATGATATAGTGGTAAAACGCAGACTGCAAAATATTTTCAGGGGCAGGTGTAAAATTATAGCTATAGGTAGCTGATGTAAATACTGCTTCTTTTATTGTTTTCTTTTATTCTCTGTATATAGTTGTAAATATCAGTGCGCCCTGATATTAAAAATAAATTTATCTGAACATCTATGTCTGTATATTATCTTTGCTATAAGAGAGCTCTTCGATTTTCAAAAGTGAGTAGTGACAGATGAAACGTTTAAATTAAAATGTGCACTCTGTCATTGTGCACTGCAGTAAGACAGTCGTTGTTAGTGAGTACACAATGGACTTCTCCCGGTGGTTTTATTCTCTGAAGGAATTTCAACAGTTTCACTGGTGCAATGGCTGGAGATCAGTGGGTCACTGGTGATACAATACATGTGCACGATATCACTGCGATGTGAATAAGTGTGAAACTGTGTCGTGTCACGCACTGATATCTCGCATTATGTATCTCTGGCAAGTAACATAACTTGATGAAATTTGGACTCTCCAAAGAAACCATAGATCAGAAGGTAATGGAAAGAAATATCCAATGACACGAAGAGAAATGAAACTTTTATTCAAAGACAGTAATGAAACTGCGGTACCACGATTTGTGATGATCACCTGGACATTACAAAAGACAGCATATGATTCTTAATAGGGTATGTGGTCGCCATCGATGGAAATGCTTGCGCTGCAACATGTTCCCTTGCTAACCACAATGTTGTTATGTAGTTCTTGTGGTAGGGCGTGTCATTCCTTCACATGTGCGACTGACAAGTGCTGGATGTCGTTGGTGCACATGGACGTTCTGCAGTACCTCTCCTCAAGGCATCCGGCACGTGTCCTGATATTTACGTCGGGGAACGGGCAGGCCAGTCCATTTGTTGAATCTTCTCTCGTTCCAAGAGATCCGCTGTTATACAATGTCGCACATTGTTATCCATGAGAACGAAGCCTGCATCTCATGCACCCTCGAAGAGCCGCACAGGTGGAAGGAATACAGTGTTACAACAACATTCGTCGGCGAGTGATCCTGTTCAAAGATTTGTGTGTCAGTATGATTATGTAATAGTATGCATGTTCACACCTTAGCACCTAGACCACCAAAACAATCATGTTCGGCAGTGTTCCTGGGTGCATTACGTGTGCCTCGTCTCTCGCCATATGACGCTACGTCCAGAATCATCGCTCATACTCAACCTGCTCTCATCAGAAAAGAGCACTCAGTCCCACTTCTCGTAGATCCATTCGCGATACTCTGGCACCATCGAAAACGTTGCCAGTTGTGTTCATGTTCAATGAAACCCAATACACTGGTTGTCGGGGAAAGAGACCAGCCCCATGGAGTCATAGTGCCACTGTACAACGTGAGATAGCGTGCCTTGCCCTCATGCTGAATGTGACTGAAAGTGCACGGGTTTTTTGACGTCATCTGCTCCTGTAGTTGATCGTGGTCAACAACATCTCTTCTGGGCGACAGTGGTTGTGATGCCGAACGCTCCCCATGTAAGTGAAATACTGCTATGAGCAATATCAAACTCCTGGGCTACACCCGTCACTCTTCGACCTTTTTCCATTTTCCCGATGATTCTTCCCCATTTGAAGCCTACAGGTCCTGTTATAATGACGTACCCTGGCACAGGACACTGTTAACTATTCGCTACTTAACGCACAGTGTCCTTTCCCTTCCTTTAAACGGGCTCTTATTGCAGGCCACGAATATTTGGCATTATAATCACGCTGACTTTTTGGAAGACCTCTGGGTGCTTTCACAATTCCATTCGATTCTTCCGTGTTGGTAATATGTGCCGTTACATTATCTGTCTCGCCTGTAAGTTCTGCAGTTGCAATTACAAGCAACCTGCCACCACATCGCACAGACTGCGATAAGCGTCTACGAGGGAATGACTTTTATGACGCAGTTACAATAAATTATGCACACAAACCTTCCTCATCTATCACTTCACCTAATAGTGAAAACTTTATCAAAAATCTTACAGCAGTTCCTGATACTTGCTTTCGCAAAGAGCTAGAAATAAGTGGGAGGGACTTTAATTTGTAACATACTCGTATATAGAATTGTACCTCGTGTTAAATGTAAGCGGGTCACTTAGCTCCATAGTTTTGAATCGTTAACATTGTTAGAGGACACAAGGCTTTGGCTGGTAGTCATTTGGTTTTGGTTGAAACCAACATTGCCTCGCTGACAGTAGTGTGCGAGATAGTCATTGTCGGGTAATATGTCACGGTGCACTGTTTCATACTATTCTCTAATCTTTCGTATCCTGGCGATAAGTGTACGTAATATGAAAGTGTATAAAACGAGTTTAGTTTATATTACGGACAAGTTTTAAGCGACTTATACATCCCGTGTGAAACATCTGTCACAGATTAAGGTGCGTAACTGCAGGAGGGGCTTGATCTCACGACATAGTCACAGACTAAAACAACAGTCACGACACTCCGTCCCGCTTTTGTTACCTGCTGCGATAACAGCGCGGCAAGCGGCCAGCAAGTTACATTTCTGAATACGATAGTTAATAAGTACTAATAGTATCGTTTATACTGATTTGTAACGTAGCTTTTGCAGTTGGAGCGTTTTCAGTTCTTTAAAAATCGACAATAACTAAAAAAGGACACGGCATTTGTCTTTCTATTGTTCCCTGGGAGTTATAGAACTGTATACTAGAGGAAACTTCCTGCATGTATTCAGCAACGTATACTTTTTAACTATACTTCCAGGCAAGTCAGCGAATGTGGAACGTAGGAAGCTTGTATGGAACGCAATATATGTATTATTTAACATACGAAATAAGCCATCAGAAATGTAGCTGAAGTAAAAATCACGCAGACGTGATAATAAAACGTCAAAAGCAATAAAACTGTTTCCCAAGAATGAAGACAATTATTTCACTAATGTTGCTACATCTCAGCGACAAACGCCAAGACTCGTCAACACATTCGCTTTTGAAGGAAACGTAATTGCATTTAAAAAAATGTCCGTGTCTTAGAAAATCAATCCAAGTGTAAGAATGTGCGAATCATTAACCTCCATATAAAAATGTTATGCGTGCAGGTAAGTGCCTACGATGATAAGAGTAAACAACCACAGAAATATATTCCTCTCTTGCATGAAATATGTGTCCATATTCTCTTGCTTTTAGCGGAGTAAGCTGCAATTATACATATGTTCGAAAGTATCACTTCATGAATACGCTGAAGCTTATGCTATCGAATCAGTGAAATTCGGCAGTTCTTACAGTTATTTCACATTCTTGTCCCTCAGTAATTTACTAACGCATGTAATGCACGAATATAATAACTGCTCAGATAATTAAGCAGAAAAATAGTGAAACACAAACATTACCTATAAGACGCAAGTGACTGTCTGCTTTCCCACCGCTTGGAATGTGGATGTCCGTTCAGATATCAAGCGGGAACTACTTATGAAATAGAAAGAGTCGTGACTGTATGTATTACACAGTAAACACAGCTCTACATCCCGCTGTGGCCTATGTGGCGGACAGAATTGCTTCTTCCGCTACTGGCAACCCACCTCTGAAATGTGAAATGGTCCAACGTAAAGTTAACACACTGTACACTGATCAGCCAGAACGTTGAGACCACCGACCTAGGATATGAACACTTTCAGGCGATAGTAGTGTCACCGGCCGGGGTGGCCGGGCGGTTTTAGGCGCTACAGTCTGTAACCGCGGCGACCGCTACGGTACCAAGTTGGAATCCTGCCTCGGGCATGGATGTGTGTGATGTCCTTAGGTTAGTTAGGCTTAAGTAGTTCAAAGTTCTAGGAGACTGATGACCTCAGAAGTTAAGTCGAATAGTGCTCAGAGCCATTTGAACCATTTTTTTGAACAGTGTCACCTGACGAGGATGGCTGCTATTCAGACACATGCACTGTGCACTTAGTATAACTGAGCGTGCTGTTCTTGAGTAGAATGGGGAAGGCGCGGCTTTTATATGAGTTTCACCGAGGGCACTTTGTGATGGCCAGGTTGCTTGGCACTTGCTTTTCGGAAACTGCACAACTTGTCAGGTGTATGAGGAGAGCTGTGGTGAACGTCTTCAATTCGTGGCGAAACAAGGTGAAACTCATCATTGCACGTGTCGGACGACGTTGGCTGGGCAGACAGTTAAAACAGGAAAGGAGACGAACTGTGGCGGAACTGACCTCAGATTTTAATGCTGAGCAGAGTAAAAGTGTGTCTGAACACAGTGAACCGAACACTCAAAACTATGGACCTCAGCAGCTGCCGACCCACGCATGGGCCAATGTTAACACCGCGACATCGGCAACTGCGACTGAAATGGGCACTAGACCATCAGCACTGTACATTGGCGCAGTGGCGGAGCTTTGCATGCTTTGATGAATCCAGATACCTTCTTCATCATGCCGATGAGAGGGCGTGAATGTGTCCTTTTTCAGGGAAACTGCTCCTTGACATCTGTACTGCGGGACCGAGACAAGCTGGTGACGGCACCATTATGCTCTGGGGATCATTTACGTGGGCAGCCATGAGTCCAGTGGAGCTCGTGCAATGCCCCATGACGGCTAAGGATTATCGCACACTGGTTTCAGACCACGTGCACCTCTTCATGACGACCATGTTTCCCGACGGCAGTGGCACTTTTCAACAAGATAACACGCATTGTCACAAGGTCAGGACTGCGATGGAGTGGTACGACGAACACCGTGGCGAATTGCAATTGATTTGGTCCCCCCCTCTCCCTTCTAACTCGTCAGATATGAAACACATTTGGGATGTGTTTAAGTGTGGCGCCAGAGCTCATCGCCCCCTCTTTGGAATTTACGGGAATTAGGTGACTTGTGTCTGCAGTGTCGTGCCAACTCCCTCCAGCCACCTACCAAGGTCTCATTGATTCCCTGCCATGACACGCCACCGCTGTTACCCGTGCCAAAGGTGTACATACCAGCTGTTAGGTAGGTGGTCATAATGTCTTGCCTGATCAGTGTATAAATTCTGGTCATGTTCCACTGGTGTTTGGGTTTGGTTGGCAGTTTACCGCAAATTCCGACAGATAGCGCGTCCTTTGTAGCAGCACGTAGTTCGGATTGTTTCCACGAGGTTTCATTCCAGACGCAAATTAAATATTGAACAGATAACAATAAACATCCATAAAATACTTCAGGCTATGTGAGAACCATTGCCAACATAAAAAATTGTGGCAGCTCTCGTCAGAAGCTTGACGTTTTTAAATTACTGTTGTAGAAAGTGTACTATTTGAAAACGGAAGCGTTTTCACGAGATATTTAAACTACTTACTAAATTAATGTCCCCGTCCTCTTCGTTCTGTCTAAATATGAAGTTAATCGCAGGAATTACTGCAGTGATTTTCATAAGGTTTCTACTAATAGATTAAATCACGAGGAAGGTTTGTGTATGTAACACATAACTACAGTAATGACGAGGGTTTAGTATGTTTACTGTTGTGAACGCAGGCTTCCTACAGCCCAACAAATTCTTCAGCTCTTGTGACTGCATTGTCAATATGTAAAATTCCTCATACGTTTCAGCCAAATTTCTTTCCTTAGCGGTCTGGGCTGGGCGATGATGAGACAGTCAGTCGACACAATCAAGCCATATTGACTTGCTAGGGCGAGCCATCAAATGCTCACGTTGATTTACCTCGTTTCTTCACCGCTTTTCCTCAGTATCTCGTACCGTTTTAGTGGTTCAATGGACTTAAATAGTAGTCCATCCTTTGTTGTACTCTGAGTGGAGCAGTAGTTGATAACAGCAAAGCAGTTGTTTAATATAGACTATGTATTGTGTAAATGTTGCATTGATTCTCTGACACTAAGTTTTCACTTCAAAACTAATCTTTTACCACGAATTACGTACCATTTTTGAACCTACAGCATGGCACAGTTATTTTTCTTTCCAACCTCTCCAGGCTTATCGCTGCGCAATTAAAGTCATCCATACTGCATAATAATGAAAATAATTTGAGCGTTAGTTATTTATTAAAACGTTGAGCTGTAGCTCTCACGTATAGCTCTTAGGTACGGATAATCATCATTTATCATTAAAATAGGAGTCATCAGAATTATCGATGTGTGGAATTCTGAGTAATGTTGTCGTTCTGTTGCTACGAACAAACTCTTTAAAGCTTACAGTAAAATAGCGGATAGCGGATAGCGGATAGCTGCACCATTTAAAAAATAAACTAGCAACTTCACTTTCCAGTAAATGCGCTTAAAATTCGTTGTTAACTAAATGACAATTATCTCCGAAATGAGGCTGTGAAACAGCGTTAACTCTAATTACGGCCTTTTGGAAACTAGATTTTAGGGTACATTTTGAAGGGCTTGTGCGCACTTGCGTTATCTATGCACACGTGTATGAGTTATTTTATGTCGAACCAGTGGCCGTAAATAATCAAATTTAGCAGTTGATTTTAAAATTTTTAAGGTTCAGCTGACTGTGTGCGCACTTTATTCCTTTCAAAGAGGATAAGCTAGAAGTCACAGAGATTAGTTAGCAGCCACTTTTAGCTGTGGAAAAATTCTGACGTTGTTACAGAAGCAGTAAAACAGCGTATATTGAAATCGCCGCAAAGTCAATAACTTTTCGAAATTCCTATTCCTAAAAGTCGTGTTGTCTCAGAATAATACATATCAAACTCGACATCTAGCGTAATCTTCTTTTTAACTTGTTCCTTGTCATTCTAAACAAGAAAATGTTTATTCTATGATGTTTTGGAATTGCAGCCGGATGATGTTGGCTTCTTGCCACAATATTTCGGCTGGCAACCGTCCATCGATCTCCAGGTGAGTGTCCGCCCCACAGAAAGCTGAAGAATCACCACAAAATATTTGTTGGTATGTGATTTTCCAAACATATCGTTAGCATGATCCCGAAGAGACTTATCGTGTCCTGAATGCAATCGCGCATACTTTCTTATTCCTGTACCTTAGGTAAATGAAATGTGTAGCTGTGGTTTCGCTATTTGGATGACCAGAATTCGCTATAAAAGTCACTGAGAAACTTAACTAAAACTGTATTTAATGAAACTAAGATAATGAAGTCGGCTTCCTAAAACGTAATCGTTGTACATAAATCAGTTTATTACTTTATTCAGAGTTTCCCTGGCACACAAAGCTTCCGCATCTGTCTATACTGGCATCCTTGAATGGCACTTCCAGTTGCACCAAAAATTTTCTCACTATACGTTACAGTCTCTAGGATACTACAAAGTCATTCTCCATAAGAAAAATACTCGTACATACTAACGGACTTGATAAAAGTTACACATTAGTAGCTCCTTTGGCAATTGCAACGTTTGGGACATGCTGGTGCAATAGATGAAGTAGTTTCAGTTATAAGAACGAAGTCTGACAATAACACATGTATGAAAGTAGTGGGCCCGGGGCGTTAGCTGTACGTGGTACAGATTACTTGTTGCATTGTTAACCAGCCATATGAGCTAATCGTAACCACCAGTGCAGTTCAGCGATAACAAGTGACTGGGTGAGGCACGGGTGCATCTCCGCACACACACGCCGAGTTTACCGACTGATACAGTGTGGTCCTCTGTCTACAAGCTACGTAGATACAGAACCCTGTATACATCCTAGCGCACATACAGTAAAATATGGCCGGCAAGTTAAATGGTTCATTTACATTGAAGCATTAAAGATACGTCGAAAGACGATAGGGAACTCAATGTTATTCAAACATCTCTGATTACTGAGAACATTCTTCTTGTTTTGCACGTAATCATAGATGTCGGTTTCTTCAAGATTATCCGTTATTGCGCATTTTTCCATTTAATGCAAAACAGTAAATTAATTATTTATGTTTGTGACATTTTGTCTGTCTTTCATATGGTGATAGGGGTTTTTTCTTCCTATTTTATTATGTTTCTTTTGTATCTGATTTGAACATTTCTGTTGGTTTGTTCGATAAAACGTGCTGCAACGAAATTATTTATGTAAGTTTCAGTGTTATACAGTAGTATTCTGTCAAGATTTATAGTTGTTTTGAAGGCAAATTTCACATAAAATTAGCCAAATGCTGCACTAAATTTGCACTTTAGAACATAAATATTTCAGATTAGGCGAAGGATTATCTCTAAGAAGGTTTTTACGGCTAAGAGTATACGAATTTTATCTACGTATTTCGTCAACAACAGGACAATGAAAACAGTTTTTTTTGTTTTCTTTTAATTCGTGGCAAAATGACTAAGTTATTGTTGATTTTTCTATTTTTAAACACAACCTGAGCAGCTAGCTTAGCGTTGTCCGAAAGAAGAACTTATCATTCTACACTGGGTGACACGAAGTATGACATTTCACAACAATTGTATGGCCTCTCGAATTAAGATTTGGTAATGCAGCTCCGTTGTTAGCCTTGAGACATCCTTTTCAATATTACTGGAGATATAGGCACAAATAGCACGCTCTAATAACTGGACGCTGTCCTCGATATACTGACATCTACTGACCTTCTCTAACACAAGGGAGGCGTTGTAGGAGATAAGTCGTGTCTGTAAGGGTATCTACAAGAGCACGAGGGAACTCTAAAGCACGTCTTGTATATTCTGCGACACTGTTTGCTGACAATGAGCAGAGTTAACGAGCCCTCCCTCCTACAAGTAAAGAAGGTAGGCTGTTAAGCAAAAAGCTATGGTGAAGATATTTATATGCCATATGAGCCATGTTGCAGATTTTACTGATTGTCATTCTAATACAGTGCGTATCCTCCGCTACACAACGTTGGATGGCTAAAGGAGAACAGATGTAGAAGTATTTGCTCTTCAGTAAATAGTTCAAATTCTTACTCGTGTACATTATCTGAACAAACCTATGCGGATACCTGTTAGTGGAGATTAATGCGCTATTATGGTGGTTTGAATTCTACTGGGGACACATTCAACGAAGCCTCTGAATGTCTGTGGAGAAATGGGCAGCCCGTTTTTCCTCAATAGCCAAAACCAGAGAAGGTTGGTAATGGACGCCGGGTTCTGGAACTAATTCGACGCTGTGACATTGCCTTCAGGTCCGGCACTCTGTGCCGACCAGCGAGCGCATTTCAAGAATGATATTGTCCACATACCACTGCCTCAAAGTTACTGGTTTATTACAGTGTGTTGACACAACCATTGTCGCCGCACTGTTCGTCTACTGTCTGCAGAACATAATGTTGTAATACTGGCCAGACCCATACCGTTACCTCATATTAGCATAGGATATACCGTCATTTACCACTCCAAACCGCTCGTTTCGTGGACCACTGTCCAGTGACGTTGTTGCACTGTACGCCTTCTCAAGCATCTCTTGGCAATATCACAGAAATTTGTTGCTTGTGAGGAAATTTTCGTCCATTGCACCATGCTTTTTTTAACCCTCTATAGGCAGTCTTTGCCTAGCTGGGCTGTTGGCAGCCCTTCAATACTCACGAGTGGCTACTTCCACTCATTTCATGTCTTGTGCCTATTGTTCCCTGCCCGTCCGTTGATGTGTGCGCCGTGGCGCGGGATTTATCGATCATGCTTGTGGCGAGTAAATAACCTTTGCTCTCAGTCGACAGGTGTTATCTCCGATGGCTGTTACGTAGTTATCATAGGAGGGTAGATGGAAAAAGCATGGATACAGAAGCGCAAGTGGATGTTTCCAAGCGCTCTCTGGCGACATAGCTCTACGGTGGCAATAAGCAGTAGTGCTTTGGTCAGCAGGCTGTCTAGCCGCCTTCTCGCCAAAAACGCTCAACTGTGTTTCTACGTCTACAGCTACATGGTTACTCTGCAATTCATACTTAAGTACCTGGCAGAGGGTTCATTGAACCATTTTCATACTACTTCTCTACCATTCCACTCTAGAATGGCGCGTGGGAAGAAGGAACACCTAAATCTTTCCGTTCGAGCTCTGATTTCTCTTATTTTGTTAAGATGATCATTTTCCCCTTCCGGCTTTCTCCCTTCCCGGCTTTGGCCTATTGCAGAAGACCCTAGTGCAGCATGGTGTGCTGTTGGCAGTCGGCATTAAGCAACAGGGTTCAGTCTTCCGTCAAGAAGAGTGAATCCTGCGACAGGGTTCGCAAGACAGGGACATGGCGGATGGATTTACCTCTATAGCGGTGCGCCTTGGGAGGAGCAGTTGCGAGAGGGGCATTGCAAAAATTGTTCAAATGGCTCTGAGCAGTATGGGACTTAACACCTCAGGTCATCAGTCCCCTAGAACTACTTAAACCTATCTAACATAAGGACATCATACCCATCCATGCCCAAGGCAGGATTCAGACCTGCGACTGTAGCGTTCTCGCGGTTCCGGACTGAAGCTCATAGAACCGCTCGGTCCCACCGTCCGGCAGGGCACTGCAGTTGGGCCGTATATTCAGACTTGCACTGCGTCACACTATCGTTCCTTCTATGGCATTAGACCAGGTAACTTCCAGCGGTTTGCGGCTGTGTTAGAATCGTGACCGCCTTTCTTTATGAAGTTCTTTCAAGTGGTTATCCGCTTTGTTCTAGGGAGCCTACCAGTTCATATCAACCTGGTTTCCACTCCGTCGTATTGTGGTTTATTAAGAGGTCACTGAGAGTGCACTGCTATCGAAGTTGTATTTAGGATGAGGTGTAATATGTGTTCCAACTCCTCGGACGTAAGACAGAGTTGCCATTTACTAAAAGTTGCTTTGTGCTTTTGACTCGAGCGCTGCTGCGGTTAAGTTAGGTACGGTCAATAAGTACTTCATTGGTTTTCACCTTTAAGTTCTCGAACCCTTAGAAAACTATTTCAAATCAAATACTTTAGAGTTCGGTGGCTCATTCAGCTGTCGCCGTTGTGTAATAATTTAGAGATTCTCCATAAGGTTTAAGTACTTTCAGCTGTTGAAGTTAGGATGGGTTGTTTCGTTAAATGTTTGTGTTGACTGTGCTTGTGCTTATGTATATTTGATGTGGTACAGGTAGCTTATTTATTGTTCTGCTAAAGCCCTGATATAAACGGTTATGTGGAGATCTTGGCGTAACTTCGAGTAAACAGAGGTGGTTGACTGCAGGTTGGGTCTATATTTTGTGCAGCAGAGTTTGCAGGGATTCGTGTTCTGGAAATTAGAGCAGTAAACCTTGTATTTTGCTTTTTCAAAAAAAAAGGTCATTAACACACTAAAGGTTTATTGCTTTAAAGTTTTGCATCATCATTAAGCTACTGGAATTTAGCTGCCTGAAGAATTTATTTAAATACCTTAAAGAATTTAACTGTGAGTTTAATAACTGCTTCATGATGGAGGTGTTTTTAATTAACTTGATCTGATATTAGAAAAAAATTATTTCCTAGCGTCCCTTGCGGAAATGTTTTGCTGTAAAACAAAAGGTTAAAGATGTTTCCAGACGCTGCTTTCTTAACGTTTGAATAAATTTGTTCAAAGTATTACCATATTATATATAAGAGCCCAGAACCTTAACACTCCACTTCCTAGCTCCCTACCATTTCAGTCTTCCTTGTCTTAGTTTAACTGTGATTGGTCCTTCACATATCCACTTCACACTCACATCACCAACGGTCAATTCTGGCAGATGGAGAACTGTTGAAATGCCTCTACTTGATCTGTTACTCAGGTGACAAGCAGTGACTACTACACGTTCGAAGTCACGGAGCTCTACCTACTGACCCAGTCTGTTGTTAACGCTACTGTTCTGACATAACAGTACGCCAAGCCTCCTTATATATATAGGCTGGTCAGGCTCTTGTGACATCTGCTGTAGGAACCATCATGAAAACAGACACATTAAGGTCATCTCACTGTCTTCCACCACTGCTAGTCAGTGACAATTTCAATGGTTAGTAAAAATTCCGAAAGAAATGTAGACACGTCTATTTTCAGTGTAGAATAAGATGGCGTACTTTCCAAAATAAAATTCTTACCATCTGCCGCGAAAAAATAAAAGCTAACCTTATAGGAAATTTTGAAGAAAATTTAGCTTTTGTGTCATTCTTCGGAAAAAAAACAGTAGTACAGACATATTTGGATTAAGAAAAATGAAAGTTCTCGAAGTAAACGGAGACTTATGATATATAATTAATCAAGAGAACGTCATAGTATTCAGAGATAAAAGAAGTGAAATACCGCAGGAGCTGTGAAATTATTCTGTCCTTGTGACGAAAAATATCATCAATGATGAATTTGCGTTCTGTTGGTTCCCGCAGAGACTTCCTGCAAGAAGGTTTAAGTACTTTCAGCTGTTGAAGTTAGGATGGGTTGTTTCGTTAAATGTTTGTGTTGACTGTGCTTGTGCTTATGTATATTTATTGTGGTACAGGTAGCTTATTTATTGTTCTGCTAAAACCCTGATATAAACGGTTATGTGGAGATCTTGGCGTAACTTCGAGTAAACAGAGGTGGTTGACTGCAGGTTGGGTCTATATTTTGTGCAGCAGAGTTTGCAGGGATTCGTGTTCTGGAAATTAGAGCAGCAAACGTTGTATTTTGCTTTTTCAAAAAAAAGGTCATTAACACACTAAAGGTTTATTGCTTTAAAGTTTTGCATCATCATTAAGCTACTGGAATTTAGCTGCCTGAAGAATTTATTTAAATACCTTAAAGAATTTAACTGTGAGATTAATAACTGCTTCATGATGGAGGTGTTTTTAATTAACTTGATCTGGTATTAGAAAAAAATTATTTCCTAGCGTCCCTTGCGGAAATATTTTGCTGTGAAACAAAAGGTTAAAGATGTTTCCAGACGCTGTTTTCTTAACGTTTGAATAAATTTGTTCAAAGTATTACCATAATATATATAAGAGCCCAGAACCTTAACACTCCACTTCCTAGCTCCCTACTATTTCAGTCTTCCTTGTCTTCGTTTAACTGTGATTGGTCCTTCACATATCCACTTCACACTCACATCACCAACGGTCAATTTTGGCAGATGGAGAACTGTTGAAATGCCTCTACTTGATCTGTTACTCAGGTGACAAGCAGTGACTACTACACGTTCGAAGTCACGGAGCTCTACCTACTGACCCAGTCTGTTGTTAACGCTACTGTTCTGACATAACAGTACTCCAAGCCTCCTTATATATATTCCTACCATCTGCCGCGAAAAAATAAAAGCTAACCTTATGGGAAATTTTGAAGAAAATTTAGCTTTTGTGTCATTCTGCGGAAAAAAACAGTAGTACAGACATATTTGGATTAAGAAAAATGAAAGTTCTCGAAGTAAACGGAGACTTATGATATATAATTAATCAAGAAAACGTCAAAGTATTCAGAGATAAAAGAAGTGATATACCGCAGGAGCTGTGAAATTATTCTTTCCTTGTGACGAAAAATATCATCAATGATGAATTTGCGTTCTCTTGCTTCCCGCAGAGACTTCCTGCAAGAAGGTGGTTAAGAAAACTGTGAAATTAATTTTGGTAGTATTTGAGATCATTTCTGTATCGCGTCGTGTATGAACACATTTTATTTACGAGAGATTCCCATGCCCGTACGCCGCCTCCAGGATTTTGGTTCGACGGCTCTCTTCAAAAACTTTATTTGCAGCTCTTACAGGCCATGTGTTACGGGACCATCACCAAAATCGACGTTAAACGCTACACTAATGGAACTGTACGTACTTTCAGGCCAATATTTTCGTTGAAATGTAACGTTGGGAGTATGGTGTTCTGAACGCCAAGTTGTATCGAAGTATACTCGGGAGACAATAAGTGCATTTTACACAATGCTTCGCTCTTGTTGCTCTAATGTCTCTGCATTCTATAAAAATTTTCGTCCATCATTATACTTTCTGAATAAGAAAACTAGGGACAGACATAAACTGTGACAGAGACGACAATGAATTGAGATCTCTGAGCCAGAATAATTATTTTGTTCAAGGAATCACGCTGTACGTTTCCAGCCCTCAGATTCTCTCCTCTGTCATCGTATCGATGCACAGTTTGTTCTACTTACTAAATTTTTGTCAAAATCGTCGAAGTCATTTATAACCGTTTCTTGGAAGATCATAAACCTTTCTCTCTAAAGATTCTGCCAATTTTACTACAGTGTTAATAAGTAAAAATACCGATAATGGGAATACCAAAAATTTTGCTTGCCACTTGCGCAAAGTTCATATTACTACTGGCTTCTTCACTGTTGACGAGATCAGTAAAATACTTCAATACATTTGATAGGACAATTTTGGATGATTTTCAAATGTCGAGCAGAGTAGCACTACCGGTATTTCGCTCACTACCAGACACACGTGAGTCCAATAATACCATGGGAAGACAGAAACAACACGTGAGCACATGATATCGGAAGGACACGGAATATTCTGCTGGAGCTGAGCTACCGCTCTGTTAACAGTGTACAGATGGCAACAAATCTATGAGACTGCCGAGTCATAGTGCTTAGGCCGGTATTAGTGCTCCAACACATGCAGAGATAAAAATTAAACAAAGTAGAATGGAATTTTTTTATGGTGACCACATCCTCTTTCCGGCTTGCTGGAAAGCTGCCTGGATGTTTCCAGAAGTAGAGGTGGATGGTTGCAACGTGAGTGTCGACATGAAGTCGCCTGCAGTATATTCCACCTGCCCGTCAACACGCAATTAATAGCATATTAATAGAATGCATTGTGAATCTTCCTAACCCCCTTCCCCAACCCTAGTCGAAGTAAGTTCGTCAAAAATAGTCGAAGGAACACACTAACTTTGAAGCGATGTTTACAAATACAGTACAGAGACATCAAACAGTTTTAGCGACGCTAGCGCTCCAAGCAGTTACATTTCACATTACAGTGGACAGAAGACGAATGACTTTTATGATCAAATCTACGACGAGGTCATAGATTTGATCATACACAAGTGGCCATTAACATTACAACACCAAGAAGATATGCAGATGATAAACGGGTATTCATTGGACAGATATATTACACTAGAACTGACGTGTGGTTACATTTTCACGCAGTTTGGGTGCATAGATCCTGAGAAATCAGTACCCAGAACAACCACCTCTGGCCGTAATAACGGCCTTCATACGCCTGGGCATTGAGTCAAACAGAGCTTGGATGGCGTGTACAGGTACAGCTGCCCATGCAGCTTCAAGGCGATACCGCAGCTCATCAAGAGTAGTGACTGGCGTATTGTGACGAGTCAGTTGCTCGGCCACCACGACCAGACGTTTTCAGTTGGTGAGAAATCTGTAGAATGTGCTGGCTAGGGCAGCAGTCGAACATTTTCTGTAGCCACAAAGGCCCGTACGGGACCTGCAACATGCGGTCGTGCATTATCCTGTTGATATGTAGGGTTTCTCAGAGACCGAATGAAGGGTAGAGCCATGGGTCGTAACACATCTGAAATGTAACGTCCACTGTTCAAAGTGCCGACAATGCGAACAACAGGTGACCGAGACGTGTAACCAATGGCACCCCATACCATCACACGGGGTGATACGCCAGTATGGCGTTGACGAATACAAGCTTCCAATGTGCGTTCACCACGGTGTCGACAAACACGGATGCGACCATCATGAAGCTGTAAACAGAAGGTGGATTCATCCGAAAAAATGACGTTTTGCCATTCGTGCACCCACATTCGTCGTTGAGTACACCATCGCAGGCGCTCCTGTCAGTGATGCAGCGTCATGGCTAACCGCAGCCATGGTCTCCGAGGTGATAGTCCATGCTGCTGCAAACGTCGTCGAACTGTTCGTGGAGATGGTTGTTGGCTTGCAAACGTCCCCATCCGTTGACTCAGGGATCGAGATGTGGCAGCACGATCCGCTACAGCCATGCGGATAAGATGCCTGTCATCTCAACTGCTAGTGATACGAGGCCGTTGGGATCCAGCACGGCGTTCCGTATTACACTCCTGAACCCTCTGATTCCATGTTCTGTTAACTGTCATTGGATCTCGACCAACGCGAGCAGCAATGTCGCGATACGATAAACCGCAATCGCGATAGGCTACAATCCTACCTTTATCAAAGTCGGAAAAGTGATGGTACGCATTTCAACTCCTTACACGAGGCATCAGAAGAACGTTTCACCAGGAAACGCCGGTTAACTGCTGTTTGTGTATGAGAAATCGGTTGGGAACTTCCCTCATGTCAGCACGTTGTAGGTGTCGCCAGCGGCGCCAAACTTGTGTGGTTGCTTCGAAAAGCTAATGATTTGCACATCACAACAATTTCACGTCTGTAGCAGCGCTAATGACCGTAGCAGTTTTGAGCCCTAAACCCATAACAAACAACGTCTGTAGCACGTCATTTTCGTGGGGTAGCAATTTAAATGGCCAGTAGTGCGTTTATTTGACAACAGGCAGGATTTGACAAAGTTCGTATTACATGATCAAATTTCTTTGACGTAAATTCTTGACGTATCTGCTCTGGCAAATAAATGTGATACTGTAATACCGGCGATAGCGCCTGCGGAAGCAGGCAGCGAGTGTGACCTTGGGGTGTACACTTCCATGACGGCCACTCTAGCGAATTCAGCATTACTTTTCATCGGATAGTTCATTAGTTAAATCAATGCTACTTAAAAACCGTCTGTAATTATTAGTTCTGGCGCATCTAACAACACACATGCTTTGGTTTTAGTGGAGCGGAATGCGGTAAGCACTAGATTCTGGTCCGGTCTATTATGCAGCGGCGCTGGTAGGCGCAGGCCGGCGCAATTCTAGCAGCCTTCCCCTTGTCTGGAGCGCGGCGGGACAGCGCAGCGGCGCGCGTGCCGCTGTCATGATGATGGATCGCCGCAGGCCTGGCTGGATGGCTGGCGAAGCTCAGTCCCGCCCGGCCTGGACTTGCCACTCATCTCTTTGGGAGCCGTCAGAGCGAATATTGCGAGAACTGTCAACTTCCCAGAGGCGCACTGTACCTGCCAGTGAGTGGCATTTGATACTCTCCACCATAGGGAACGCAGAGGGCTCTGCTACTAACAACAAAACTTCTTATGGCGAAACACGTCAGGCAGCTGCGAGACTGTCGTTTCCGTCTATTTATCATTAGTCATTAATCAGTCAACGCGACAGTTAGTCCTTTCGCTGCTTTTGCTCAATTAATTCAAATCTGAATTTTAAAATGAGTGATACCTATGAGTGTAGTGATCGCTCTATTAAATTAATCTGTTTACCTTGTTTGACACTTTCCCGATTTCCCTATGTAATAACTGCTTCAGTTGTTGACCGGCGTTGGGTCGGATAATGTTCTGAAACGCCAAGGGGTGGGACCATAACGTCATCGTAGACGAATCTTAGAGGAGGTCGACATCTGGAGACCTTGCTGGAGAAACGAGCTACAGTATTCGAATGCGGGGACGCCGGCGAAGAGTGGCATCAAGCGCCTAATGTATGTGTTTCACCTTTGAAGTGGGGAAAAATGGAGACTCTTTATTTTTGGATTTCGTGGTCCGTAGAAAAGAAGACGTTTCCCTGGGTCACAGTGTGTACTGTAGACCAACTCACATTGAATTATATGTAAGAGCTACGACTGTTGTCACCCATCCCCATGCAGTGGTGCATTACACAATATCGGATGTAGGGTTAGAGAAATGTCAGGTTCAGAAGTCTTATCAGCAGAGCTTAGTCATCTTCGCTCTGTGTTGGTCTTGAACGGATACATTGTTAAACAGGTTCGCAAGGCATTCCGACCAACATGCAATAAACTCCAAGAATAACCAGAAGAAATAGAGAGCTCCACAATGATGGTACTTCTACTATAAGTTGGAGAGACACACAGTAAGAATGGGAGGCTTTTCAGGAAACTTCAGATAAAGTGAGTATTCCTTTCTACATAGCGAGTGGGTTCTGAGAGAGAGAAGCGTTGCCTTGAGCATCAGGAATGTATAAAATCCCATATCACTGTGAGATATCACACACTGGACACTGTCGAAAATAGGTTTGCCTGCGCTTTCCCCGCTTCGTGCATGCAAAGACCATGGCTTTTTTATGCGGCAAGGAGCTCTGAGAGTCGAGGTCCTGTATGATACGTCTACGAAGACATTATGGCCTCATGCTGTAGCGCCTGCACTTTTCTAATGAGCCAGCGAATACGAGGGTTGGAACTTAAATAGTGGCAACTATTTATTCACAACTGATACAAAAGAGTGACATGTTTCCACCTGTCACTGGTCTTCAAAGCAGTCACCAGCGTTATGTAGAACCCGTTGTCAGTGATGTGGAAGGCGTAGTATACTGTTAGAAGAGACCTGTTCATGGTACGAATGGAGGAGCCTGCTGCCTGTGGGATCTCTGAAACTGTTCTGAAGCGAATGCCACAAAGCGGTTCCTTCATCTTCGGAATCAAATCAAAATCACAATGACTTAAGTACGGGAATACGGTGGATGGTACAGTATTTCCCAGCGCCATCGACCCACCAGAGTAGCCACAGTTTGCGCTGTATGTGCCCGCGCATTGTCGTGCAAAATGATGGGTGGGTTGCGCCGAAAGTGTCGCCGCTTCTTTCACAAAGCTGGTGGCAGGTGATGCTCCAAAAACGAACAGTAATACTGTGCATAGACGGCCTGCCGTGGAGGAACGCAATGCTTTAGGATAACACCATCACAGTCGTACACGAGAATCACCATTACTTTAGACCGCTCCATTCGCACCGTCAACAGAACAGGCTCTGCTAACGGTATACTACGCCCTCGACATTGCTGACATAAGCTTCCTATATTGCTGAACCGCTTCAGCAATGCTTCAATAAGCACCTGAAGATGGCGAGCAGATGTTACGTTGAAATATTGTGCAGTTTTTGCAACATTATATGGCGCAATGCTTGTGAACCACTGAAAGAAAATTGAATATCTCTGAGTATTTAGTTTGCGTGCAGTACTCGCCAGGGGAACTTGTTCGAGTGTTGGCGAATCATCTGGCTTTTCTTTTTTTGTCATCACTCTACTGACTGGTTTGATGCGGCCCGCCACGAATTCCTCCCCTGTGCTAACCTCTTCAGCTCAGAGTAGCACTTGCAACCTATGTCCTCAATTATTTGCTTGACGTATTCCAATCTCTGTCTTCCTCTACAGTTTTTGCCCTCTACAGTTCCCTCTTGAACCACGGAAGTCATTCCCTCATGTCTTAGCAGATGTCCTATCATCATGTCCCTTCTCCTTATCAGTGTTTTCTACGTATTCCTTTCTTTTCCGATTCTGCGTAGAACCTCCTCATTTCTTACCTTATCAGTCCACCTAATTTTCAACATTCGTCTATAGCACCACATCTCAAATGCTTCGATTCTCTTCTGTTCCGGTATTCCCACAGTCCATGTTTCACTACCATACAATGCTGTAATCCAGACGTACATCCTCAGAAATTTCTTCCTCAAATTAAGGCCGGTATTTGATATTAGTAGACTTCTCTTGGCCATAAATGCCTTTTTTGCCATAGCGAGTCTGCTTTTGATGTCCTCCTTGCTCCGTCCGTCATTGTTTATTTTAGTGCCTAGGTATCAGAATTCCTTAACTTCATTGACTTCGTGACCATCAATCCTGATGTTAAGTTTCTCGCTGTTCTCATTTCTACTACTTCTCATTACCTTCGTCTTTCTCCGATTTACTCTCAAACCATACTGTGTACTCATTAGACTGTTCGTTCCGTTCAGCAGATCATTTAATTCTTCTTCACTTTCACTCTGGCTAGGGACCATTTAAAAGCCAGGGAATCCGAGACGCTTTCCTGGTAGGGACCATTTAAAAGCTTAACCTAGCATCGAAAGCCCCCGCTGCGGTGCAGAGCAACGTCCGAAGTGACAAGACAATGGAGGTCGCCAGTCCACTGCTGTTGTGTGTCGTCACTGTGGTGGCGCGACGCTTTGGCCTTTCTTGGAAACTGCAGAGCCTGCTGACTGGTCCAAATCGCCGAACAGTCCCTAGCAATACGCACTAATGAGAAGGGTGAGAAAGGGAAGAAAGAGCAGCAGCTATTCGCATAGGCTGGTGCAGAAGCGTTTGTCGAGTTTGGGATTTAGGGCTTAGCCAGCTTGGCAAATAAGACTAACAACCTGTTTGATTTGAAGACAAGTATGTTCTGGTGTATTGTCCGTGCAGAGCTCTAAGAAAGGACAATTTTTCGGATACTTACGTTTTAGACTAGCAGTCGATCGATTCACAAAGACACATTCACCTTCGCGGTAGACTTAAATGTCGACGCTAGACATTGAAACATCGAGACGATTCAGAGACGTACATATGGAGGTTGCTGTCTTCAGATGGAGTTCGCGTCCATCAGCTGATACACACTTTTGAATGGCCGGGTAGCGAATGCACTCCACGTTGCAGCGGAGAAGAAATATTCTAAGTACTTGTAGCAATGGGGACGATGGCAGTCAGGAATATATAGGCACCCTTCCATAAGACAGTGGGATTTCATTTCAGCGTTACAATCAAGTGTTCAGTGGTTCACTAGTGAAGCACTCTGTGGTGTTGCATGTCATATCCTTTCACCCGACGGCAGACTGAAGCAATTGGCATTGTCTACTTGGTCTTTTTTGATGAAGTACACTGTGGATTTAAAGCACTCCATACGACCTATATTGAATGTTGTGCAGGTGTGGTTGAATTTAGTTGAACTGAACTTCTAACTTTTGGTATTTATAGGTACCTTGACTCTAATTTGAGAACATTTGTGCCCAAGCTAGAGAAGGTTTTTGATTAACTTTATAGAAACTGCAAAAAACTCCAATATTAATTGTGTAAGTAAGTGTGCAAGAAAGAGGACGTTCGTAGGTCTCCTTAATGTATATCATCTGATGGAATCTGTATTCTTACCGTCAGAGGTGCAGGGGTAGGGTAGTACAGCCCTAGACCACATTTTTGTTCATTCTTCATTCGTCGATTGGGATTCAGTTAGCAGAAAGGTGAAGGGGTCGCTGACGATGATGCGTAAATTTTAAGGTTAAAAGATTTTTATGCTCATTTGCATGTTAAATATAGTTATAAACAATTGACAAACGCTAATGCAGTTGCGACAGAGACATTTTAAACCACATTAAGGAAAGAGTGTGGCAGGATGTCTATACCGCTGATACGATAAGTTTATTGGCTTCCTCAACATATTTCTCGTGGTCTTTGAAAGTTGATTTCCATTAAAAGTTCCAGAACAGGGAACTACCACTAACAGCCACCCTGGGCCACTGACTGGGGGAGTAAGAGATTTGATTCCTTTTTAATGTTAAATTGTCTGCTATATGCATAACGTTGGGCATCCTCGTTTGAATGACGTACATACCAGACAATAAAGCTAACTGCTTGCGTAACGCAAAACGCGACATGATTCAATTGCGGGAATGCATAGAAAAATCTATCTTCTTGTTCTCACAGAATATGACAACGAACGCGGATGAGAAATTGATTGCTTTAAAGCTAAATTTGGTCCCTGTGAAATTTAATTAAGAAATAACATGTTTTCTACACTATATGGCTTAGCTGAGTCGCGCTGGACAACGCCGTGCAAACTGCTCTCGTAGCTGCAGCCCGTCTCGATAGCTGCAAAATTTCAGTACTGAGACACGCAAAAATGGAATGCGTTCTCTAAAAACATTACAACTATTTTTGATAGCGATTTGAAACAAATTGAAAATTATTAGTCTCTTGGTATGTGGACAATGACTCTAGGTTAAATGAACTCAATATCAATCTCATATCGACTCTGGATTAAATGAACTCAATATCAATCTCATATCATTTGACTTAATAACTTATAATTGAACTTCATTAATAGTTAAGTTTCTTGAAATCCAATAATTTAAAAAATTAAACTTCATATATGTAATCCTTCCTTAAACAAAATTCCAAAATCTGATTCTTACATCTATTACTCACAGTGTGTACCACAAATCCTAAGAAAAAAAACGTAAAGCAAAAAGATTCCTGATCTTGATGTGTGGCGAACAAGAATGCTGTATTATAAACCAATGCTGCACATAAAACAAATTTAATCATTATTTGTAATCCAATCTTCACGAAGATAATAATAACACCAATGTAAAAATTACTTCTTTTCTCTTCACGATATATTTTTCTTCAATCCATAATATAGTATACAAAAATCTCTGTTGTTTGTTCCTTCCTGCATTTTCTCTCTTTTGGGTCATTAGTCTTCTGGCTGGTTTGATGTTGCCCGCCGCGAATTCCTCTCCTATGATAAACCACTTCATCTCAGAGTATCACTTGCCGCCTACGTCCTTAGTTATTCCCTGGATGTATTCCAATATCTATCTTTCTGTACAGTTTTAGCCCTCTACAGCTCCCTCTAGGACGAAGGAACTCATTCCCTGAAGTCTTAACACATGTCCTATCACTCTCCGGTTAGGCACAAAACCTCCTCATTACTTAACCTTATCAACCCACCTGGTTTTCAACATTCGTATGTACCACCACATCGCAAATGCTTCGATTCTATTCTGTTCCGGTTTTCCCATAGTCCATGTTTCACTACCACACAATGCTGTGCTCTGAACGTACATTCTCAGATATTTCTTCCTCAAATTATAGCGTATGTTTGATTCTAGTAGTCTTCTCTTGACCAGAAATTCCCTTTATGCCATTGCTAATCTGCTTTTGATGTCCTTCTCGCTCTGTCCGTCATTGGTTATTTTCCTGCCTAGGTAGAAAAACTCCTTAACCTCATCTACTTCATGACCATCAATCCTGATGTTAAGTTTCTTTCACTTTCATCTTTCTTCGGTTTACTCTCAATCAATATTCTGTACTCGTTAGACTTTCATTCCATCCAAAAGATCATGTAATTTTTCTTACTTTCACTCAGGATAGCAATGCCATCAGCTAATCGTATCATTGATATCCTGTCACCTTGCATTTTAATCCCACTCCCGTACCTTCCGTTCGTCTCCATCATTACTTTTCTGAAGTACAGACAGAATAGTAAGGGCGAAAGATTACATCCCTCTCTTACACTCTTCATAATCTCATCACTTTTGTTATACCCTTTTGGCTCTTGTACATGAGTATTACCCTTCTCTCCCTACAACTTACTCCTATTTTTCTCACAACTTACACCATTTTACTTGTCGAACACCTTTTCCAGGTCAACAGTTCCTATGAAGGTGTCTCGATTTTTCTTCTAGTCTTGCTTCCACTATCAACCGGAACGTAAGTTTTGCCTCTCTGGTGCCTTTACCTTTCTTTAAGCCAAACCGATAGTCGCCTGACACATTCTCGCATTTGTCACCTCTTGCAGTCTTAGCAGTTCCGTGGATGATATTTTTCCGAGTCAGATGGTATGTGGCCAGAGTCGCACAATCTGCACACCAACGTGAATAGTGGTTTTGTTCCGGCTTCCCCCAATGATTTTAGAAATGTTGATGGAATGTTATCTATCCCTTATGCCTTATTTGCTCTTTAGTCCTCTAAAGCTCTTTTAAAATCTAGTACTGGATCCCCTGTCTCTTTTAAATCGACTCCTGTTCCTTCTCCTGTCACATCAGACTAATATTCCTCGTCATAGAGACATTCAATGTAATCTTTCCGCTTGTCCACTCTCTCCTTTGCATTTAGCATTGGAGTTCCCGTTGCAGTGTTAATGTTTCCACCCTCGCCTTTAATGTCACCAAAGGTTGTTTTGACTTTCCTGTACTCTGAGTCAGTTCTTCAGGTAAGCGTTTCTTTTTCGATTTCTTCACTTTTTCATGCAGCCATTTCATCTTAACTTCCCCGCACTTGATCTTTATTTCATTCCTTTGTGACATGTATTTCAGTATACCTGAATTTCCCTAAACATATTTGTACTTCCTTCTTTCATCGATCAATTGAAGTACTTCTTCTGCTACCTGTGATTTCTTCGCAGTTACCTCTTTGACCTTCTTTGCACCGACGGTTTTCTTTCCAACTTCAGTGACAGACTTTTTCGGAGGTCCTTTCCTCGTCAACTGTACTGCCTACTGAGCTATTCCTTATTACAGTATCTATAGCCTTAGAGAACTTCAAAATGATCGCATCATTCCATTGTACTTCCGTATGCCACTTCTTCGCGTACTGATTCTTCCTAACTAACTCTTATATATCAGTCTACACTTCATCGCTACTACATTGTGATCTCTGTCTATATCTGCTCCTGGGTACGCCTTACAATCCAGTATCTGATTTCGAAATCTCTGCCTGTAATCTAACTGAAATCTCTCCGTATCACCCTGACTTCCAGGTATATCTACTGCTCTTGTGATTCTTGAACAGTGCATTAGCTATTACTAGCTGACATTTGTTACAAAACTCAATTTGTCTTTCAACTCCCTTATTCCTTCTCCCACCCCCTTATTCTCATGTAACATTTTCTTCTACTTATTCCCCTAAAACTGCATTCAGTCCGCCATGACTATTAGATTTTCATCTCTCTTCACGTATTGTGTTCAGTATCCTCACATGCTTTCTCTGTCTCTCGTTGTCGGTGTTGGTTTGCTGTCGACTTTGATAAGATCAACTCTATCACTGTACTGTATGACCTTCCTATTCATTACGAATCCCACTCCAGTTATACCATTTTCTGCTGCTGATATTACTCTAGGCTCTGACAAGAAATCTGTCTTCTTTCTATTGTACTTCACTGAACCTTACTATAAACTATGCGATCAAAAGTATTCGGACGCCTGGATACAATGACTTACAAGTTCGTGGCGCCCTCCATCGGTAATTCAGGAATTTAGTATGGTGTTTGCCCACCCTTGGCCTTGATGACAGCATCCACTCTCGCAGGCATACGTTCATTCAGGTGCTGGAAAGTTTCTTGGGGAATAGCAGCTCATTCTTCACGGAGTGCTTCACTGAGTAGAGGTATCGATGCCGGTCGGTGACGCCTGCAAGAAGTCGGTGTTCCAAAACATCCCAAGGGTGTTCTATAGGATTCAGGTGAAGATTCTGTGCACGCCAGTCAATTACCGGGATGTTATTGTCATGTAACCACTCCGCCATAGGCTGTGCATTATGAACAGGTGATCAATCGTGTTGAAAGATGCAATCGCCATCTCCGAATTGACATTCAACAATGGGAAGCAAGAAGATTCTTAAAACATCAATGTAGGACTGTGCTGTGATAGCGCCTTGCAAAACAACAAGACCTGCAAGCCCTGTCTATGAAAAACACGAACTCACCATAACACCACAGAGCCAGAATTTTACTTTTGGCACTACACAAGCTGCCATCGGATTGCCTCATTGTGTACCGGGATTCGTCACTCCATCGTGGGATCAGTTGTTGACTGGTAACGTTTTTCCATTGTTCGATCGTCTAATGTTTACTCTCCTTACACCAGTCGAGTCGTCGCTTAGCATTTACCGACGTGATGTGTGGCTTATGAGCAGCCGCTCGACCGCGATGGAGCGTAAGTAAAGCGATGGCAGAGGTAGAGCTCCAAGACACGTTAACAACGCCTCACATCAAGTTCCCAAACTGACATCGCACCTGTTCGTGACGGACCTATTCTAGGCCAAGAATTTTACAGATGAATGTCCAGAGCTGGATAAAATAATAACACTATAGGCGGTAATAGTGTGAGAATAAGTGACGTGAACCAGTCTTGCGTTTCAGGGTCTAAGACAGTGGTGGTGGAGATAATTCTTAAAGTAAAGTTAGCGGAATTTGGTTTCTGCACAAGATCTTGAGCATGTTTGCTGCAAGAATACTTTTCTCCTACACTCTGCCATAAAAATTTAAAATTATGTACTTCACTGACCGTCGGAACACAAACAGACTATAAAATCTCATTTGTACACACGTTCTGTGTCAGAAACTATATGAACTCAGTGCACTTCGGAAGAACGCTTGTCACTTGCACGAGAAACGTTTTTAATTCACTTGTCATGTTTAGCCTATGTGTTTCATATGTAGGACGTTAGAAATGTATTTCTTATTTTAGCTGTATGGACCTAAATAACACAAAAATATCCAGTAAGCATAGGATCTAAAATCCCTGCACTAAGAGAATACGAGCACTTGTTTATTACGTACGATCTACACCTCGAAGTGTTCAGTATGATGTCCATTTAAGTATTAGAGAACCATGCACTATTTTAAAAATCTATGTTGGTCACGGATACACTGGAATGCATTAATCGCACATTCCACGAAACAAGATTACTTGGACAGGATTTGTGATTTCTATAAAGAATGGCAGCTAACTCTACATACAGATAAATGTAAATTAATGCAGATGAATTGGAAAAAGAATCCTGTAATGTTTGAATACTCCATTAGTAGTGTAGTGCTTGACACAGTCATGTCGATTAATTATTTGGGCGTAACATTGCAGAGCGATATGAGGTGGGACAAGCATGTAATGGCTGCTGTGGGGAGGGCGGATAGTCGTCTTAGGTTCACTGGTAGAATTTTGGGAAGATGTGGTTCATCTGTAAAGAAGACCGCTTATGAAACACTATAACGACCTATTCTTGAGTAATGCTCGAGCGTTTTGGATCTATGTCAGGTCTGAGGACATAGAAGCAATTCAGAGACGGGCTGCTAGATTTGTTACTGGTAGGTTTGACCATCACGCGAGTGTTACGGAAATGCTTCAGGAACTCGGGTGGGAGTCTCTAGAGGAAAGGAGGCGTTCTTTTCGTGAATCGCTACTGATGAAATTTAGAGAACCAGCATTTGAGGCTGACTGCAGTAAAATTTTACTGCCGCCAACTTACATTTCGCGGAAAGACCACAAAGATAAGATAAGGGAGATTAGGGCTCGTACAGACGCATATAGGCAGTCATTTTTCCCGCATTCTGTTTGGAAGTGGAACAGGGAGAGAGGATGCAAGTTGTGGTACGAGGTACCCTCCGCCACGCACCGTATGGTGGATTGCGGAGTATGTATGTGGATGTAGATGTCTGTACATCATTAAAGGGGCTAGCATACACCAAAGATTTCTAATGTCCCCCAGAACCAAAACCCCAAGGAATTACGGTCTAGGGAACGAGCTGTTCAACCTACTGGACCTCCCTCATCAGTGCATTGTTCATTAAGCGTCAGTGTGAGCTGTTCTCGGACATTTCGGAGAAGCAGACCTGGTGCTGCACAAACGTGAGCCACCTAGCCAACAAATGCTGGTACCGCACTGTTGTACAAAATTAAAGCAACAAGCTGCTATTTCACCGTCCTGTGTCCAATTCAAGATATATCATAAAAAAAAGTTACCAGACGTGGTTTCGATCGTGTTCTGTACGGTAGATGGCATTCCGATTAGCGCACAAACACGGCAGCAATTTGGTCAGGGCGCCTATCAAGCGGGATAGTGTTTGGAGGGTAGTCCCACAGCCGCAGATGGTGCAGTGTAGCACAGAAAAGACGCCTACAGACTCACAGCTGTGGAGGGCCATATCAAGAATTGAAGCAGGAGAGTCGCAAACTGATGTGGCCAGTTGGCTTAATGTGATTCGTTCTGTTGTTTCTCAGATGTGGCTACAGTTTGTAGAGACCGAGACTGTATCCCGGACACCAGGCCAAGGCCGCCCGCGTGTGACACCAGCAAGAATGGACCGCTATTTGGCTGTAACGGCACGATGGTACCGCCACAGTACTGCACTGCAACTAGCTTCTGACCTCACAGCATCCTCTGAACGTGTTGATTCGGGGCAAAAGGTGTACAGAGGGCTCCAGCAGAATAGCCTTTATTGTTGGAGACCTGCTGTCTGTTTACCTCTGGCGTGTCGTCACAGAAGGGAACGTCTAGATTGGAACTGTCAACATCCCACCTGGACAGTCGAACGGTGAGCCAACGTTCTTTTCACAGATGTGTCCTGATTTGGTCTGGAGAGAGATTCTCGACGATTTCGCATCTGTAGGAAACGCGCAAAACAATATCGAGACACAGGTTGTGAAAAGAGACCGATATTGAGGAGAATCCCTACTGGTGTAGGAATGGTACGGGTGAATGAAACTGCATGGGTGAATCACCAATATTTAACTGCTGTCACGTACCGTCAGGAGATCTGGGGAACTTTTGTGCATTTGTTGCAAAGTGCTGTGGGCCCAGACATCGTACTGAGGGACGATAATGCTCAACCTCATAGAGCACGGGGGTTGATGTTCTTCTTTTGGAAACGGAAGATGTTGCACACTTGGCGTGGCCTGCTTCCACTTCCGACTTGAATTCCTGTGTCTGTGATGAAGACGGGTTACATCAGGTCTGCATTCGCCAACCACTCTCCAAGAGTTGTGAGCATCTCTGCAGGAAGAATGCGCGTTATTCCCTCAACAAGAGATTGATGAGATCATTCACAATATGTCACGCTGTTGTCAAGTCTGTATTGCTGGCAGAGGTGGTCACACCCAATACTGAGCCCATTAATCAGTTGTCGGAATGTGTATGCAAATCGGTTAAGCTGAAAAGAAATCGGAGAACATTGTTATGCGTGTTGCAGTTGATAATGTTCTTTGTCCATTACATTGTTTCTACTTTAGTATCACCTGTTTATACTTTCTGTGGTAAAGTAATAGCTACCTTGCAGAATTTCTGTTTTTTGCTTTAATTTTGGAAACCAGTGTATATCTTCCCAACATGCAAATCCTTTTATTTTAACTGATGACACAGTGCACAGCCAACTTTTTAAGTAGTCCTGTCCATAGTTCCGGAACATCGGCCCTGATGCCTTGCTTCTTCAGACGCGTGTGGATTACCTCACCTCATACACGTTCGTCGAGAATTCCAGCGATCGTGAAACCACCCTCTTCTGTAAGCAGTATCTTCGTTGTGAAGAGTGTATCATCACCATAGAATACAGCAACCATGGGCATAAGTACTTTCTGGCATGCTGATCCTGTGGCCGAAAGGCTTGGACAGGCTGCACATAATAAAGGTACTCCAACCATTCATGCAGGATCGCCCAGGCCGACTAACCCAAATAGATGCTGAAATTCTACTCATAGTTGCTTCACGATTTTCTTCCTCTCGTTGCAATACTTACTAATCCCCAATAGGGGTACGAATAGTGCATTCCATGTTGTTGAAGATACAGGCGTTGGAAAAGATGGGTGAATTGTCGTGCACATCGTACCATGAGCCATGAATATACGTAACACAGGCTGTTTGGTTACTTCCATTTGCAAGACCGTAGCAGAAGACCATGTCTGCCCCTTCCCATTTGGAATAAAAGGCTTCCATTATGCTGCAAAGCGCAAAGATAAAACTTCCGTGTAAAGCATTCCACAAAGTTAGCAAAATACCACATGGGTATCCGAAGGAACGTTCCATCGTATTTACGAAAAACACAAGCATTACAGTATCGTATTTATTCCCCGACACCAGGCAAGCAGCTTTCAATTAGCCGGCCGCTGTGGCCGAGCGGCTCTAGGCACTTCAGTCTAGAACCGCGCGACCGCTACGGTCGCAGATTCGAATCCTGCTTCGGGCATTAATGTGTGTGATGTACTTAGATTAGTTAGGTTTAAGTAGTTCCATGTTCTAGGGGACTGATGACCTCAGATGTCAAGTTCCATAGTGCTAAGAGCTATTATTATTATTATTATTATTATTATTATTATTATTATTATTATTATTATTATTATTCACATGGCAGAGAAGTAGAGTTAAGTTTTCTCTAACCGGTTACGATAATTCGAGATACTTCAAAATGGCTCGAATGGCTCTAAGCACTATGGGACTTAACATCTGAGGTCATCAGTCCCATATATTTAGAAAGGCTTAAACCTAACTAACCCAAGGAAATCACACACATCCATGCCCGAGGCAGGATTCAAACCTGTGACCGCAGCAGCAATGCGGTTCCGGACTGAAGCGCTTAGAACAGCTTGGCCACAGGGGCCGGCGGTCTGTTATAGATACTTCATGATTGTTGTTCTGCCCTTCACAGATCTCGGAAATCGAATGTAACTGATTGACTGATGGAAAAGCTGCTGTACAGAAATTTACACAGGAAAATCCATACGCTGTTAGGCCGTTGTCGTCTGTTTCCTTCATAATATATTTACGTATGAGCTTTGTTTTCTTAACGCTGTGAATACATGATATATTAGCTGTCAACTGTAGCGGATGAAATGTACCATGAACGTTTTGCGTATCGTTGAAACTATTAGAAAGCAATCCCTCTACATTCAGAGGTAAGCAAAGTATAAATTTCTTCCCCTTCTCTTGTGAACCATTAGTTGTCTAGTAGCACACAGCTTTGCAACATCGTTGAGATGAGCCCTTCGCATTTTCACCTTCAGTTCTTCACTGGCGCTGCAGTACTCTCTTCTAGGGCGTCCAAAATGCTGACTGAAATCCTTATTGAAGAATGTTGCATAAGACGACCTTTTTATCGGGACATTTCTTCTTTAGCCTGGCATCTAAATATGAGTTTCTTTTAGTGGAATACATTCAATGTGTTGACGGGTAGCATCTCTTGTTTATGTTGTAAGATCTCCCTTGACATGCTAGAAGACGTTAACTCGCCGACTTAGGTCCATGTAGCACATAACATGATTTCAGTGGCATACGTACTTCCAAAAACAAGCATCCGACACAGTACCTTCTAGTATTAAAACTTGCTGCTACCGTTCAGAAAAACGTCAATGTGCATACTCCATTCTGGGTATTTCCCGATTCCGGTCTTTTAGCATGTGGCCACTCTGCGACAGAGTGCACGAGTGTTGCCATTTGGAAAGAACTACCTCCCAAAATACAAGATGCCCATAAAGTAAGTATTCATTTTCATTTTCCAGAAGTGCTACAACTAAATAAATATGATTTTTAGAGGGAGTAGCTAATGTTGTTCAATATGTTCACCTTCATTAGCAACAACCTGTTCCCACCGTTTTGTGGTTGCGTGGAACACGTGCTATACAATTTGAGGGGTTATTCACAAGCATACCTCTCGTATTTTCCGCTTCATTTCATTCAAACGTGGCACCCAGGTAGCATAAACTGGGCTCTTGATGAAACCCCAAGCAAAATAGTGCAGGGGAGTGAGGTTCGGGGAGTGAGCAGCTCACATGCGACCTGAAGTTCTTCCTATCCTGTTAGGAAAGGTCTCGTTCAGGTAGTCCCTGACAGTGTTTGCAAAGTGGGGTGGTGCCCCATCTTGTTGATACATGACAAAATCAAGGATACCATACCGTTGAAACGGTGGCTCCAAGAGCACCAGCAGGATGACCAGGTATGTTGCTCCGGTAATTGTCTTTTCAGCAAACATAAGCGGGAAATAGGTCCTGTCTTTCATGAGACCAAGCCACACATTTACTTAGGGAGAATCCCTTTGCCACTCAGTGCATTCATGCGGCTGCTCCTCAGCTGAGACCCGGCAACTGTATTTGCTGACGACGCCGCGGACATGAAATGTCGCCTCGTCGCTGAACATAACATGATTCATCAGGTCCTCCTCGGCTACAGCCCCAACATGTCATGGCACATGGCTGCTCGTGCGCATTGTCTTCCTCCTCTAGCTGATGAAGCACCTGGATATGATAGGTCTTCTTTACAAGGCTGTAGTGAAGCACATTTCAAACTGTTGATTTCGGATACTTCACGACTCAGCCGGGGGATAGATGCCGTTGGACTTCTTTCGATAGCTTCCCTCACACGCTGTACAGACTGTGGGCTGACGGCTACAGATCCCGTACGTCGGAATTTGTTGACGAGCTCCTGAATTGCCCGTCCAGTAGGGGCATTATTCCGATACTTTCTCTCAAACAGCCTCTGGACCTCAGCATAGGTTTCGCCACGTAAACGATGTTCCCGAATTTGGATTCTTTCGGAAATTGTTAATATTTTGATGCCTCTTCGCGGCACCTGTAACAGAAATAATCCACATGTACGTTTTCTGCAAAATGGATACTTACTTTATAGGCACTATATGGTAACCTAGTTGGCTGACACTCTGAGTGACGTACGGTTCTCACACTCAATGGTCATCGTGTGTGTGCCGCAACATTTAATGTCATTGTGGAGGGTAAAGTGATTTTCGTACCGTTATCTCAGTGGTTATGTCGGCTGGTGTTACACGCTGTAATATTCTGTATTTTATTCTTAAATCCTTTCCAATCCCTACTAAAATTTACAACAATTTTTACTTGTCTCATTCGTTTACTGCATGTTCTATACACGTAGCCTATGTATCCATACAACTTTGACACGAACACTGAAATTAAAAATGAAATAACGACATTTGTACACAAAAGGTACGCATTATTTCTTTTTTAGCACTATCCGAAACCGTGCTCAGGCTGAAGAAATCCTTTCCACTTTTTCTCAGCAAAGAACTTCTTTGTCGTACATGGCTTCTCATCCGATTCTTTCTTAGAAGCATTCAGAGGTCACGGTTTCATTTCGATTAGAGAAATCACCTCCAAAATTTTTGTACACTTCAAGAATTCAAGTTTTAAAGACGGGCATGTTTGGAACTAGTTGTGCATATCTGTAATTATTTGTTGTTTGTTTAATGATTGTTAACGACGAGCCGTCCAAAGCTAAAACTTTCTTCTCAGTATTGTAAGGGACATCTAGGACAAGTGAAAGTGAAGTTCGACACACGATGGTGGAAAAATCCGCTAATCAACTGAGCAAACGGTTCGCAAACTGTAATCAGAACTACAGTCAAAAAATGACAGACTGGTAGCACACAGAATACTGCGCGGGATGAGCGAGAGATTCGTCTTCCGGCCGGGGCGATCGACGTCTGACGCAACTGCCCTGGCGGGTGAGGTCTGCAGCTCAGCCCCTCACCAGTATGTGGTTGGCATCATGGTGGATATCAGTGGGGCCTTTGACAGCCTGTGGTGGCCCTCACTCTTCTCCCACTTGCGTGAAAACAAGTGTCTATAACCCTCTACGGTTGTGTAAGGTGCTGTTGTGTGGACAGGGAGGTCTGGTTATCATCGTCTAGCGGGAAGAAATGTAAAACCATCACGAAGAGGTGCCCCCAGGGATCGAAACATAGAACCATAACTGGAGAAAATTACAACTCAGCCAGGACGTGCCAGAGTTGATAGATTACGCTGACGACCTCCTCCTGTTGGTTGGCGACGGTAGCCGTGAGGACCTAGAAACAAAAAGTGGAAGACGCAACAACAACACTTACTGAGTGGTGCTAAGAAGCGAAAATGGAGGCCGCACTACATACATCCTCATACTTCTTGTTGAAAGACAGCCTGATCAGAAATCCAACGATTAGAATAGAAGGAACGCCAATTCGTCGGCGCTGCGAGGTAAGATACCTAGGAGTCATGAATGATGAGAAATGGAATTACACATCACACATAGATACTACAACACAATGAGCCCTAGAAGTTTTAAACAATCTTATTAGCATAGGTAACAAGAGATTTAATTTGCCACATAATTTAATCAAACTCTACCATCATAGCATTCTAATGTCAATAGTGGCAAATGCGTGCGGGGTCTAGGCACACATGCTCCCGAGGGGGATGCCTGCGTTGACTGTGAGAAGGGTACATAGGTCTATGATATTACGTTCTACTGTGGAATATCTAATGACTACTGGGGGAGCCTTACTGGTGTTAATGGGGCTATGTCCATTGGACATAAAATACGGGAGCAGGCAGCGTTGTGCTGGGTCACAAAGGGAAAACAGAAAGGGCTAGAGAAATCATGGGGTACTAGTAGGGGATAAGTTCACTGTTAGAAAAAGGGGGAAGGAGTTATGGTAAGAACTATGGGAAAATAAGGAAACGGGGAGAAGGGTATTCCAGCTGCTACCCAATATCAGGTGTTCCCCAGGGAAGCGTCCTGAGACCTCTACTGTTCCTGATCTATATAAATGACCTGGGTGACAATCTGAGCAGTTCTCTTAGATTGTTCGCAGATAATGCTGTAATTTACCGTCTAGTAAGGTCATCCGAAGACCAGTATCAGTTGCAAAGCGATTTAGAAAAGATTGCTGTATGGTGTGTCAGGTGGCAGTTGACGCTAAATAACGAAAAGTGTGAGATGATCCACATGAGTTCCAAAAGGAATCCGTTGGAATTCGATTACTCGATAAATAGTACAATTCTCAACGCTGTCAATTCAACTAAGTACCTGGGTGTTAAAATTACGAAAAACTTCAGTTGGAAGGACCACATAGATAATATTGTCGGGAAGGCGAGCCAAAGGTTGCGTTTCATTGGCGGGACACTTAGAAGATGCAACAAGTCCACTAAAGAGACAGCTTACACTACACTCGTTCGTCCTCTGTTAGAATATTGCTGCGCAGTGTGGGATCCTTACCAGGTGGGATTGACGGAGGACATCGAAAGGGTGCAAAAAAGGGCAGCTCGTTTTGTATTATCACGTTATAGGGGAGAGAGTGTGGCAGATATGATACACGAGTTGGGATGGAAGTCATTAAAGCATAGACGTTTTTCGTCGCGGCGAGACCTTTTTACGAAATTTCAGTCACCAACTTTCTCTTCCGAATGCGAAAATATTTTGTTGAGCCCAACCTACATAGGTAGGAATGATCATCAAAATAAAATAAGAGAAATCAGAGCTCGAACAGAAAGGTTTAGGTGTTCGTTTTTCCCGCTCGCTGGGAGTGGAGTAGTAGAGAGATAGTATGATTGTGGTTCGATGAACCCTCTGCCAAGCACTTAAATGTGAATTGCAGAGTAGTCATGTAGATGTAGATGTAGATGTAGATGTAGATGAGGTTAGAGATCAGTTACTTTGAGCCTAGTAGGGGTCCTTTAGGCTTTCTCACAGGACATGGATCATATCCAATATATCTATGCCGATTTGGTTAACGGGAAACGCCAGCGTGTGACTGTGGCGCTCAAGAAGGTACACCTGAACACTTCATCTATGACTGCCCGTTATACGATGACGTAGCGCATGAATTGAGAATTCAACTACCGAACAGCGACACTTTTGCCTTAATACGACGTTCTGATACCAACAATGTCCTAAACATTTTGGCAAACGAGATATCACAAAAGATCACGAAGGATTTTATTAGAAACCAAAATTGTTAATCAAACAGAAATCGACAAAGAGTGGTGTGCACCTGCCCAATAACGCCAGGCGGGGAATCGGCCGGTCGCTCTTACGGCCGGGATCCGCCGCACTACAGGATTTGGGCAGGCAAGTGTATCCAGTTTTTCATTAACAGAAATCTGCACTTCCGATTTAGGTAGTAGTACCAGCAGCAGTAGGCAGAACTTAGAACACGGCCAGCCCAGTGTCAGGGCACGCTCACTGGGGTTAGCTCGTTCGTAGATCATCGCACAAATGTAACGCTGCAGAGAAGTTTAGCAATAGAGTAGATTAATAGATTAGATTAGCTTTTTCCACAGCTTTCTGCCAGTTAATTAAATATAAACTGCTTTTGTTTTTGCATTATATAAAGGCCCACTAATTAGTAAAGTTGGGGGGTTATTTTGTATCATTATTATCGTATTGTATTAATAAAGATTCAAATGGTTCAAATGGCTCTGAGCACTATGAGACTTAACATCTGACGTCATCAGTCCCCCAGAACTTAAAAGTAGTTAAAGCTAACTAACCGTAGTGGTCGCGCGGTATTAGTAAAGAATTTCTTTTTTTAAAAAAGAAAGAAGAAAGAAGGTGCTTAAAATATTAATTTAGTCTTGTGCTGTTATAGGGTCACGTAAAACAACAAAGGGTGCAAGCCACCCCCATGAAAAACACGAGCACACCATAACACCACAGCCTCCGAATTTTACTGTTGCCACTGGCAGATGACGTGCATTCACCATACCCACACCCTGCAATCGGATCGCCACACTGTATACCGTGATTCGTCACTCCACACAACGTTTTTCCACGGTTCAATCGTCCAATGTTTACGCTCTTTACAGTAAGCGAGCCGTCGTCTACCATTTACTGGCGTGATGTGTGGCTAATGAGCAGCCACACGACCATGAAATCGAAGTTTTCTCACCTCCAGCCTAACTGTCATGGTATTTGCAGTGGATCCTGATGCAGTTGGTAAATCCTGTGTGATGATCGGGATAGATGTCTCTCTATTACGCATTACGACTTTCTTCAACTGTCGGTGGCCTCTGTCAGTCAAGAGACGGGGTCAGCCTATATGGTTTTGTGTTATACGCGTACCTTCAAGTTTCCACTTCACTATCACATCGGAAACAGTGGACCTAGGAATATTTAGGAGTGTGGAAATTTCGTGTACAGACGTATGACACAAGTGACAGCCAATCACCTGACCACGTTCGAAGTCCGTGAGTTCCGCGGTGCGCCCCATTCTGCTCTCTCACGATGGCTAATGACTACTGAGGTCGCTGATATGGAGTAAATGGCAGTAGGTGGCTGCACAATGCACATAATATGAAAAAGTATGTTTTTGTGCGTGTTAGGATACTTTTTATCACATAGTGTAAGTGAGCAAAATATTAATTTCATTTGGTTGCTGGGTTATCAGGAGAGTGCAGCAAGTGAGGAAAAATCACTAATCTCTGTTCTGAAAGCTAAACTAAACTCCACCCGAACAGGCCTCGGTACGCCCAACGCACCGACAGACCGCCGTATCATCCTCAGGCGTCAGGCGTCGTTGGATGTAGATGTGGAGGCTGCTTTCCAACAATGCTCGGCGAACCCGAAACACCCATCCAGGCGCTAGCCAAGGGCGAGGGTGACTGACATCGGTGATCTGAAGGGATCGGGTGTTACCATTGCAGAAAGGCCGCTGGACGGTCCCTACGCTGCCTACATGAAAACTGTGATCTCAGAGCATAAAATTTAGGCGTGTCTGCAAACTTGTGTAATTTGCGTAGTCCGCAGTGTTGTAATTAGGCAAAAAAAATTCCACTGGTGTTCACGTGATAAAGAATTCGTTAGTTATCCCTTGTTTCGAACTGTATGCTATGAAACGGCTGATATGGAAGGTGAATCGAAAAGTACTTTCATCTTCCGTTCCCCTGACGTTTTGTGATAACCACGTTGTAATAAGGAAATAAATGAAGTGCGATCATCTTCGTAGGACACGTTCCGCAGGAGTTCAAACAGTAGGATTTTGACGTTCAGAGAGTCTAGAGATCATTGGGAAAACTCCTTTCATTAATATCTTGAAGAAAGTCTGTTTCATATCTTCAGTTATGAGCTTCAAGTCTGTTACCCAGATTCGAAATCCAAGGAATTCAGTGAAGGAAACACTGTTGAACAGGCTGCAGAGAAGAGTGAGGAATAATGGGCCATTTTTTAAAGATATTGTTTACAATTTAACAGTCCCACATAATAACAAAAAACAAGCTCATTTAATTATTATTATATACAACGATTTAACATTTCAGGCTTTTGTACGGATGACGCTTTCGTGGAATTCACATTGTATTTCCTCTCTTTTTATTCTTTCTTCTTTTTACGTGAGGTTTCGTGCCAAAATAGTATCATAAGGTTTACATTTTGGAATCTTGAGGAAATAGGATGAAGAATTACGTTGTCACATTCATTCAGGCAGTATGCTAGACATCGGAATTGGTTCGTTAATTTAAGTCTCAAAATTATATGAACTCTGTGTGTCATGATCCACGCTATTGAGTATCGCTTTTGCGTTTTGAAACGATTTCCATTCGAGTATCATGGTGCTGGAAATCTGTATGTTGCGTATATCCTTTCTATTGATCAGTCGAAACATGTCACTTGCTGTATGCCATATTTTGGTCACTACCAACGCTGACTTTTTCAGCTGTCATTCTCTTATTTTTCGTCACAATCTTCTTCCATGACTAACAGTCACGATCACTCAACTCACGATTTCGCCAGGACTTAGAAGATGCTATTTTCCGCTTTCCGTACATGCGACATAAATCTTCGACACGGTGCCCCTTGAAACACCAAATACTTCGGCCACCTTGGTTACAAAAGTATCCACTATACGAGCAACAAAAATTTGTCCATATTTGAACCCTCTTAGCTCCGACATAATGTACTCACAGCTACACAGAACACTAATCTCACCACGACTGACACTTGCAACATATTGAGGACAGAGAGGTTCAGCAGTCCAGGCTGCAGGCTTGGATAGCATATGCATATATGTTAAAGCATGCTTTACTTCCCGTGTTTCCATTTTTTTGTTTAATCATTTTCTTATGCTTAAATAATTATTTTACTCTTATTATTTATTTATCCTGATCAGATTGGGGTCTTCAGGCCCTCTCTTACATCCTACCACCGTTTCACACATAAGAGATCTTTTACATCATAGTTACCTTAGGGAAATCATTAATTTTCCTATAAAAAAATAGCAAAAATTTTTGAGCGTATGTGGAGGCGATGTGTGTAAGCGGTACTGACTAGAAACTAATAAAAATTATACTGGCATTACATCTACTGCTGCTGCTGCTACCACAAGTAATGACAATGGCAATATTAACGATAGTAACAAGAATAATATATAGGGCAGATATAAGAAGTGTTTATGTGTGTACGAAATTAATATTTTCTGATGTAGCGAGTTCTGGGAAAGGGGAATTCAAGTAGATCAGCTGAGCGTAGTGGGAAATAAGGAACACTTGGATGAATAGAAGTATATACCGGAATAACGAGTGCGTACAGGAACAACACTAATCATTACTATTGCTTCAGTAGATGTGTAATTGTGTTTTGAAGTGGGACATGGTATTCATTTCTGCAATATAATTATGGAGATAATTCTAGAATCAGTTTCCTGCTATGATAAGAACTTCGAGAGGGTGGCTGAGCGATGGAGTGGGACAGAACGGATTTTGCTCTGATGGTAACATATGTTTCTGCCACGTGTTTCAGACAAGAGTATATAGATCGAGGAGAGATATGAGGGACAGTGTAAGCTGATAAGACAGTAGGGAAGGCACTAGGTGTGGAAACCTCTGCGCTTGTCTGCACGCGATCAGGATAGCTGTGTGTATGATGCAGAAATATGATCGTCACAGATATATCGAACACAGGCGATCACAATCGTTTCCAGGCGCTGAGAATTTTCCTGAGAAACACCTTGTAGTATAATGTCTGTGTAATGAATGATTGGATGTAGAAGCGTATGTACACGTTCCTTTTTAGCTCAAAATGGAAGGCCTTTTTATATATTTGAGGGGAATATAATGTATCATTGCCTCCCCACCGGCACACCTATCCTTCCTAAAAAATTTACGTAGTTCCTTGTGTATCGAAGGAGCGGACAACAGGAAAAGACATGTTTTAATATACAACTATTAAGGTATAATTTTAAGTAAGGAATCACTACGAAATGTATGTTTCTGATTTAAGTAGAAACACGAATTTCATTGACATTGAGACTGAAATGAAGATTAATAAGCTATAAAAAGAAATCGCGTCTACGCCAGCCACCCACGATGTACTACTATAATAAGCATTCTCTGCCATAAATGTTATAATTATTATGAAACTGTAATTGTAAGTATAGCTTTAAATATTACGATGATAAAACTGTAGTAGTAGCAAATGCTAATTTACACCTTATACAAAATACATACATATTTCTAAGTTTTACTGTCCTTCAGTGTAGTCACCAGTATTGTGTATAAGCAGTTTCCAGCTATGTGGAAGAGGTAGGATAGCCTTAGCGGGTTAATTTGTGTTGATAGTTCGAACAGAGCGGTTTATTGCCCGACGAATGTCTGTAACAGTTCTGAAGGGAAAGCCACTAAGCACTTCACTCAATTTAGGAGTCAAGTTGAAGTCACAACGGCTTGAGTTCGTGGAAGGCGGTGGGTGGTACAGCACTTTCCAGCCTCTCGATCCAACAACTCGCTCACAACTTGCGCGATGTACTAGCGGCAACTATCCTACAAAACGACGGAAGGATCGGACAGAGAGCGTCGCAGCTCCTTTCTCTAAGCGTTTTTGGAACACGCTTGCTACCAGCTTGGAGAGTAAAGCAGCGACAACTTCTTCACGGTACGCTCTTGAATGCACTGGCGCGTATGGCGCAAGTTGTGACACATTTGTTATATTCATGTGGGTGGGATGTACTGTGTCAACCACCTCACTCCCTCTGCGACGTCCATGTGGTTCCTTAATTGCTGGAAATCACATGGCATCCGCTTCAGAATTGTTACAGAGATTCGCGGGCAATAGAGGACTCCACTCAAATAATCAAAACAACCGGCGCTTTTACAACTTTCACAACGATGGCAACTGGCCATACACAATGTTGATAACTATTCTGACGGACAGTAAAATACTTATCAGTTTAAGTTGTAAATAAATAGTTTTGATTGCCAAAGTTCCAATCATCGTACAAAATACAAAGGACGTTAAATAAGTAAAGCAAACTTTTTTTTCTCAGCCAATTTTGGCTGAAATTGCAGAATTTATTGTTGGACATGGTGGAATATTCCCTCTCTAGCCCATATAGTTTTATGAACTCCCAATAACTGGCGGTGCTATACACAGCCTTCAAAATAGCTTTTGTAATGGAAGCGCGTTTCAAACAGAGAAATGTCACTGTATCTTTTGGAGGAAGACCAGAGCATCGCAGATAATTCATAGAAGCTTAAAGATAGTGTGAGAGCTGGCAATGGAGAAGAATATGGTGTACTGGAATCCTGAATAAAAACAACATGCTTTCAGTAAAATATGTGTTGCATTGCTTTTAAGCGCCCGCCCTGGATAATAAAATCCCATATAAAGGTCACTGCTATCGGAAGGAAGAACAAAGTGGGTACTAGAAAACGTGAGAAGGTGACAAGAATGAATTGTGGCTTGAGTAAATCTCAAGTCTTTCCTGGCAGTTGTAATTGACGCAAAATTCTTCAAACTTCTAGAATGTTGGCCGTTTAGACCACTGGCCGGCCAGTGTGTCCGAGCGGTTCTAGGCGCTGGTCTGGAACCGCGTGACCGCTACGGTCGCCGGTTCGAATGCTGCCTCGGGCATGGATGTGTGTGATGTCCTTAGGTTAGTTACGTTTAAGTAGTTCTAAGTTCTAGGGGACTGATGACCACAGCAGTTAAGTCCCATAGTGCTAATACCCATTTGAGCCGTTTAGACCACTATTCTGGCATCCTCTTCAGAATTCTTCCGATGTCACCGGGTGTTCAGTCACCAGAAGAATTCTATGTAAACATCAAAAGTTTTAGAGATCAGGTTCAAATGGCAGCCGCGCGGTCGCAGACTGAAGCACCTAGAATCGCTCGGCCACAACGGCCGGCTTTTAGAGATTAGGAGAGGAATATAGCGCGACGTAGTAAATGTGGAGATTTTAGGAAAAAAAGAAACTGGCCAAGTTCGAGTATTTACTTAAATGTGTAAATATGTGTATAGTTCATCCATCCTGGGAATCGAGAATTTCAACGATTTTTGCCTCTTTTAGAAATAAGTAGTGGCAACCTATCGATCCAGAGAATTGCAAGATTGCGTCAAATTCTCTACAGTAGTTCCTCAAATTAGAACGGACAGACAAAAAGAAGCGATCAGGGGACTAAGTTTATATACGTAAATATATAAGATTCAATAAAATATTTTTTATGTGCTTAGTAAAACGTCACACCACCAGCATTTTATTTTTGCACGCAGTAATATTCGTCCATTATGATTTTGACGGATGATGAATGCAGCGTATGTTCTAACGACAAAAATATGATTTTATGTGATGTAACTAGAATTTAACATTTTTCACAGTTTTATTACTTTACTTGTACAGTGAAACCTTGTCTCTCGACGAATTCCATTATTATACGTCAGCGTGAAGTACACTTTACGTTTTGCGAATGCAATATAAGAGTATCAAAATGTGTAACATAAATTGCCGAATCTTTAATTAGCTACTTTAACATAGGTTCTTGAATTTTTTACGCCGTCAGGGGATCGTACATTTTAGTAAGTGTCATAAATTTCAGATTTATATGCTAACCTGTTCCACAGCAAAACTAGTCTTAACAGACGGACAGACAGGCAGACCGACAAAAAATGACAAGAAATATCTTCGTGTTATATAACTACAGACCATCAATTTCCGGATTTTTTTACCTGCCATGTTAAACCTTGCATTTTGCAGAATTTCACGACTCCAATTCAAAGGGAAGCACGATATAGATTTTGATGCGTCGGTTTGCGAGTTTCAAAATACGTGAGTTAAATGGCCGAACGTTTAGATTGCATTGATTTAGGAGCTTAAACCTTTTGCACCACCAAGGGACCATAAATCTTACTACGTGACGTGCATGTGAACTGATAAGCCAGTGTGTTCAAAAGAAGAACAATTCTTAACAGTCTGTTAGACAAACAGACAGATGGCAACAAAGCGCCCCTACAAGGTTCCCGATTTTACAGATTGAGGTACTGAAATCTAAAAGCGTAATCACATTTAGATATTTGGATAAATAATATAAACTCAACAGTAAAAAGTTCGTGACGTAACGTAAATTTCCTGTTTTTTGTGTGTTACGAGAACTTCGTTGACATTGAAGGTGAAAAGCTAAGGAGAAATTCTTAACAGTCTGTCAGGCATACAGACAGATGGCAACAAACCGCTTCTACAAGGGCTCTGTTTTTAGAGATTGAGATACTGAAATCTAAAAACGTAATCACCTTTAGATATTTCGGTAAATAATATAAACTCGACAGTAAGAAGTTCGTGACGTAAAGTAAATTTCATGTTTTTTGTGTATTACGAGAACTTCGTTGACATTGAAGGTGAAAAGCCTAGGAGAACTTGACAGCTCTGAATCGTTAACTGAATTTTTAATAGTTCAGGTGCAACGAATGTCAGCGGTGTAAGAAGTAAACAATAGCATCGCTACTTGCTCCGAGTGAAAAAGAGCGTTTGAGAGATCTGTAAACAGTGCACTCTTCTGACTTGTCATTTCGTTATATCAGGAGGTTTCTGTACGACAAAATTTTCGATGTTTTTTTACCTGCACTGTGAAACCCTGCTTTTTGCCGAATTTCACGATTCCAAGTCAAAGGGAAGCACCTATAGATTTTGATGCGTGGGTTTTGCGAGTTTCAATATGCGTGAGTTAAATGGCCGACCGCTTAGATTGCATTGATTTAGGCGCTTAAAGCTTTTGCACCACCAAGGGACCACAAATCTTACTACGTGACGCAAATGTGAACTTGGTAAGCCACTATGTACAAGAGAAAAAAAAAATCTTAACAGTCTGTCAGGCATACAGACAGATGGCAACAAACCGCTTCTACAAGGTCTCTGTTTTTAGAGATTGAGATACTGAAATGAAAAAAACGTAATCACCCTTAGATATTTCGGTAAATAATATAAACTCGACAGTAAGAAGTTCGTGACGTAACGTAAATTTCATGTTTTTTGTGTATTACGAGAACTTCGCTGACATTGAAAATGAAAAGCCTAGGAGAACTTGACAGCTCTGAATCGTTTACTGCATTTTTATTAGTTCAGGTGCAACGAATGTCAGCGGTGTAAGAAGTAAACAATAGCATCGCTACTTGCTCCGAGTGAAAAAGAGCGTTTGAGAGATCTGTAAACAGTGCACTCTTCTGACTTGTCATTTCGTTATATCAGGAGGTTTCTGTACGACAAGAGCATTAATATCGGGGCACCGAGTGGTCTTCACCGAGATTTTATAACTTCGTTCCGGCGGCTGCGGCGACTCTTCGCATTAAGTAACAGCCGGCACGGGCGGAGCACCGGTTGCGTCGTCTCGGCACGCCCCGCCCGGAACCGCTGCTCGCTGGTGCAGACGAACGGGAAATCGGCGCCACCACAAAATGTTGGGCGCCGCAAGCGGGCGCGCTTCTTGCGCGACACCGACTTGTCGAGCCCGGCCGCTGTGCGCTGTCATTTTCTTCTCTTTGCCGCACCGCCAGGGTGGAAACGAGAGAAAGCGCCGGCCGACCGAGAGGAGCAGCAGAGGCCGCCGGGAGGGAAGGGGCTGCTATAAAAGCGGGACGCGCCGTCGGCAAGACGTACCACAAGCTTAGCGTTCGGCAAGGAGCGCCATGGCGACACGCTGGTGCCTTCTGCTGGTGGCGTTCGCCGCGGTGGCCTCGGCGCTAGTGGGCATCACCACTGCCCGCAGCCTGGGCGACGTGGTGGAGCTCGACGACATGGTGGCGGCCGCCTCGCACCACGGCCACCACTGGGAGAAGGGCGGCGGCGACGAGCACCACTCCGGCCACCACTCGTCGCACGGCGGCAAGGGCGACAAGGGCTACAAGGGCCACCACGGCTACGAGAAGGGCGAGAAGGGCCACCACGACAAGGAGGGCCACAGCGGCCACTACTCTGACCACGGCGGCCACAAGAAGAGCCACCACGACGAGGGCGGCCACTACGGCGAGCACCACTACGGCGCCAAGGGCGAGAAGGGCCACAAGTACGGCGAGAAGGGCAGCTACAACAAGGGCCACAGCACCAAGGGACACCACGAGGTGCGTTCAAACCACGACCGTGTAGCGAAATGAATGGGGTAACTGGCACTGTACTTGAAACTGCCCACATTGGGAAGGGCGTTGGGGACCGCGGTCATATTCAGAATTTCAGCTTCTGTCCTTATTAGGCCAATGGTCCTGCAGTGGGAACACCACTTCCGATTAAAACGCTGAAGTTTAGAACTGCTGGACTTGGATGGGTGAGCGTGCAGGTCTGCCGAGCGCTGTTGGCGAACGGGATGCACTCAGCCCTTTTGAGACCAGTTGGATGAAAAGCAGCGGCTCTGGTCACGAAAACTAATTACTGCTGGGAGAGCAGGGAGCCGAACACATGCCCTTCCGTCACTGCATACAGTGACGCCTGTCCGTTGAGGGTGACATGTCGGTCTCCCGGTACCGTTGGACCTTCAGAGAGCTGTTCGGACAGAGAGTTTCTACCCTTACCGAAAATAAAGCTGAGACTCAATACATCTCCTGGAAAATGTAATTCCATCATACCAAATGATCACCTGCACCTCAGGTACAGGCAGGACTATCCAGCTACGTACAAAGCTGGGTGCTATTCCAATATCGGTGAACCTCAGCAGTACTGACGACTTAAGAACGGGGAAATCAAGACGGTCTGGGGCATAAAATGAAGTTTGTTTTAGGGAGGGAAATGGACTAGTGTAGTTGGTGCATCTGGGTTATCCACAATTCCAGGTTAGTGTAGTCGATAACACGTCGACTTAACAAGCTGAGGAGAATCGTTTACTGCATGTTTACTAGTTCAGGCGCAACCCACGTTCAGGTCCTGCCTTTGACACAAATTATAATTCATTACCTCAGCTTCTCAGTATGTCTACAAGGAAACATAATTACATCAGATCAGTAGATCTCATAGGCCTTAGGTACGAGTAGGATTTCCCCATTACGTACAAAGCTCGGATGTATGCAGCAGACCCGATTTCAAGTCACGGCCTTGTGACAAATTTTGATTCATTACTCCAATTTATATCCTTATTAAAGATCCTAAGTAGTATAGTGCGAATATTAAGGCGGCAAAGATACAGTAAAAACAACTCCTGATTCAACTTGGTAATATATGCCACATTAGTTTAGTGCCAATGTCGAAGCAACAAAGATACAGTAGACTAGCCCTGGAACTCTGTGTATGTGTCATGATACAAAACAGAGGTCTAGCTTGTAGATAGCAATATATGATGGTGTCACACAACTATAGGCACTGTGGTCAGATTACTTACTGTAGGAAAATTCACTCAGCTGATACTCAGAGAATTAGTTTTCCGAAGTTAGACGTAAATGTTAGTAGTCGACCTAAGATATTCTTAGTAGTAGAGTTTAGATATTCTGGCAGCATGATAGTTCCTGATATCCAAAGTGGAGATAAATCATCAGGTGCATTTTCTCTAATATTTCCACAGATATTTGCACTTTCCCATGAGTAACTGCTCAATGAGTCTTTCACGTGGAGGCTAGTGAAGACGAAAGGCATCGTTATGTTTACAAAGGAAATTAATTTTACAGCGGAATTTTACCCGTCAGTTTGGTAGAACAGACACAGATTAGTCCACTACAAAAAATTTTATCGATACGTATTAACAAGGAGCGTAAAACACGAAGAACAACAAGTACTCCAGCACATGCTGCGTAGCGGTGCTGCATACAACTAGCAGCAACTGCGGGCAAGGTCAGTTCTGTGGCTGCTGGAGCATTCAATAAATTGGCAATGTCCAATAGCCAAAACGTGCAACGCATAAAACGGAGTAATGCAAGGATCCTCAGACTCATCAGGGCTGGGCCGTTGTGACCGAGCGGTTCTAGGCGCGCAGTCCGGCACCGTGCGACTGCTACGGTCGCAGATTCGAATCCTGCCTCGGGCATGGATGTGTGTGATGTCCTTAGGTAAGTTAGGTTTAAGTAGTTCTAAGTTCTAGGGGACTGATGACCACAGCAGTTCAGTCCCATAGTGCTCGGAGCCATTTTTTTCATAAGGGCTGTGACGCTTTCAAATGGTTCATATGGCTCTAAGCACTATGGGACTTAACATCTGAGGTCATTAGTTCCCCAGAACTTAGAACTACTTAAACCAAACTAACCTAAGGACATCACAGACATCCATACCCCAGGCAGTATTTGAGCCTGCGACCGTAGCGGTCGCGCGGTTCCAGACTGAAGCGCCTAGAACCGCATGGCCACAACGGCCGGCTGTGACGCCTTCGTCATTGGTGCTCGAACAGCTCAGCTTAATGTCGTTGTGCCGCCCGCTGAAATCACACACGAGGTTCTTATCGGATCAATGTTTTCAATACTAAACCAGTTCATAGTACTGCTGTGTACCACTGTTAACGCACAACCAACACTGCCGGACAACAAAGCTCTAGACAGAATTGTTCAGTACAGAATGCAGACTTGAGGGCAACGAGGAAAAGAGGACATTACTGTTGACTGCAGCAGATACCGTGAGCAAGTGTAAACAAGATACACAGCCCAAACCTTCGACGTTTGCACTGCTGTGCACTATTTTCAGTACAATACGGATACATAGCTAACTGAGACAAGAAACGAAAGGAAATGCTTTAAGACTGTCACGAGCTATCAGATGTAGTTGGTCCCTTGCACCAAAGTACTCAGAAGGTATCCCAGAACAACATATGGAAGCTTTCGGCGGAGTTCTGACTAACCTTGTGTACAAGGTGCCTTCAAAAACACGCACAAGCTTTAGGGACGGGTTCCGTACACTAAAGCAATAAAAAAATCTCCTAAACATAGGGTATAAAACGCATATTGTACCTTAAGAGCTATGAGCACTTGTTCAGTAGAAAAGATGTGCTTCACAGTAGCAAAGATGAACACGTGTTCATAGATCATTAAATAAGTATTTTAGACACCCATGTTTATTCGACAATTTTTCATGGTCTGGTCCATACTACTTCCTCCCAAAATTTTTAAAGCAATAGAAGATATCTCTTTCATAGTATCAGAGATGTACTACTTGTTACAGCTCGTAAGGTATGCATTTTAGAGCCCTTGTTTCCTAGATAGTTTTTTTGTTTTGTTTTAAGAAATCTGTCCCTGCAGCTTGTCGGTTTTCTTTGGAACACTCTGTATACATAAACGAACTGGAAATAGGGACACAGCAAAAAGGGAGACTTCTAGATGCTCTGAAAGCAAAATGGTGAAAGTGCCACACGTCTCAGGTAACAATATAGCGAAGAGAAAAGGGTAACTAGAACTATCAAACCCAAGAAGGACGCTGGAGATAGCTACCGTTTTCAGATAATCATAACTAGCTTAGATCCAATATGAGGGCATCAATGTTTTACCTTCTTTATTAAATTGCATTGAGCTCAGTACGGATAAGAAGAGTAACAAATTACGAACTGTATTTGTGAAATTGGTGCCCATACAGATTTTTATAATTTTTTCAGGTATTTATGACTAAGAAACCTATCGAAAACATTTTTAAAGTCCATTAATGAAATCGCTCCTTTTTTGATGCGTCGGTTTTTGTGTACGAAATAAAATCTCTGTACGCGAGTGAGGCATCATGTATGCTGAATTCCACGCAAGAATGGGCTGAGAAACAGAGAAAGGCGTGCAGGTTGGTAGACGTCGTGCTCGCTCTTGAACCATTCCCATTCGTTCAAGGGCATAACAACATAGGACGTACACTGATTTTGTACCTCCACTATCAAATTATACAAGTGGAGACTGCAATGCTCTATTCGCGCACATAGCTACCGTGTAACAAAGCGTCATTTTTTCGGAAGACTTGTCTTACATATTACGAAAAAAGAAGACATAGTCTCACTTTAGTATAGTCCAGGGTATATAACACAACGTCCAAAAGCAAGCTATCGAAGTTCTTTACATCGCTATGCACTCCATTCTTTTGTGGCACACTTATCTGGCACTTATTAGAAAGATAGTTCAAGCAACTAAGATATCAATGTGGTCCGAAAGTAGCATCTAAAGAGCCAGGGAAATAATACTTAGAATAGAAAACGACTCTCTAATTTCATGCCTAGGCACGAGGAAGCACTATTATACCAATCATCTATAAATACAACCCTTGCGTTGGTATAGCTGTATCTAAGAGGCAGCCACATTGTATTTCACCATTAGTAACGTATTAAATAGATTTAACTTTTTTCAGTGCGGTTCTTTCATTCAAAATTTTACTAGCGAAATGTTGAGGCTTTATTACAACTGGATGTAGAACTGCATTCCTTATCTGTACAGTTTTGACTTACACAGAATAAGTCGTCGCATTGTTTCTTAGCCCCCTTGAAATCCATCAGTAAAAGGATTATGTGATATTCTGTTGGAACCAAACAGTGGTTTACTTAATACTTCGGGATTACCGGTAAATCTTCGTTCCATAGGTGGCGTAAGAGAGATAAAACAAGTGATAGTTACTTGAAGCAAAATTGAAAGAATAATACTGAACTCGTCATTTAGAAACTTTCAGTAGTGTTTTGACCAACGATGGCATCTAAGGTAGATATCCACAGACACCTAACTGAAAAATGTAGTACATCGAACGAATCAAAAACTAAGTTAACGACGAATTGTTATACAGTCTAATCACAGGTTTGTGTATCACTTCACATTTCGATACGTGTCCATAATAGGATATTTACGATCGGATAATTCAGCCTATCTGGATGAGATTCAGTGGACAGTGGTTCACTGAACGATTCGCAGTCTTGTCCATCGGTTTCTATTCCTGCCCCTAGAGCTTTACTTTGCTAGTTTTCCCAGTATGACCAACTGAAACTGCCGATACCTTCATTATTCTGGATATTCCAGTGCTTCCACCTCTACTGCGATGAACAGCTCTCTACTTGTCGTAAAATTTCGAATGAGGTTTACGCTTCAGATGTTACTTGTTTTTCTGTATAAAGCTGCCGACTAACCGTAGAATCATAGAATCGGAATCTGAGATCTAGCGTGTGATGAAAGAGTAATGAGAGATTTCTGTTCAACATTTTATGTCTGGTGGATCTGAGCATTATGACTTCTGAGGTCATCAGTCCCCTAGAACTGAGAACTACTTAAACTTAACTAACCTAATGACAAAACACATTTCCATGCCCGCGGCAGGATTCGAACTTGCAACCGTAGCGATCGCGCAGTTCTAGATTGTAGCGCCTAGAACCACTCGGCCACTCCGTATGGCTCTTTTTATGCCTGTCTCTGTTGTGCGGAGTCAGGCGAGGCATGAAATTTCATGTCCTTCTGCTTTGTTTTTTTTTCCTACGAAAATGTAAAATGTCTTGCCGATTTTGCATTTCAGAGATTAAATGAGCTGCAGTTAACTCACCTTGCTGGCGATTTGTCTATGCAGAGAAATAAATGTCACACGGGTTCTCTAAGGATTCTGTTGTCGACTTACCACTAACGTACCGTGTGCTTTCGCAGATCCACAAGCTGGACGAGTACAAGAAGAACAAGGAGTTCTACGACGAGCACCACGACGAGGGCCACCACAGCAAGCACGGCGGCTACCACCACCACCACGAGGGCAAGAAGGGCGGCCACCACAAGGGCGGCCACCACAAGTCCGGCCACCACCACGGCGACCACGGCAAGAAGGGCCACCACGAGAAGGGCCACCACCACCACGACCACAAGGGCTGGAAGGGCGCCGGCGGCCACGAGTCGCACCACGGCCACCACTCGGACTACGGCAAGAAGGGCGGACACGACGAACACAAGCACTGGGGCTTCAGCAGCGGCGGCGGCGGTGGCGGCGGCGGCGGCGGCCACGGCGGCCACGGTGGCGGCGGCGGCGGCGGCGGCCACGGACACCACTGGTGATCGACCTCGAGGACATCGTCCACACACCAAACCTGACATGTTACAAAGTCTGTTCCTTTTGTTACGTTTTGTTTCTTTGTTATCGTGATGCTATGTTTTTCTAGTTTGCAATAAATGGCCAAACGGAATGGCTCTCCATAACATTTGCCTGTCTCTCCGTCTCATTCAGTAACCATTTACATCTTCGTCGAGAACTCCCCTTATCCCTCCCGACTTTTTCCAATTATGGAAGTACATACACCTTTTATTTGTATCACTGCATTGAAGTTGATGAAAGAATTAGCAGAACTTCGAGTACAAAATGCGTGACCACTTTAAGGAATATATAGAAGTGTAAGCTTTTGACAATGTTGACTGCAATACTCACTTTCAAATTCCAAAGGTGGCAGGGGCCAAATACAGGGAGCGAAAGGCTATTTACAATTTGTACAGTAACCCGATGGCAGTTATCGAGGCAGGATCGAGGAGCACGAAAGGGAAGCAGTGGTCGGGAAGGGAGTGAGACAGGGTTGTAGTCTCTCCCAGATGTTATTCAATCTGTATATTGAGCAAGCAGTAAAGGAAACAAAAGAAAAGTTTGGAGTAGGCATTAAAATCCATGGAAAAGAAATAAAAACTTTTAGGTTCGCCGATGACATTATAATTCTGTCAGAGACAGCAAAGGACTTGGAAGAGCAGTTTAATGGAATGGACAGTGTCTTGAAAGGAGGATATAAGATGAACATCAACAAAAGCAAAACGAGGATAATGGAATGTAGTCGAATTAAGTCGGGTGATTCTGAGGGAATTAGATTAGGAAATGAGACGCTTAAAGTAGTAAATGAGTTTTGCTATTTGGGGAGCAAAATAACTTATGATGGTGGAAGTAGAGAGGATATAAAATGTAGACTGGTAATGGCAAGGAGAGCGTTTCTGAAGAAGAGAAATTTGTTAACATCGAGTATATATTTAAGTGTCAGGAAGTCGTTTCTGAAAGTATTTGTATGGAGTGTAGCCATGTATGGAAGTGAAACATGGACGATAAATAGTTTGGACAAGAAGAGAATGGAAGCTTTCGAAACGTCGTGCTACAGAAGAATGCTGAAGATTAGATGGGTAGATCACATAACTTATGAGGAGGTATTGAATAGAATTGGGGAGGAGTTTGTGGCACAACTTGACTAGAAGAAGGGATCGGTTGGTAGGACATGTTCTGCGGCATCAGGGGATCACAAATTTAGCATAGGAGGGCAGTGTGGAGGGTAAAAATCGTAGAGGGAGACCAAGAGATGTATACACTAAGCAGATTCAGAAGGACGTAGGTTGCAGTAAGCACTGGGAGATGAAGAAGCTTCCACAGGATACAGTAGCATGGAGAGATGTATCAAACCAGTCTCAGGAATGAAGACCACAACAACAACAACAGAAGTGTAAGAATGTAGAACATTGTAAATGCATTATCATACAGTGACATAGAGCAGCGAAATGCACTTTATCTCGTTTTTTGGTTCAATTTCCAAAAGTCGTAACTTGCCCAGATGAGCTATTTACTGATGAAGGTGCGATGGAGAGCAGCTGACACAGGGAACGTATGGTTTACTTGTCTAAGGAAAATACTCGTTAGATTAGGTTGATGCATGATTTCAGAATGTTATTGTTTCCCATGTCGGTAGTCCGTTTTTATTTGTAGATCACCATTGTTCTTTGAGTGTAAGTATTGTCATTTTGTTATTTGGGGATAGTGAATGTAGATGTGGACGCTAGAAAATTAAGTGCCAACTGAGGAAATCGGAACATTTTAAACATCTTCTTCTGTCCGAGTTCATTAGTGAGGTCAGAGCAGCGGTGGCAGCCAGATACATTAGAGCCGCTTTTGGGATAATGCCATTGGACAAAGCACTTAAAGAAAATGTTTTCAGGTTTCAAAAGGTATCGGTTTGATATTAATGTCTCTCCACCTTCAGGAAGACCTTCGGTGTTTAACGAAGATCGTTTAAACGCATTAATCCACAATGATCGACTGGTAAATGTGATTGAACTGTGATCAATCCTCCATTATACAATATTTGCATGCAGTGGGGAAGGTTCATGAGAATCAGTGGCTGACCATGTGTACATCTCAGCTTACTCGTTATCTAGTGGCTCGTGACCAACACCTACCATTCCTATCCCGTATGGTTACTGGTGACGATAAATGGTGTCTTTATGCTAACCTAAGGAAAAGAAAGGAATGGTTAAACGCGAACAAAGCAGAAACTCCCCGCACAAAGGCCTGCAACGCATACACAAAAGAAAATGTCATGCTTCTGGTGGAGCAGTGTCTGTGTAATGTGCTACGAATTGCGTTATAGAGCTGTAAGCATCACTGCTGAATTCATTTTCAGCAACCAATAGGTCTTGAAGGTGCAATCCAAGAACAATGATCAGAAAGTCTGCATGAAGTGATGCTACTCCACAACAACGCCTGCCTGCATTCTGCTAGACTGACAGAAAACATTATACAGGAGTTGACGTGTGATTTAATTCTGCACCCATCTCATTCACTCGATCTTGCCCCCTCAGAATTTTACCATTTCCGTTCTATGTCGAACACACTTCAAGGAACTTCCTTTGAGAATAAAAACGCTGTCCGAACATGGCTCGAGGAGTTCTTCGCCTGATAACCATGAGGTTACTACAGTCGCGGAACCGAGAAGTTACGCCAGAGTTGAAAGACTGTATTGAACGAGAATATGTAACTCATGACTGTCATCTCTGATATGTGTATCTGTTGTGTGTATAAATCTTAAGGAAATATGCTTCGAACTTATAACCCAGTACTTAAGTGTTTTGAAGGGACCAGACCAATGGTAAGATAAAAGCTACCATCTAACCATGATATCTGTTCGGGCTAACTTCTATTGGATTGCATGGGAAACGAGATTCTTATTTGTATTTGTTACAAACGCTCAATGAGAAGTGAATCACTAATCCTCTGTGGTTACAGTAGGACTGAGCTGATGAATATATGAGCGTGACCCCGAAGCCGTTGGATTGAGAGTGATTAATCTACAGTATGCAAGGTTCGCAGGAGAGCTTCTGTAAATTTTGGAAGGCAGGAGACGAGATGCAGGCAGACGTAAAGCTGTGAGAACCGGGTGTGAGTCGTGTTTCGGTAGCTCAGATGGTAGAGCACTTGCCCGCGAAAGGCAAAGGTCCCGAGTTCGAGTCTTGGTCGGGCACACGGTTTAATCTGCCAGGAAGTTTTACAGTCATATTGTTTGTTCTGTTAGGGAACTGCGTTACACGCTACTGTTAATATGTATTTTATTATTATAACTGGATTCGGAAATTTTTGAAATTTGTGGTAATATCTTATGGGACCAAACAGCTGAGCTTATCTGTCCCTGAGCTTACACACTACTTAATCTAACTTAACAACCTTACGCTAAGGTCAACACACTCCTATACCCCAAGGGAGGTCTCGAACCTCCGACGGGTGGGGAGCTGCACGAACAGTGACAAGGCGCCCTAGATCGCTCGGCTACCCCGCGCGGCAAATGGTAAATAGAAGCAAGAGACAAACAGAAATTTAAATTTACAGCGTTGTACGAAATGATACTTACAAGAAAATAACTAGTTAAGTGCCAAATCAAACTTTGGCAGGGCAAGGTTACTAGCGCCGCATTCTATCCAAATAAAACTGCTTAAAATGGAAATGACAACCCTAATTATTAGGTTATCTAGCTTGAAAACTGACTACAAGACGCTTATACTTTTCTACAGATAATGTGGTACATTCACAAAAAATGGAAATATCCAACAGGAGATGGATGGTATCGAGGGTTCTGGAACGTTTCCCATACGACCAGCACCCAAGAGGAGACACGCCAGTTTCCTTACTGTACAGGCAACGATGTAACAAGCCGCACCCCTCCTTATATAAGATCTTTATTTCTTATCAGTGACGTCATCATCACAGTTGTTAGTTACGACATCAAACCAAGCTCTCTTTCTATCTCCCCCTGTAAATCTACAGGCAATCAGAGTCAAAGACGTCGTAATTAGTTTAACTCAAGTTATGTTATACACATGACAGCCAAAGTCAGTTGTGAGCACAAATCTGTGCCATGATAGAAAAGGCATCTGAAACAAAGGCGTCAAGCTAGATAATTAATAAAAAGTAGAACAGGGAACTGCGTTGCACGTACCTGTGCATAATATTAAAATGGTGTGTAAAAATGACACGAAGCTGTTTCATTGAAAGTCAAAGACATTCATGTAAATTGGTAAACACACACAGACCCACCCACACACACACACACAAACACACACACACACACACACACACACACACACACACACACACACACACACACACACACACACACACAGTGTTAACCAGCAAATGGTGATCGGCAAATTTGTAAAACTGGTAAACGGTAAAAAGTACAGGTAAATGGTAAATGGTAAAATGTAAATGCTAAATGTAAAAGGGCAAGCGGTAAATAGTTAAATGCTAAATGGTGATGGTCAGCTGGCTGAATGGTACTGAGTGGGACAATTATGCTCAATTTAGAGGGTGATCGCCATTACCCTAAATTGTGTTGTGTGCGACACAGTTTACTGGGTTTCTGTCCACGTTGATGCCTCTGTCTCTGATAACGACTAAGGTACTGCAGCGTATTTTCCTGCTTTTATAAAACGCCAAGTGATCAGTCAACAAGCAAAAGTGTGATTACTTAGCATTAGTTAGCACATTTCCTTTCTTCTTGTCCTTTACTACCTTTTCAGGGAACACAAGCTCCAAGGTCCCATAAATCACGGAAACTGACTCTCCCGAACACATATGATAAATCTATCGCAAAAGTGGACAGAGAAGAGGACCTCGCAACGTTGGGCATCACCAGTTTTGTGATAAAAAGTTTTTTCCACTATTTATGGCACTCGTAATAGGGTGTTTCAAGACTTCGAAATACGATTCAGCAGCCGCCCTCGGCCTTTAGCCATATGTAAGCATGCCCACCTGTACGCTGCTCGCTGCTCCCTTCTGGTCTAATACTGGCTCGGGCTATATTTACAATTCTTTTGCGGATGCGAATACAATCCTTCGCTCTTGGTACAATGTGTGTTGCAAAATCCCACACCTATTACCACATCCCTGAAATGCTACTTTCTACTGACATTTCTCAATCAATGAAATGCTCCGCAATTGAGCCATCATGAACCTTAAGCAATAATAGAACCAGTTCCTCTGAAAACTGAGCCAGATCGAAAGAGCAGGCAGTTCAACGCTCTTTGCTTGTACAAACGAGAGAACAGAAGAGGACACGATCACAACTTAATAAATAGAAGGTTATTATTTTTCATTCTTATGACACACGTAATCAGCACACTACACAGTAGGAGCTGTGGATCAGAACTTTGTGGATTTCATGGCCAAGTTTTTGACATAATAAGCAAAATTGCGAAGATGTGAGATGTCTTATTAAGAGGTCCGTAGAAGTGATGTGTAGTCCAGCGGTGGCGTCTTTGATTCAACAGGCATCGGTCGCGGTTTTGAAACCCACAACCGCTAAAATGTTGAATAAAAATCATCAGCAGTGGCATATGAAGTCACCTTCATTCAAATAACGACATTGTCAAAAGGGCGGAGAAGCGTATAGAAGTTCAGGGCATTCACTTACCTTCGGCTAGGGTAACTGCCCACACAGGTTGAAGAATCCAACAATCTTTACGGCATGAGAATGCAGAAGGCAATAGAAACCACTGCATTAAAGAAAGACAATGTGTGTCCATCTCCATTGCCAAAAGATTCCGGAGAAAAAAACTGAATAACTAATTAAAGAATAACGCTCTACGAGTCGGGACGTAGAATATCAGAAGTTTGAACGTGGTAGGAATTCTAGAAAAAACTGGAAAGGAAATACTAAGGCTCAGTTTAGATATACTGGTGATCAGTGAAGTGAAATGGAGAGAAGAAAAGTATTTCTGGTGAGATGAGTGCAGTATGATATCAGTAGCGTCAGAAAATCCTTTAACGAGGGTAGGATTCGTTATGAATACGTAGGCAGAGTGGAGAGAAAGTTACTATGAATACTTCAGTAACAGGATTGTTCACATCAGAATCGACAGCAAACCAACTCCGTCTGTGATAGTTTAAGTACACATGCCGACGTCGCAAGTAGCGGACGAAGAGATAGTGAAACCATATGAGGATATTGAACAGGTAATTCAGCAAGTAAAGGGAGATAAAAAAAATCTAATGAGGATTGGAATGCAGTTTTAAGGGAAGGAGTAGAAGAAAAAATTACCGCAAAATGTGTGGTTAGTACTATGAATGAGAGTGAGAAGAAAGATTAATTGAGTTTTGCAATAAATTAAGCTAGTAACAGCGAATACTGTGTTCAGGAATCACAAGAGGAGCAAATATATTGGAAAAGGTCGGGAGATGTGGGAAGATATCAGTTACATTGCATCACGGTCAGCCAGATATACCAAAACCAGATACTGGATTATAAGGCGTACCCAGGATCAGATATAGACTCAGATCACAATTTAGTAGTTATGAAAAGTAAGCTGAACCTTAAGAGATGAGTCATGAAGAACCAACGCGTAAAGAAGTTTGATACGAAATAACTATGGAATGAAGAGGTATGCCTGAACTTCCCAGAGACTATATAGATACTGCGATAAGGAATAGCTCAGTAGGCAGTTCAGGTGAGGAAAAACGGACGTCACAGATGTTGGAATGAAAACCATTGTTAAGAGAACAAATACTTCAGTTTAAGGATGAAAGAACGAAGCACAATAATATTCAATGAAATTCAGGCGCACAGAAATACAAGCAACTTAGGAATAAAATAAATAGAAAGTGTAGGGAATCTAAGGTGAAATGGCTGCATGAGAAATGTGAAGAAACTGAAAAATAAATGATGGTTGGAAGGAGTGACACAGCATATGGAGGAATGAAAACAACCTTCGGTGAAACTAAAGGCAAGGGGAATTCCACTGTTAAATAAGGGGGAGAAAGTGGAATGGGTGGATAGAGAACCCTGAAGGCCTTTATGAAGTGGAAGACTTGTCTGGTTACGTGATAGAAAAGAAACACGAGTCTATATGGAAGAGAGAGGGGATCCAGTAATATAATCAGAATTTAGAAGAGCTTTGGACTTAAGATCGAATAAGACAGAACCATTGGAAGAAAAACGACTAATCACGGTGGTGTGTAGAATGTATGAGTCTGGCGATACACCATCTGGCTTTTTCGAAAAAAAAAACATCATCCACACAATTACGAAAATTGCAAGATCCGACTAGTGTGAGAATTATCGCTCGATCAGCTTTACAGACCATGAATCAAAAGTAATTTACAGAAGAGTAGAAAAGATAATTGAGGATGTGCTAGATGAAGATCATTTAGGCGTTAGGAATGGTATGCAGTCCTGACGTTGCGATTGATATGGAAGCAAAATTAAAGAAAAATCAAGAGACGTACGGGATATGTCGACGTGGAAAAAGCGTTCGATGATTTAAAACGATGCAAGGTGTTCGAAATACTGAGAAATATAGGAAGGGGTAAGCTGTAGGGAGAGTCGAGCAATATAGAATATATACAGGAACCAAGATTGGACGACCAAGAAAGAAATCCTCTGATCAAAAACGGTGTAATACAAGGATATAGTCTTTCGCCCCTAATGTTTAATGTATACATCGAGGAACCAATAGCGCAAATAAAAAAAAAACTTCAAGATAGGAATTAAAATTCAAGGCGATAAGTCATCAATGATAAGATTCACTGATGACATTGCTATCCTCAGTTAAAATGAAGATGACTTACATGATTTGTTGAATGGAATGAGTACACAATATTGATTGAAAGTAAATCGAAGAAAGATAAAAGTACATGAGAAGTAGCAGAAACGAGAACAGCGAGAAACTTAACATCAGGACTGATGGTCACGAAGTAGATGAGGTTAAGGGATTCTGCTAATTAGGCAGCAAAATAACCCAATACGGACGGAGCAAGGATGACATCAACAGCCGACTAGCACAGGCATAAAGGGGTTTCCTGGGCAAGAGAACACTACTACTATCAAACATAAGCCCTAATTTGAGGAAGAAATTTCTGAGAATGTACGTTCAGAGCACAGCATTTATGGTAGTGAAATATGGACTGTGGGAAAACCTGAACAGAATAGAATCGAAGCATTTGAGATGTGGTGCTGCAGATGAATGTTGAAAATTGGGTGGGCTGGTAAGGTAAGGAATAAGGAGGTACTACGCACAACTGGAGATGAAAAAAACATGTGAAAAATATTGACAAGGCGGAGGGACAGTATGATAGGACATAAGACATCGGTTGATGGAAGGATGGATATGATGGTTTGGATGCATGACAGAAAGGGTTTTAGAGGAAAGAGATCGAAACGAGAGTCGCTAAAACACAATACACAGGAGGATAAAACAGCACGAAAAACAAAGGTAATAAAAGTTAGAAAAGTATGTGCATATCCTCACAGAATGGCGGGATGAAAACGTCCGTCAATGCTGAAACATTAATTACACAGGAAGAAAGTGGTATAAGGAGCTAAAGTAATGTAGCAGAGGAATGTGGCTGGCTGACCACAAGACTATAAAGGGAGGAACCAGCCACTCTGCAACACACTGAAACTTCCAGCCTAAAGCTTAGGCCAGGGGACAGACACAACACAAAATTTAAAAAAAAATATTCACACTCGCCTCATCATCAGATAAACAGAGGTCAGATCCGGATCAATATTTGCTGCTCCCCTTGCATAATGGTACAGAACGCACCCTGTTAAAATATGGCGGACAGAAATGTGTACGCCATAAGCAGCACAGAACGGGGGATCCTCTCGCCGTAGTGAAAAGCTATGTGTGAGAGGACAGTGCCCAATTAGAAGACGTGTGAGGTCACTTCATCACACCTGAGCGAATGGCAGGACGAATTCCACGGCCAGGTAGTTTACTTCACAAACCTCAGCTTATCGGCCATCACCACCAGCCATTCCCCATACCACAACTGCATACACTTCCTTTGTAATGCAGAAACGACAGTTCGAATGGGAGTAGGGCACCGTGCTACATTCTGTCCTATGTAGGCTTCCAGATCAACTTGTTCAATTGTCCTTATCCCTACATGACGTGGCACCCAGTAGATGACACAGCTTACCCCGCCGTTGGAACAAATATAGTTGTTCATATATCAGCTTGGCCAACTTCTCAGCTATGTACAGGTTCTGTAACAATTGCAAGGCACAAAGGGAATCAGAGCAGATGAAAAACCATTTGCTCCGAGTATAACGCATCTGTTTAAGTGCCTTCAGGATCGGGTCGAGCACCGCTGCGAAAACGGTATACCCGTCAGGAAGGTAAATTCTGGTGACATGATCAGGGAACACATCTGAGCAGCCAAGGGAATTCCCTTGTTTGGAGCCGTCAGTGCGAAATACTGTGAAACAGTGAGGCATATCATAAATATAAAAAAACAGAGAATGGAATGTAAAGCCTGGCTACTATTAGCCAAGACTAAAATAAGTATGGGTGGAAATCTGCTCCAACTTCGACTTACAACATCAAGACCAGTCACACCGATCTCTAAAAGGCAGCTCTATGCACGAATCCCATAGGGCCTCGTTGCCCGTTACCCGTTGCCCGTTGCCGGTTGTGAAAAAGCCGTGCCAGTGGAAGCACAGTAAACTTCAGATACTTGGTATGGGGCTTTTTCTGAATGCCCCAGTGGACAACCGAATCACTTCATGATGCACCACGTCCAACATCTTTTAAATAAGAAGGTCTCGCATATCCATACACCGTGCACCCACAGTTGAGCCCAGATCGAACATATGCCCTGTAAAACCGAAGCAGGTAAGTCCTGACTGCTGCCCATGTACTGTGGCTAGGACATTTTAAAATACTGAGAACCTTAAGTGACCCTTTCTTTAGGTCTTTAAAATGTGGCAACCATGTACGTTCACAGCCAATTATGAGGCCCAAAAACCTCACTGTGTCTTTAAAATTAAGAATAGTGTCCCTAATCATCAGTTCACGAAAGTTTAAAGCTGAACGGAAAAGAAAACAGCACAGAACTCTCAGTCTTCTGTGCCCATTCATCCAAGCGTGGGAGAGTTTGCTGCAACTGTCGTGTTGTAGCTGTCGCTTGAAGAAGAGCGAAACACAAAGAAATCATCCAGAAACAAAGAACACTGGACAGAACCATCCACTACTGACGCAAACTACTGTAGCAAACACAGTTACACTTAAAACACTACCTTGAGAGACACCAACGGTCACAGGTTCGTATCCTGCTTCAGGCATGGATGTGTGTGATGTCCTTAGGTTAGTTAGGTTTAAGTAGCTCTAAGTCTAGGGTACTGATGACCTCAGATGTTAAGTCTCATAGTGCTTAGAGCCATTTGAAATTGAAGAACACCGCTCTCGTGCTCAGAGCGATCACACAGAACGCCACCTGCTCGGTTTAGAAAATACCGTAGCGAGACAGAGAACAGAATATATAGGAAGACAACCAATAAAACCCCATTAGTGAAAATGCTCGAGGATAAGTAGATTCCAAGTAGTATCGTAGGCCTTCTCGATGTCAGAAGTTATACCTAGAAGTTGATGTTGGCGCAGGAGAGCCTGTTGTCTAGCTGCCTCCAGGAAGGCCAGATATCAAATATGGACCTATACATCCTGAAGCGACACTGAAAGCGGCTAAGGCGTTGCCTAGATTCTGATATCCAGACAAGGGAGCTGTTCGCCATCCACTCCAAGGTCTTTCCCATGCAGCCAGTGAGGGCATCGTTACGATACCTACTCCAGTAATTACGGTATTTTCCATTTCCGGCATTAAAAAGTATGAGGGGGATATTTTGTTTCGCCTTGTGAGGTTAAGCAGCATACTGTAATGGGTTCTGTCGTGACCAGGGGATGTATCACAAACCGCAGATAATGCAGAATCCAGCGCCCACATTGGGAAATGGTCAGTTGTAAACTTCGTCAGAGGCAGACCTCAAGTCCAAAGTACTCCTCTCGGCAACTGCTCCATGGTGATGGAAACCAGTTAGGACTGGCGTTTGCAGTAACTGCGGCAAAATAGGCCGCCTACGTCTAGGCAAGTCTCTCGGATTGTTTCCGCACTACCAGCAGCCATTGGGCACCTCCCTCCTCGCCCAGAAATTCTCCTGACTGTCTCCCATACAACAGAGCTTTTCGTGGAACGATGAATGGTGTTCAGGAACTGTTGCCACGAGCTTTTCTTACTCTCTCAAACACTCCAACTACATTCTGCTCTCACCACCCGAATGGCTGCAAGATTCTATGCAGCTGGTCGGCACTTGAATCTACGCTGAGCAGCACGCCTACTTCTGATTACCGTGCGGCATTTGTCACTCCACCAAGGGACAGGCTCTGAATCATCTTGGTAATACGATCCACCCATCCTCAACAGTGACATGACGTTCAAACTGGGTTAGCTGCCTATAAATCGTCCAGTCTACTCTACACAGCACCCATTTCGGATTCAAACCTATCTGGCAAGTGGATCCAGATCGGGCAGTGATCACTACCGAACAAGTTGTCGACCACGTCTTATTGATCGTTGTGAGTAAGAGATGGAGAGCAAAGCGAGAGATCGATGACAGAGAACGACCCAGTTGCTGTGCAGAAGTGCGTGCTCTGTCCCGCACCTGTCAAATACGCCCACAATGACACGAGATGTTAAGACATCAAACTTCCACGGCACTAGAGGGAACTAAGAGGGAACGATAGAGGGTCAAACTTGTAGAGGAACACAGATTGAAAAATATCGAGCGATTAATTAGTGACTTATTTTCCAGGTGCTTCTCCGAGATGAAGATGTTGACGCGGGAGAGGAATTCGTGACCAGCTGCATAAACCAGTCAGAAGACTGGTGACTCAAAACAAGAAAAAAAAGGAATCAATGAATTTACGATCCAGCTTTCCTTAGCATTAATCCTAAACTGAATGTACATCGGTTGGCGCTTAAAATCAGTACATCGACAGTTCCACCCTGGCTGGATTCATTTACATTTCAGTAGCTGTGAGCACTTCTGGGATTTTATATTTGAGGAAGATAATGTCAAGAACATATGAAGCTAAATGTGGAATTTTAGAACTTGTCACGTAGACTACTTGATTAAAATGTGTTGTGTAGTTTATTTACCACAGTAAGAATTTCAGCCAGATCACAACAGCTTGCATGAAAATAAGAAAGATTATCCCGTCCGTTTTCCTTAAATCAGCATAACAGAAATGTCTTTTTCGCTTTTAATACAAGAAATGTATTTATTCCCACACTTTAGATTGGAAGCTTTGAGTGCTTCAGTAATTTTCTCGGTTTATTTTCTTCAAATCGTATCAAGAGCTTACGGGTAGGGACGCGAAATTTCAAACAACCAGGGGAACAGGAGTGAATGCGAACCATTTACATTTACATACATATTTACATTTACATCCATACTCTGCAAACCACTATAAAGTTCATCGCATAGGATACTACAGAATATTAGAGCTTATTCCTATTCCATTCAAGTATGGAGCATTGGAGGAATGATAGTATAAACACCTGTGTGTATGCCCTCTTTAGTGTAACCTTGTCGTCATGATCCATATGACAGCGATATATGGTGAGTTGAAGTATATTCGCATATTTGTAACTTACAGCGTGCTCTTGAAAGTTTGTATGAGGGCTCTCTAGAGATAGTTTGCATCTATCTGCAAATAAATGCCAGTTTAGTTCCTTCAGCATCTCTGTAACGTATTCCCATGGACTATTTCGTAAGAATACTCCTTTGCAGACGGACTGCATGTCTCCAGCGTTCTACCAATGAAGTCTTCCACCTGCTTTACCTATGACTGAGCCTATGTGATCGTTCCATTTCATATCGCTACAAATTGTAGCACCGAAGTTGACCAAGTCAAATTGTGACTCGTAGATATCGTAGTCTTAATATACTACATTTTCTTTATTTTGTAAATAAAAGTCGCCTTGTCTTCCTCCACTATACTTTATTTACAAATCGAATATTTCTGTATTTGCTGTAGATGATGGCCACGCAAACAAACTCGTTACATTTTTTCCGTTTTGTGAAGTGTGCATTTTTACATTTCTAATCATTTAAAACAAGTTAACAATAGTTGCACCACTTTTTCAGACAGTACAGTACTTCTCTTTCTTAGGACTTTGAACTATCATATTTATATTCCATCAATGTGTAATGAAACCTGTTGTCACTATAAATGAATATATTTACCAAAAAAGTATCAGAATAATAAGATTCCTGAAAACAAAATACAGTGCACAGTAAGTATCACCTTAGAAGTGGGATATTAATTCAAAATGGCAAAGCGAGTTGTGTAATAATAAAATACCTGGTGAAGGAGAATATAGCCTGGACCAGAATTTAAGGAAAAAGGACCGAAGATTAGGGTTTAATGTCCTTTGATGACGTCACTTTGCTATCATGATAGAATATAGTAGACTAATTAAAGCAAAATGTACGATTTCTTCATCAATAAATTAACAACAGACACAATTAAGAGAGTTGCTGATGAATTTTCCGGGCTGCACTCCAGCGCTCCAAGAAGCCCCCTGACCCCAGACCCTTCGTCCATAGCAGCACTGAATGTCTTTGGCAACGCTGAGCCTTGCCAACTCTTGCGGCTCAGGAGGAAACATAAGGAACCGAAAAGATTCCCTGACCACGGCCACACAACCAGGAAGACTCACCAGGAACTATGACACCTGGTCGTCAAAACATTCACAATTACGATACATCAGATTTCAACAGCAATAGAAGTGTAACAATGCCAAAGACTTCTGTAAGTCGTTGATTCACATGAAGCACAAACGAAGCAATTCGCTCTCCCTTATCTACCAAGAGAATTCTAGATCCAGATTTTTGTAGAATGCAGACTCTGAGTAAGCTTCGTCCTCTGAAAATCTTTGTAACGAGCCGGATTTCATGTGGCTTAATAATACGTATTAATAGTGATGCTTTAAAGCTGGTATGATCTGATTTGCTATGATAATTTTGAAATCTGACTTCATGAGGTTTTTATCCAGCAGGTCACGATAATTTTTAAAATTAACAGAGAACGCCTCTTCTGGCAAGGCTGCACGCTGCAGGTGACTTTCACACAGTAGCTGAGTACGACGAAAAAGCAAAAACCTTGGCGCAGTATGTGACTTCCACTTATCTGTTTCCTGTTGCTTGGGAGAGATGATGCAAGGCGCAGTCTTGCCTGTCGGAATATGTCTCGTGGGAAACACGAGATTCCAGGAATGTGAATGTGCAACCTCTGATTCAGCAGGAATTCACACACGAAGTAAGAAAACTGTGCTGACGCAACAGGAAGGTTCGGAACTTTTCATCTGGGAGGTTGAGGTATAAAAGCAGAGCTCCAACTCACGGAACACAGTGATATCTTATTATCACAGTCGGCAACTTCGTGAGACAGTAGGATCGTTTCTTAGAATTCCAACAAATGCTCTAAAGAACAGTAATTCTTCTTCGACTTCTGTAGTCCATCTGCTCACCGAGTAAGAATTTACTTCTGGCAAAACAAACAGACGTTTATTAGTGTAGAGAAGGAAGAGGTTTCTCGAACAGCAGAAAGCTTCAAGCAGACTGATGTGAAATACATAAGTGACTGTCATTTTGCAACAGATTACCTAATAATGAACATGATAGCTGTATTTTAAATTACAGACCTACTTTTGTCGTGCCTGTTGCGTTTCACAGTCTGTTATACTACTGTGGCACATTATAACCATGAACCTCTGAAAATCAAAGGACAACACGACTAAATGAAATCCAGGTCATATTTCCACGATTACCGCAGACATGGAAAAAATAAAACATCCACTAAATCTACTGCAGTGGATATCACAACGATGTCAAGTTTCAATTTGTAGATTCCTTCAAACTTCTGTGGCGCCCTCTGAGAAAATTCGTCTCATACTTCAAGCCCGTAGAACTGAACATAACAAGAGAGTATTTCCCCATCAGCGAACAGTTCAACTTGATCAATACGAAATGCGTCACTCCATATAACCATGTAAGTGCCAATTCATATTGTTTGTGGAACAGTTACAGCCGAAAGGGGCGTTCAAAAGCTTGCTGACTTGTGAAGCAACAACCAAACTTCCATACATTTCATCTTAAAACAAACAAACTAGAACCGACTTAGTATATAACCTTATCTGGCTTTCCATGGAATGTGTTGGTGAAAATTACTAAGGTAAATTTGCGACTTATTACCAATACTGAGCAACAACAGTTTGTTGAGAGTAGGAGTAGATATAAAACAATTCACTGCTGAAATAGGCATGCAGCCGTCAAAGTTGGTACTTGACTACGTTGCTACTAGAAATAAGTCTTACATCATACATGTACATTATAACAGGCTGTTAGGCTGGGCTATAATGCAGTACCTACCGATTTCGAATGGTTGCATGTGAAATTTTAATGTTATAGTTTTTCCTGTTGAATTAATTGTAGGATATATTTTATAAAAATAAATTGAGTACTGGGAAAATATACATGAACTTCAGTCTGATCTAGCAATATGTCCAGAAAAAAATTTTTCCACTTCCACCTACCATCAATAAGCCGGGCCTTCCAAAGAAGCTCATTTCCACGTTATACGGTAAGAAAAATTGTTATGCACCATAGATATGTAAATCAATGTCAGAGGAAAAAACCCTAATCTGCATTAAATAAATCGTCTATTTTCGATCGGTCAACCATTCTGTAAGAAAATGTGTATCGGTACTAACGTTGAGCCACATATGACTGCGAAGACCGATTCTGAAAAAAATATCCTTCAAACTTTTATTACTGTTTTCGGCAAAACTACTCAGAATGTGCGAAAAAGGAGTGATGTGAAGATAGAAATGAGTTAATATTCTGATTTAAGGTCCGAAGTTCAAGTGCAGTGTCATATTCAATGCAAGTATAGTTACAACTAAACTGAGCATGCTTAATGTTATTTCGACAAACCTATAGCTGTAGAAATGGACATTTTAGATACAGTTAAGGTACTGCTTGTAGATTTTCACTGTGGCACTGTGAGCCAAAAAGTGTATTACGCAGACACTGATAGCACACTATATAATGTTGCCATCACAAATATTTATTTTTTGACTAGGTTAGCACGTGCAGTTGTGTTAGCCCTGTTCCGGTGATGATGTGGATAACAAATCGACCTAGTAAGCAGTATACATGGATTCTGATTCCAGCCTTGCCACTGATTCTGATTCGTTACTTCTACTTCTATTCTTATCAAATATAAGGTTACGATTCCGCATGTCTCCCGTAAAATGTAATTACATTCAAAGATAACGTTAAGATTTATAATGCCTCAAGGAAACTGTAATTACATCCGACCAACAGCTCAGCTATGCCTAAGGTGCAGGCAGGATTTCCCCATTATATACGAAACTGGAGCACTGTTCCAATATCGAAGAGTTCCGGCAATACTGACAGTTTAAAAAGTGGAAAATTAAAATTTGTTGAAGTATGAAGTTCGTATTAGGGAGTGCACTGAACTAGGGTAGACCACGCGAAAGCATTAGTCACATTGCCAGGATGCTGCAGCGGATAACACATCTGTCCAGTAAGCAGGAGCCCTTGTTTCAGGTCCTGGCCTTGGCGCAAATTATAATTCATCATTTCACTTTCTGTCCTTACCGAAAATTTATGGCGTTATTAAAAACTATGTCCATAGCTGGTTTGACACTTCTACTTGTGATAATATTTATAATACTCCACACATCAGTAAGTAGCTTTAAGGTAATACGAATTGGTTCAAATGGCTCTGAGCACTATGGGACTTAACTGCTGTGGTCATCAATCCCCTAGAACTTAAAACTACTTAAACCTAACTAACCTAAGGACATCACACACATCCATGCCCGAGGCAGGATTCGAACCTGCGACCGTAGCGATCGCCCGGTTCCGGACTGTAGCGCCTAGAACCGCATGGCCACTCCGACCGGCGGTAATACGAATTGTCCGGAGATATTACTACTGCTTCCGTCGGAGTGAGAGAAAAATGCACACTCTCAAAACTGAGAAGTATGTGAATGTGTATTGTGTAGAGCGAGAGGCATGAAATGCTCATCAGCAAAAGAACAAAGCGTTTATGATTATCGGGACCATTTGTCAAATGATACTAAAAGATCGACTGTGTAATTTATTATTTGATCAAATCTGCAAACAGTTTCTGCCATAAAGCATAGCAAATTCGCTCTTTTGGCAGACGATGATAAGTGTTTCGTACTTCGCTAAGTGAGCACAGTTGCTTGGAGCCACTACCACCCGCAAAATGACCATGAAGATCAGGAAGCAGCATGGAATTGATTGGGGAGTGGTAACGTTTTGGCCAAATTAAATCATATATCCGTTAGTAAGAAATTACTGTCTCGTTAACGAAACAGTTTTTTAACAGCAAAGGATAACAATGCGTTAGAGCTAATGACATTTAAGCCAAAATTTCATTCACAAACTGTTAAGTACAATTGTCAAAATTTTAAAAGCGCAAAAATATTGTAGAAGTACAGGAGCTCTTAAAATAAAATGGAAAATGAGTCAAGAATACAAAAGAAATTTGCTAATAATAGATCCAGGTCAAGTGATAACGATCATAATATTAATTGTAATAATGTCGACCAACTTGATTAATCGTCCGGGACCAATCAAGGTGCTACATAATGGTTCACTAGATTCCAGGAAAGGCCAACAAATGTCGCTACAATGTTAATTCAAATATGCCGTTTCCGGCGAACAGACTACAATTTTCTCACACAGTTAAATTCCCGGTCCATGGCCAATGTAATGTTTGAAATGAGTGAGACCACTCAAACTGTCAAAGGTACACGGAATAGAGAAATTACGTATAGATGAGGTCTACTTTGAATGTGAAAATGATTATCATTTTAAAACATTCCGCCTTCGCCAAATGAGGCAATATACAGACAGCTTGCTCCCAAAGATGCTAACAAAGACTTTCAGAAATAACTATAGCAAAAATATTTCACATTAACAACCGTCAAAAGTTATGCTTATCACCAGTCATTCAGATTATTAAGAAAATTATGCAATTAACTGGGGGCACTACTTGATGTTATAGCGAAAGGTCATCTGCCACAACTGCAGCAACATTAAAATGGAACACCCATGAGAGAGCTAAATTAAGTTAAATGCTCAGTCACAGGAATTAATTAGTTAAAACAGGTAGCAACATCAGCTTAAGACCACTGGGGCAGCGGAGGGAGACAAAGAAGCACGCAATATGACTGTAGCACAAGATGCGAGCACACACTAATCCGGTAGAACAGTAAACAATTTAGAGTAAAGTACATACACTAAATTAGCTGGCCTGCTGTTTTACAAACATGTAAGACACATCTGTCCAGATGTGTATAAAGGAAAAAACAAAATACCAAGGTGCCTCTAGCTCCACATCCCTACTTTGAAATTAGCTGTGAACTCAGGTCCTCTAGGAGGCATTGTAGGAATCGGTCACTGACGGGCTGCAAACCCCTACCGTTTCGTCAGGATGCAGACCGTAAGTCTGTGTTGCGTCCTTAGACACAATAAGCTGGCATTCAAGATTAAGCCCTTTACTACTTCGAATACATGTCATCGTGTATTTTGCGACGGCTGCTGTCTTCACAATCCGGAGAGGAATCCACTGACACCCTGCCGCGGCGGTCTGCCGCGCGCCAGCGAGTTATCAGTCTTCAGTATTCAACCCCTAAGGTGGACGGCGATGTCGGATGCTGTGATATGCTAAATCCTGAACCTCGACCGCCGTTACAACCTGCAGTCAGACTTACGCAATACTGGAGTTTTAGGGCAGCTTCTGCCATGGACAGCAGCCTGGGCTACCCGTCTATGCTGGCTGCTGCGTTCACATCAGTGCTGTATGCTGGACTTAATTATTAGCGGTTGGCAGTGGCTGAACTTCTCGAGAGGCAGCAAGTGTAAGACAAACATTAGAACAATTTCACACACGAGATGGTACTGTACCACAAAGAGAGAATCAGTTGCGAATAACAGGAATGCCATTGATCGTACTGACTGAGTGCTCTATGCTAGTGGGGTTGGAGTATTTACGTCGCCGAGGGGAGTCTCCGCTCGAAGCCATTCGTAATGACTGAAGTGGTTCTTCTCTTCTCGAGTTGTCTGCTATCTTCAGTTCCGCAACATTTGCTTATGGTATTGGTTACTGTGTCCTTACTGCTTAGTCAGTCACCTGCTGCACGTGTTGCGTCCAACCTAGAATCTCCTACACAACGTTACGAGAGTATCGAAGGCAGTTCTCTCTGTGATTTCTGATCGTTTCCCGCTGAACTCGCTCACAATTGCAGACGAGAGTGTTGAGTTTGCTCTCCTCTTGACCAAGTAACAGTGTTGAAATATTTATGCTTCACAGCTGGCGACTGTTGATACTTCCACGTGACTGAGTGCGCAAGCTGCTCGAAAGTTAGAATATTTCGTTCTCCCGTTTCGTTCCTAATTTGTCACTAAAATTCTCCTCCAAAACTTGTTCTAAATTTTATTTCTTATCTGCCTGGTTAATTATATTACATGTTTATATCTACTTTTAACCTATAGCTCGTTTAAGTACAAAGAAAATCTTTTCTTAGGTCTTCAGTATTTTTCTAGCTTGATTCTTCTCTCGTTTTTTTCTAAAATCTCATACTTACTACTACGAATGAATTCCAAAAGAATTTCATTTAATGGTTGTCACCTTTGCCAGATTTATTCTCTTTCTGAGTGAAAGGTAGACTGCGCTAAAAAAACTAGTATCACCGTAACACTATCGCGTGATACACTGATTTAATGGTATTTTGTTTACGCTTGTCTTCATATTTTCACACATACTGCAACAGATGACCGACAAAAATTTGGCTTTTTGCTGCAGTGTGCGGCTCGAGACTAGCCCCTCAGGCATGGGTGTGTGTGTTTGTCTTAGGATAATTTAGGTTAAGTAGTGTGTAAGCTTAGGGACTGATGAACTTAGCAATGAAGTCCCATAAGATTTCACACACATTTGAATATTTGAACTGCAGTGACTGTTTCATCTGCTGTCCCTAACAATGTATTTTTCAGGAAGGCTAGGTTTAGCATTGGTAACAGGCTAAAAGCCACCTCTGGCCAATGCAACACTGGTCGAGTTCCCATACTTAATCGTGGTACCTGTAATCGCTGCCGTAAGGTGAAACTTTGTTATAGCTACATCACAGTTGTATCCATTTACCGATAGCCCGCATATTTTACCTCTAACCTTTTTACCTTCATAAATGTCACAACTTACTACTGCTGTCTCTCTCGAACATGTAGAATATAACCAGTGACTGCCAATCCGCAGAAAATTTGGTTTACGCTTGATACTATTTTTTTACACTCTGATGCTTCCATATTTTCTAAAAACAAATGACTTTCACAAGATCGCTTATTAGTTCGAACCACCAGCGCTGGAGAAATGGTAACTTAACTTCTAGACGCAACTGCTAAGGTCTCCTATTGACATAACAACATGTGTACCTCTTCGTTAGTTCGCACTTGTACCCCAGTATCGACAATTCTCCATTTGACTGGATACAGTAGGATAACAAAACACTGGTAATTAGAATTTTAACTTTCAACTGGAAACTGTGTACGGTTATATACTCTAGCTCGATCTGAATAAATCTTACCTGCAGAAACACGAAAGAACAACGGTATATTACTTTCCATGTGTAGCACTTCGTGTCGTATCCCTGTTGGAAATTCTTTTTCCACTTGCTACAGTCCCAAGAGAAACTCCTGTGGTGTTAACAATGTTTTACTTAACTGTGGTGTATCGCTACTTGTACCCATTCAATTGTATTCTCGCATCTCCAAGCTATTTGTTAGTTCGCATAGTGCTCTGATTATTATCAGCTTCTCATCCAACATCCTTAACTGAATCTCTATTTCTCTTATGTCTTTATGGAATGTTTCCATCCTTCCTCTCACATACTGTCACAACTCAGTTGTTACTGAGTGCATAGTTTTCGTTAAGTTTAACAGTCTCAGGACTATATTAATAAATTGGTCTTACGCCAATTAATTGTTGTCTCTGTGTTCATTGCCATTTCGTTTACTATCCCTGTCGTACTACTTAAATTTGTGATGTCATCGTTGCCTGCCATCTTCAAGATCGTTTTAATGATTTCTCATAATTGTCCTACCACACTCTTTTCTTTCGTACTAGTGTTTCTGGAATTATCTCTTTCACCAGCTATAGCTGAGCGTAGTTTGCACCACCGTGGCAATGAGCGTACACATATATAAATGAAACTGTTGCATCCATCGAAAACGAATCACCGCTAAATTCAACGGTTCCTTGACAAAGATAGATTTTAGTCTGATGCCTAATCATAGAGTGTATACTAAGAATTGCAGAAAATCGCGGGCTCATGGTCCGCCTCCTTATAAGAGTGGTCAGCGCTTCTAGCTGCTATGTTGCGGATCCGGGTTCGATTCCCGTCCGGGACGGATATTTTCTTAGCTCGGGTAGGCGTCATTTTGTCTTCGTCACCATTTCAACATCATGACACGCAAGCCGCTCAATGTGGCTTCTCCTGAAAATACTTGCAACTCGGCGGACGAGCTACCCAAGTATGTGGGTCACCTGCCGATCAGTGCCATACGATCGTTTTGTAGCATTTCCGCCCCAAATCTGACAAAATTTTGATTTGCTCACGAAAACATGTTTCCTACCCTAAACCTGAGCGGTGTTATACCCACTGAATCTGTTTTTCTATCTCTATTTCGTGCAATCTGTGTCTTGGAGTTTTCAGTCTCCTATTGCAAACAAGGTCCTGACTCGGAACAGGCAAGAGTGATCCAGTATTTACTAAAAACTAATGCTTACTTTTCCTTATTCAAGTTATCAAGCAATAGTCCGCCTTTGCATACGTTTGTACAGTACTGCCATTTGCTGGGAAGCATTTCTAACGAAAGGAACATTCTAGTAGGAGTTTAACTGTCTCTTTTCGCTTTGTACTTATCTTGTTTTCTAAATTCACAATCCGGAGTCTTATGCCCAAACTCTTAGAAATTACGGAATTGGCGACACTGTTCTCCTAAAATCCTCAGGTGACCACCACGGTAATATTCTTTACAACATCAGAATATCTTCCGTTGAGTAAGCACTCTAGTTGCACTATCCACTTCTTGAAAATAATTCACAATACCAAATGTTGTCGCTAAATCCTCAGGGTTTTCCATTTGCACCCGTTGTAAATAAAATCTGGGTGGAAGCCTCTGACAAGGGAATGGTCAGACTTGTCATGTCGAAACCTGTGTTCCATTTTTTACCACTGTGAGTTAACATTACAAGAAGTCTGTATGCAGAATTTTAGCTTCTGACATGACCTGGAAGTCTGTAAATATTATTGTCGCATGGTTTCCGCGCTTATAACTGCCTCTTGTACAACCCTGACCTCTCTCGCTACATTATACCAACGCCATCTAGGGACAAGGTGGCGTTAGCTACGCGCCGCTCTCTTGCCACAGCAATGAGAGAGCTGATTCCGCCAGTGAAAGTGATCGTATGACAATTATGCATTCGTTGACAAATATTGCTGATATGTTATCTACAACATTCTTTCCAAATAGCTATGAAATAGACACAAATAAATATACGGTTTAGAACAGGTCCAAATTTTATTTCTTGTTATTACTGCAAAAATGCGAAATATTGATACAATGTTCAAAACATTGGTTTTTTTGTGCACCAAGAACATACAAACAAAGACGACATATGACAGCCCTGCGAATCACAGACGTTGGTAGATGTCCGTAGACAAAACTGGGCTGGTGTTAGGAATGAATCAGGCCTAGCATCAGTATATTTCGAGGAGTGCCACGCATATTTAATGAAATTCTGAAACCGTGTGGAGGAAAATTGATAATGTACTACAGATTGCAGCTTGAGAATATTGTCAGGTGATAGACAGGAAATTGCAGTGATCTGTACACAATAAATTTCTCTGTTAGTTTTCTGTAAAATGCCTTCCACTGACGGAAAAATTCTCTGTCTAAAGGTTGAATTAGGTTCGTCGTGCCGGGAGGAATCTGAAGGATGCAGCGTTTAATGATTCAGACATTTAATGACCTGACCACGAATCTAGGAGAAGAGATACGTTCCCGCAGAACGGAAGAAAAGCATGACGCATGAAAAGTGTAAAGTTTTAATTTCCCATTTTTCCAGATTTCGATGCGTCTACCACAAGACTTTGTGCGTAGAACATTGTCCTTTTGACACGGGTTCCAAAAAGTCGAGTAGGTTCTTGAAGACACACATATAGTTTAGGCATCAATGAACCACCCAGACTAATTTTGGGCATTATAGTGTATGAATGGGTGAGTGTAGTCGTGGACTGCGCAATCGCCTCAGTATGTTCTTCCCCTTTGATTAAAGTGTTCTTTTCTCGCGTATTTCTTTTTGAAAACCTGACTGATCTGAGTTGTACACGTACGATTCACTAACTGACTTTTGTCTGGCATCGGTAAATAGCTCAAAAAGTCGCGCATTTATCTCCGTCTCAATTTCCAGTCGACTCTTACGTCGTCCAGCGACTTCCTTTTTCCATCTATACATTCACGTTCTGAAAGGACAAAGCGATACTTACTTTGAACAGTACTGACCACTTACCACTTTTGTTCAACCAATACGTCACCACTTTTTCTTTTTCTGATAAGGTAGTTGTAGTTGCTGGTGTTACTTTCGGAGATAATTGATGATGGTACATGGCACTATCACTCGAAGAGTCTTAATGAGTGCAACTTTTGTCGGTGTCTTTGCCGTCTGTAGATTCACAGTCTGCAATATCGAGTGTTTCAGTTGTTTCTAGCCACATGTCTGCGCCATTTACATGCACGTCTAGACGTTTAACAACCATGCCGCACAGCACGTAGTTTTCACGCGTGTTTTCTGTTGATTGCTTCATTTGGCGTCTGTGGTATATCTCCATGGCAAGCAGCAAAACATTTCCAAGGTTCGCCATCACCTGTGAGGGGAGATTGAATGTTCACCGTAAAGTGTCTTGCAGAGAATAGACTGACATGTACAGAACATCTTTCACCTCTCTAACCAGGTTCAGGACGGTATGTTTCGAAATACGTACCAGAAATTAAAAGGACGTGCATGGCACATAAACGAATATTCGTTTCCCCTTTCCACCAAAACGGTGCAGCGATATTCCTCTTCAGTGAACGTCGCGATAAGACGGCCGCACTTCCCGGCCACGTGCACAACGCTCGCGACTCGCCATTTCCAGGGGTGGCCAGCCGTCACTGGAAGCGCCAAGCAGGAAAAACACCCATGTTCGTGATTTTTTTAGGTGACTTCCAGCTTATGTCAGCAGCTACAATTTTGCATACGGACCTTTTGCACAGTTAAATAACAGTGCTAAAGAAAGCGATACATGTTTCGGCATGACAAGTCTGACCATTCCCTTGTGAGAAATCCCTCCGACGCTCTATTTTCCTCTTCTTAGAGCGAGAAACTGTCCACATCTGGCTTGTGCATCAGCTTAAAAGTCTATGCACTGATTTTGAGTATTTTGTTGTGTTTTCTGTACCTCTGACGCAAATATTCCACTAAGTCACTAAATACAGACACCTTATTATGCACTTCATCATATTAGTGTTTTCTTCACGTATGACAGGTAACACAGCTCTCCATCATTTGACCATCTCCTTAACGCGGTCACGGCTAACACAAAGTCTATAAAAACAAAAATGTCCTCTGTTGTTTTACTTTAGGAACAAATTGTGAGGTTCACTGTACAAGGATCAGTGGATGAAGGGGAACATTTACAACAGTTATAACTTCATTCATAGTTGATTGTGCCAGCTGTCTGCCAATGAAGCTCGAAACTGCTAACTTACCTGTGCGTTGAGTACTTTCTATTGTTCATTAATCTCTATCCATTTGTAAACCTGCTCCAAAAGAACAACTGTCGCCTCGTTAGTATTAACTAACCATTATTGTACAGTTTGCTTCCTATCTTTTACACGAATCAAGTTAGTGTTACTCCAGGCAATAACGCAATAGACACAATTGCAAAAATAAAACATTTACGTGTGATTCCTACGCCTAACCACTAACTAAAGACTCCCTGAACAATCACCTGCAATGTGAACATATTTTCTAGATGTACAATTGTAACCGACTGTGCACTGTGTCCCATTAAACTATTAGTTTTACAAAGTGTCCACATATTACCCTTGAACTGCGATTCATCTGCTGGTTCTCTCGTACTATACAAGATAATTTTATAAACAAATCAAAAAAAGTTTTGTATCACCCCGCTTCCCAGAACTCCTGAAGATGGACGTTGACTGTAGATACTGTATTTCAGACACAGTCCCTTTGTCTATTCGGAGATGTCACTAAACCTGTCCAAGGATGTAAACAACCATGCATGAGCAGCGCCTATGAGACGGTCCGAAAGTCGAGATGAGCGCCCATAAACCCCAACACACACACGCGACAGCCGTCATTACACCAGGAAGGAGGTACACGGCTCGTGTTGTCTGTAGTTCAAACATGCCTAGACGGTCAATACCGCGGTTCGATCGCGTTCCCAATGTTACTTTGTGCCAGAAACGGCTCTCAGCAAGAGAAGTGTCCAGGTGCCTCCGAGTGAACCAAAGCGATGTTGTTCGGACATGGAGGAGATACAGAGAGGCAGGAACTGTCGATAACATGCCTCGCTCAACCCACCCAAGGCCTACTACTGCAGTGAATGACCGCTACCTACGGATTATGGCTCGGAGGAAACACGACAGCAACGCCACTATTATAATGCTTTTCGTGCAGCCACAGGACGTCGCGTTACGACTCACATTGTGCTCTACATGCTGCATAATGCGCTACTTCACTCCCGACGCCCACGGCTAGGTCCATCTTTTGCAACCACGACACCATGCAGCGCGTTACAGATGGGCCCAGCAACATGCCGAATGGACCGCTCCGGATTGGCATCACGTTCTGTTCACCGATGAGTGTCCATTATGCCTTCAACCAGACAATCGTCGGAGACGTGTTTGGAGGTAACCTGGAAAGTCTGAAGGCCTTAGACACACTGCCAAGTGAGTGCAGCAAGGTGGAGGTACGTTGTTGTTCTGCGGCGGCATTATGTGGGGCCTACGTACACCGCTAGTGGTCATAGAAGGCGGCGTAACAGCTGTACGATACATTAATGCCATCCTCCAATCGATAGTGCAAACCATATCGGTAGCATATGGGTGAGGCATTCGTCTTCATGGATGACATTTCGCGCCTCCATCGTGCACATCTTGTGAATGACTTCCTTCAAGATAACGACATCGCTCGACTAGAGTGGTCGGCATGTTCTCCAAACATGAACCGTATCGAACATGCCTGGGATAAATGGTAAAAGGCTGTTTATGGACGACATGACTCTACTCTAAGGGATCTACGCTGAATCGTCGTTGAAGAATGGCACAATCTGGACCAAAAGTGCCTTGATGAGCTTGTGGAGGGAATTCTACGACGAAAGCAAGCGTGCATCACTGCAAGAGAACGTGTTACTGGATATTAGAGATGTATAGCAATCTGGACCACCACTGCCTGAAGGTCTCACGGTATGGTGGTACAACATGCAATGTGTGGTTTTCATGAGCAATAAAAAGGGTGGAAATAATGTTTGTGTTGATCTCTATTCCACTTTTCTGTACAGGTTCGGAACTCTCGGTACCGAGTAGATGCAAACTGTGTTTCTTTATGTGTGCAGTATTTACGTCTTGATTTGGACAAAGCGAAGAATAATTCTTTTGATTGAAAACAAGTAACGATGTCTTCATTTTGGTTCACTCTCTGTGACATTTTCTGATGTTGGTTTGCCTGATAGTTGCACTCCAACCAGCACTACAACAGTCCGGGCCCTGATAACTGCGCAGTTGAGCGCCGCACAAAACAAACATCATCAAAATTAGAACAGTCGAAGAAACAGGATGTTATCATGCCGTAATCGATTGTGAACGACATGAACGCCGTCGATCCTACTGGTCGAGTCCTCTAAGCTAGTGTGGATGGCGTATTAATGTCGCCAAGAGTAAGCTCGGGCCTACTGTGTTATTCGTAACGTCCGAATAGGTTCTGCCCTTCTCGAGTTGTCTGCGGTCTTACCCCATTTTTATAGTGTCTTTAATGCTTAGACAAGCTCATTTTAATACTGCGCGGATGATACACAGGCATTCTTAAGTATGTTGGACATTCACGTAAACTAAAGCTACTTGCCGTCATTTTTAAGCTTCATTTAATATTGCACAAGGTGTGACTTTTTTAAATTTATTTATCTGTATTTTTTTACGTACTGTAACACGTAGAAAAAACTAGAGCGAAAGTCAACACACGGAACGGCATAATCCGTAAACTTACCAACTCACACTAGGGAGCAAACCCTGAAATTTCTACGTGCATCATCCCTGGCATTGTGCTTTGCTCCATCTGAATATGCATGCCCCGTAAGGAGAAGATCGACACATGCTCAGAAGCTAGACGCAGCACTGAATGACTCAGGTCGATTAATCACGGGATGCCTGAAGCCTACAGACCGTGATCTCCTTTATATGTGTTCTGGAATAGCCCCCCCCCCCCCTCCCCCCACAGTTCAGACAGCAAATATTGGCGATGGCCGAACGAAGCAGGCAGTACGAAGATAGAAGACATCCCCTGTACGCACATCAACCAGCGGGGCAAGACTTAAATCTAGGAAAGACTTCATAAAAGTTGAACGTCCATTAACCGAAAGTCAGTCTACAACTAGAGAATCAATGTGGAAACAGAAATTGGATAAAGGCAGTCTGAAAAGTTGGAACTTTAAAGAAAAACTTCCTGCTGGATCACAATTGGAATGGAGAGTCTGGAAGAGCATACATAGACTTAGATGTCAAATGGGAAGATCACAGGATAACCTGATCAAGTGGGGATACGCCGAAGAAGAGCCCTGCCAATGTGGAGGAAAACAAACCATGACACACCTGCTGACCTGTCCATCTTTGCTGGCCCCATGCACTTTCCAAGACCTGTGGTCGGCCAACGACACTGCAGTGAAGTGTGCCGAACACTGGAGGGAGATATGAGCCTTGCTTTAGTCAATAATGACGACTTACAATATGTGAAGATCATGAATGTATATATGAATGTATAACTATCATTTACTTGTATTTGTAATCTAGTATATATAGCGTATTAATTAATTACAGATGTAGCTCAGACACGATTAAAAAAACGTACTGTAACTATATTTTGGCCGGGAGCTTCATTTTAATACCATTTTGTAATTCTCTAGAGCTGCCAGGGGGTTAGAAATTTTCTGCTAGTACAACTGGGCTAGTTCTGCCATCTTAAATTTTGATTGCATGGAGCTAGCGGTTGAAGGAAAAGGGGGCGGGGGGGAGACAAGGTGAGAGGCATTGTTACGTCATGAGGTGAAGGTCAAATGACATTAATCCTGTCCCTGCAAGCAGGAAACCTAGAATCCTCGTTATCTCCGTACTGATGTGTGTTAAATACGGAGGCTCAGTTACAACAGATCGTCCGACGTATCATGCAGTCAAATAGCATCAGACTAGGGACCCACATTATGAATGTATACCAGTAAGGATGATTTAGTGCCGCTTCATACAGCGAATGTTGCCAGGTAATGAATAATAGTATGTGAGTTGCTACCAGAGGATCGGCCTAAAGACTCACAGTTAGTATAGAGGTCTTATAAAATAATTGTTATGGTATAATTCTGTGTACAATGAGAAATGACCTAACACTGCGAGAGAAGATTCTTCAGAGAAAAGAGATATAAATAAACAAACGAAGTGCAAGTCCATTGTACACAATTGTAACGAAAAATTGTAAAAACCAGCTCAAAAACAAACATTCTAAAATGCAAACATATGTTGGCAAATAATAATATGTAATAAAAGGAGAAACGATTTGCTACATTCCTCAATTTGTGGCTCAGAAAGGAAGGAATTCACGATATAGATCAGCACCTATCCACTGATGGAGATAATACACAGCAAAAGTAACTTTAAACACAAATTCTTTTACTCCATTAAATGCTTTATGAGCATTTTACGGTACTGTTAGTTAGTTCGTTTGTGTGTGTGTGTGTGTTTGTTTGTTTGTTTGTGTGTGTGTGTGTGTGTGTGTGTGTGTGTGTGTGTGTGTGTGTGTGTCAGAGAGAGAGAGAGAGAAAGAGACAGACATTAAATACAGTATAAATCAGTACTGCGAAAAATCTCAAGACAAGTACAACGTCGGTATTTTGTAATTTTCTTCACTGAGAAAAACTTTTATGAAATTCTCTTCTCACACCATTGTGAGGTTGCATTTACGATCCCTGGAACATGCTACTAAAAGAACTGAACAAAATCATATCCCGGCCTACATAAACTCAGGTACAAATTTTATTAATGCTAAACTGTCAATTCGAGGACCTGCGTTCGATTCGTGATTCGGCTGAAGTTTTTTACTGCTAGGCAGTTTCAGTGTTGGGTAGGGGTTCAATACTTACATCGGCTTCCCTTCTTAAAATATACAGGAACACGTTCTACGAAATCAAACACCTACTTCCCACACCACACCCCTATCCAACGCTCTCATCAATCTCAACTGAAGAAGCCACAGACCAGTCCATGAGGACAAATCATTCTGAATACAAGGATGCCTGTAACAATCCCGAATTGTACAGAATATAAAAAAAACGTTATAAAAATCTGCAAAACAAATAGCACAACCACCTTTTCACATCACCTGTTAAGCAGCTTATTTCTAAGAATACACTTGCCTACGCGAGTCAATTAAAACGTGATACATTCTCATATAAACAAGCGAAGTCTTGAACACAGTAACAAATGAACATAAAACAACATCGTATACATAGAAAAAAATTTTGGAAGCATTTCTAATTCACTGGAAACATCTTGATAAAATATTCGAAAGTTAAGCTGGAGCCCGCAGAGTGTGGGAAAAGTTGGGATGGGTGGGGTGTAGTGCTTTAAGTTTACGATAGAGGGTTAGTGTGCGGCAGAAATTCATTGTAAAATTACTTCATTATTTTTCTTTTCTTCTTAAGGCCGCCGACATTTGGCTGGATCAGAGCGCATCTAGGTTCCCAACGTCGGTTTCTTGGCCAAGATGCTGGAAGAAAGGACCCTTACTGCCAGTACTGATGCGGCATGGGTCGGGACGATGGCACGCACCCCGTCGCCTGCCAAAGGAGCAAGACACAGAGAAGTCTTAAGTAGGTTTTTCTCAACAACCATGTCACACTACAAGGTACAATACCACTTTTCGACGACTTTAAAAGAAATAAAGCCGAAGAGTAACACGTCACTTGAAAATTAGAATAAAATTTAATCGAAAAACCTGAACAAGTTCTTCTATATTCCTTATGCAGCACTGCATTAAACATTGACATTAAGATAAACCACAGATGCATGTATGAAAATGAAGTCACACTAAATTTTGAATATTGAGAATTGACACAAACCATCGCTCACCGTCAAGCAGTTACATAGCTAGCCTTCCTCCATATATCTTGTTAGTAATCCAAAGTACTACACATAACGCACATCGGCTGCTCTGATCCACAAATAAGCTTACTCACACTAGTGAACTCGCAATTAGTACCTTAATTAGCTTGGCATCTCTTACGACTATATCAGTAAGTCCTTATTACAAACTACATGTGCTCTTACAGACACTACACTCAATTTAAAATCAAGTTTCAGTTCAAAGGTGGGACCTAGCTCCTTTAAAACTAAACAGGCACTAGGCACTTAAAAAGCGCCGTTATAATAAAGTGCATCTTAGGCTAGTTACGAACCACCAAGCGAACATAATTCTTAGTGTAGGACATAAGAAAAGAAATTCAAATGGCTCTGAGCACTATGGGACTTAACAGCTGTGGTCATCAGTCCCCTAGAACTTAGAACTATTTAAACCTAACTAACCTAACTAACACACATCCATGCCCGAGGCAGGATTCGAACCTGCGACCATAGCAGTCACGCGGTTCCGGACTGGGCGCCTAGAACCGCTCGGCCACTCCGGCAGGCTCAGAAGAGAAAGGTAACGATCGTTACTGAGAGGCGAAGGCAACAGTGACAACGAAAGCGTCTTTTGTTTCTCACTAAATCGCGAGGCCAACTTAACTGCGGCGACGCCAATAGCAAACAACATAAACATACATTTACTCTCTACTACGAGCACTAAGACACTTCTACAGAGAAGTCACCTTTTGTAGATACACGAAGAGTACAGCAACTGTACGTTTCTAATAAAAAAAAATGGCCTAAAGAATACCCGGTAAATGCCATGTTTGTCAGCAATTATAACACATAATTTCAATATACTCTGGGCTCATATAGACGACACTATCACGTCTGTGCTAAGTTTTCAACTAAGTTAGAAATCAAAATCACAAAAAATAGTCAAAGTGCTACTTTCTGACACTTGGCATTGCTGTCTCCACATTCCACGTTTTTCCAGTTCAGATAAGCGAGAAACATTAAACAAAACTGTAACTTTTATTGGAGACCATTCAGTGTAATTAAACCTATAAATCATAAAAATGAATCCTCTTCTTTCGGTAGCCCATCTATCAGTATCGTAAAAATTCATAAATTGTAAAGGAATCTTTTTGCCTGTTGTTGAAAGTACAGCGCTGAAACCGAATACATTCGATTCTTGAAATAAAATACTAATCAAATTATTGTCAGTCGTTGTGTCACATACACTTCCTCCACAGTAGCGTTCTTAAAAAGCGATAAAACGTTATGGGCCATTAAACCTTTACGGGTAATGGGAGAAGTGGAATAACCACATTTTTCATCTGTATGGAATAAAACGTCAAATAACACGAACCTGCACCTGCGGCACTGGGAAGATTTACTGAAACGGCGTTTTCTAAAATATACGTATTCTTTTACGCCAGCACATTTACTGAAGTGAGTTATCTCATTTGAGCACTACCACTGCTGTTTCGAAGCCTACTTCGGAGCTCTACCATGCTATAAACGACTCCCAGCACTTCATCTGACGACAATTCTGTTCCCACACTGTAAATTTTATCCATATTTTAATATTTAATAAAGACCTAATTTTGTATCGTTGTGCCCAAGAATACAAGTAAGCATCATATACTAAAGTTTCACAACGTCTTTTATAACGTGTGTACAAGTCCAGTATTTGTCACCATGATGCACTATCTCAAAATGGCTCTGAGCTCTATGGGACTCAACTTCTGAGGTCATCAGTCCCGTAGAACTTAGAACTACTTAAACCCAACTATCCTAAGGACATCACACACATCCATGCCCGAGGCAGGTTTGAAACCTGCAACCGTAGCGGTCTCGGGGTTCCAGACTGCAGCGCCTAGGACCGCACGGCCACTCCGGCCGGCTGATGCACTATCTATCCACTTAAGTTTGAAAATGTAGCACTATTATCTCTAACGGCCTGTGTTTTCTTCACGTTTCTAATTGTTATGTTTGACAGTAATACACTACCATCTTCTCTCTCAAGTCTTGTACATATATTATAGAAACGTATTTTTCTATATTTAGTGATTGCCCACTTGGGGGCGTTAGAGATTTATGGGGGCAGGTGGGGGTTTGGGCGTGGGAGGGCGCGCAGAGAGTTCAGAAGAGAGCAAAAACATGCGGTCAGACAGGTAAAAATTTTAGTTTTCCTATTACAATGAGAAAGTGCATTATTTGTAGCGTCGGCAGCATCAGATTTGACTCGCGTGTCATCAAGTTATCGCTGAGGAAATAAATTTTTCAGCCTGTTCTTTGTGTTCTTAACTCAGTATTACGTCTGTTGTGCCCTGTAGATCTATACAGCATTTTTACTGCGTTTGTACGTCGAGAGAAAATGTCTGCTAAAAGAAGTTTGTATAAAGAACAAGGTATTATGCATGGATTCGTGTTTACCGAAAATGACAATACCAAACGTAGTGTTGTGCACCATAATGTCCTCTGTAATGTCTCACAGCGGCCTGTGCGTCTCGAACGTCATGTAAAAATGGCTCACCCGGCTCTAAAAAAACCAAAACGGTTTTTTAATACTAAAAGTAATTCTTTAAATCGTATGGAACTGGAATCTACTGAGATCTTTGAACAGGAAAATGGAAAAGTTATTGAAGCATTATATGTAATTTCTCTCTTAATAGAAAAAACAAAACAAAAAAATCGTATTATTGATGAGAAGTTAATCAAACCTTTTATTCTCAAATCAAGAAAAAATGTTTTTGGAGACGATATTCAGTGAAAACCTTACAAGGTACCTGTTTCAAACACAGTGTGTAACGTAGGATCGAAGAAAAGTCCCTGAATATGAAAGAACAGCTACTTAAAGTACTGAAAAGACTTCGTTTTTTTCCCTTCCATTGTGAGGATTCTACATAAATAGCTCAAGAACGTCACTTAATAGGACACTGTCGATATTTGGGCAGGAAGAAAATAATGGAAGGCCTATGGTTTTTTAAAAACATGGAACCAGCTTCAAAAGATTCTAACGTACTTTCTGTGGTTTTGGTTGAATTGTTGGTTGAAAACGGTTAAATTTAGGACAGCGTTATGAGAATTTGTACTGAAGGTGCACCCAGCTGTGTAATGTCAAGGTCTGCCTTTCTATGTTTGGCCTCACCAGATTGGGTCTCTCTGCATAATCCACAGTCAAGCCCTAACTTCTTAGACTTTTCGTGACAAAGAGAAAACTGCTGTGAACGTGGCTATCAGTGAAATTAAGAAATTAAGTCAGGTGCTGTGAATAATCTCTCTTCCGAGTCGTATGTACTGATCTCATTGTTGAACACCATTCTTTAAGTTTTCATACACTACTCTGTTGGTTTTCCAAAGGTAATATGTTTACCGGCCTCTATGACTTGAAATGAGAGGTTGGGTCATAGGAAAGTTGAGCTTCATCATTCATTCACTGCTGACAGCTTTATGTTTTCCGTAGCATACCTTGCGAACTTCTCTGAAACGCTGAATAATCCGAATTTGTAACTACAATGTAGAAAAACACCACAATAGTGAATGACAATGATACCATAAGAGCCGTCTTGGAACACGTACAACTAAGCGTCGTCTGGATGCGCCCTTTATGAAATTTGCGTCGTTCCCACAATTCAGTGAACTTCTAAATAGGCAACAGTGTGATGTCAGGCAGTAGGAAGTTATCATCAGTCAACACGTGGAACTCCTCCAAGAAGAGTTCAAACTTTTTTTTTTTCCTCATTTGTTTTCAGAAGAAAACTGCCTGTGGAAATTAGCAAGATCATCCTTCCCAATTGATGTGCACGCTCTTTCTAATGAAATACAAGAGGATGTACCGAATTCAGTATGTTTCGAGAGTTAGAGCAAAGTTTAAAAATATGAGGTTGAATGAATTTAGGACCATTTTCCTTCCCATTTACCCATCAGTGGCAAAGGAAGACTTCAGAGTCCTCGGAAAGTTATCATTTCATCTACTGGATTTTCGACGGTAGAAATCATGAAAACAAAACGCCGTAGTTACCTGAACTCTGAGAGTGACAATTTAAGTGTTTTAACAAGTTTAAAAACAAGCACTCAGATATTGTTTAAGAAAACAATTTGAACCCTCTCATTGATGTTCTGAAATTATCTTGTGACTCTCAGCACAAGAAAAGGGTTGATTGGGAAAAGGGTTGTCCATTTGAGAACAATGTCATTGGTATTTAAGTATGTCATAATGACTTTTCTATTAAGAGTACCAAGTCCTTTGAAACGCTATAGTTTTCTATTGTTGTACATTTAATAATCTTCTTCTACTAAAGTGTGGATGGCAGACTACTCTCATATAAAGGCTTTCTAACGGAGCAAACACTTGGACAGGGTGCACCAGGCAGAATAGGTTGGGAACCAGTGTTCTACATCTTACACCTCCTTCCTTGAGAATTTCTTACTTATTGTTGCATTCTGCATTGTAAAACGCTTCTCTTAGGTCGACAAATTCTATTCACATGTATTGACTTTTGTTAAATCTTTGTTCTGTTATGAAGTACAACGTCTCTTTGGTGTCTTTATCCTTCTTAGAGCCAAACTGATCATCTAGCACATCTTCAGTTTTTTATCCATTTCTGTGTATACTATTCTTGTTTGCTATAGCATGAGCAGTAAAGCTGATTGTGCAGTGGTTATCGCATTTTTCTGCCTTTGATATCTGCATGGATATGTGGTTGATGTTTTCCCGAGGTTCCGGGGGTACATTCCGATATCATAGAGTCCGTAATCGTTTGGATTTCACTTCCCCTACTCCTTCCCCTATTGCTTTTAGAAATTCCGGAGTCATGTTACCCACTATTTCCGATTTGTATGACTAGAGAACGGAAACTACACAGGCTGAACGATTAGGTCTTGCCGACTATGAACGTATACATAGGTGTTACACTTCCAATTAGTTTGCACCACGATGCACGTTTCAAAGCATTTTATTTCAAGATAATATTCGTGACAATTCTCAGCAGCAGTTGATTTTTTTTTCATTTTTTCAGTCGGGTGTGTCGACGGTGTTCGTTGTATCTGTCTTCGACTGTTCTGATAGTCCGCAACACGTATGACATGCCACGTTCGTAAGGAATACGATACACTGCCGGCTCTCTGAGATCTGTATCTTCGTTAACATTGCAAAGAACACTTTCGAACTTAGTTGAAGGGATCGGAATGCACTCGATGCCAGGCTCCAGTAGGAGTCTGTTAGTATTTCCACATATTGCGCCTGCATAAAGTAGATAAAGGATTTTTGGCTTCTCTTCGTATATCTCAGTCTCTGCATCTTTCTTAAGCGTTCCTGATTTCGAGTGCGTCGCCCGTTGAACTTGGTTATCTGAGTAGTCATTCCTTCGGATCACTGTCAGTGTGTGCTGTAATCCTTCGACGACACGCTCCTTACCTGAAAGTGTTCGAGATCTGGGGTCCAGTCTTTAACACTGAATTCTTTTGTGAGAGGCGGTGATGGTTCGCGGCGTGGAGACAGAGTTCAGAGTGCTTAGGTTTATTGTACGCACTGGGACTCATGTTTCCGTCCGTTCTTTACTTAACACATCAGGGAAACGTAGTTTCTCCTCATTTTCATCTTCCGTTGTGTATTTAGCACTATGATAGATAGGGTTTAAATGTTCGAGGAGTTCTTGAACCTTTTCCGATCGTGAACTTACCTATATATCACGTAGGTTTCAACTTCACTGATTCAAGTACTTTTGCTGTAGGGTCTCCCTTGCAAAGGTCTGCCATGACAGAAGATAAAGGACTGCCCATCACCAAGTCCTCTATTTGTCCATAATATTTACTGTCGAACCTGAAGGAATTAGATGCTTTATGATATTAAGTGGCAAGGCTGACTTATTGCATAGAGTCATCAGTTTCCTCTTGATTTTATTCGCAGAATTGACACTCGTCTGTATGCAGCGTCCATCAATAACCGAAAATCTTATTTTAGTCCACACGTGACAATGGAGCCGTAGCACTGCCCTTGTCGTGTGGTAAACATCAGCACGAGAATACAGTAAAGATCCCCGCTGAAGGGATGCACTTCACTCCGACATCGAAAATGCTTGTAATGGCAAGAAACATCAGTTCCACAAAGCTCGTTGTAGCTTCGCTGTCATAGGAAGCATCTGAAGAGGTACGTCGCAAAACCTGTACTTACCATGGTGCCAACGCTAACATCCAACATCTCCAAGAAGGAACGAGTAGCACAGAAAAATATACGGGATGACTAGGAAACTGTAGCTTTACCAATGCTACGGTGACGACGTCACGTGTGGACTAAAATAAGAATATTTTCGACCTCTAAGTGAAGTTGCATAGAGACAGACAGATGTAAATCCTACGAATAAAATTCGAGTGGAAAATGATGACCCTATTCAGTGAGGAAGGGTTGCCACGTAACATCATGATGGATCGTAAAATACGAGGTACAGTGCCACGACGACTGTATGGACTTCCCAAAGGACGCAAGGAAGGAGAGACCCATAGTTATTCTGGCACACCTGCATACCAGCTGTCCGAGTACCCGAAACGCATTCTCTGCGAATACGTGTCGAAGTGAGAACACCACATTCCCAACTCCACTGACATCGCGCATCGCCTCAGTCAATTGAGACTGCAGGATGCGCATATTATAGTCCGATTTTTTTAGACACGTTCATACATCTGCTTATTTACAGTTCGATGGAAAATATTCTCAACAAACCTATGGGTTGGTGACTGGATTTTTCGTTGGCGCCTGTCGCGGCGAACTTGTACATGGAACACTACGAAAAAATGGCACTAGTGTCCGCCTTCAGTGTGTTTCTATCAGAACCGGACGACAGGATAGTAATGAGATCACATGGAGCGTAACAGCTGCGAGAGTTGCTGGAATATTTAAACGCTATCCAGTCTACTATAAAATGCATGATGCAACTTGAAAAAAACTTTTCCAAGACCTATAGATAAGAGAAAAAACACGGTTTCCTGGGTCACTGACCTGTAAAAAATATTTATTATGTAAAATGAATGGATGAAAATATGGAAGAAATGGCTTTAAATATATTTGTTATTTACTCTTTCAGTACTAACTTTGTTGTAGAATCCTTCTTTTACGTGTGGTAATAAACATTCATTTAGACAGAATTAAGCACATTTAAAATTACATGAACTTTAGCAACCCTCTCATGCTGATAAATTCAAACTAACTGATTAATAACATTTATTTGAAACTTATTTAAATTAATTTCTTTTACTTATTTCGGCCTTGGCACACATTTTCTAGATGCAGTGGGTTTCTAAATATTTAATGAATTCTTTCCTGGCGTTAGCTATGGAACTCAAGACTGTCTCTGTTAGCATAAAATTGTTAAATATTGCCAAGCCGACCTGAACGTTTAATTATCATTGACAAAACACACTTCACTATACGTTTAAGTTATTTGCTTTATAAATTGAGAGAACCAACGGATTAACAACTTCAACGTTAATTATCCGCCTATGAATGCACAAATGTAAAACCAGCAATAAATTCAGTCAGCCTCAGGATCGCTGTAAAAGAAAAATATTTCGTAATTCACTGCTAATTTTACCTGCTCTCGATCTACCGGTTTGGTTAATTTTATAGCGGAACAATTTTTTAAATGTGCCACCGCTGCAAATCGATCGGTCGCGGCACAGCCCATCAACACCAACGATAATCGCTAAAAGTAGATGTAGATGTAGATGTAGATGTGAAGTGCTGAAAATTATAGATGACATGGGCAAGCTAATTTACATTAGTAATAAACAATTTTGATAAACTGTAATATATTTAGATGACAACAATAATTAAAATTACACACCTTCATAATATCTCCTCTAATGGCGGCTAAAGGCAGATACAGACAAAAGAAGTCTACTCGTGCATATAATGCTACGTCACAGGTTCCTCTCTCTCTCAGCTCTCGAGGAAGACGACAAAGAATGCACATTATGTAGTGCTATTTATATTATTGCTGTTTATTAATACCTCTTTGTAATCTTACATTTTTTCCTCTGTGGCTATATTTTACATTTCTTCATCGCAGATATTAACATATTTCGTAATTACATTATGAGTATAGAAATATTGCAATCGTAAATACATGGAGAATATTATTACAGAAAATTTTACAATAATAACCAACGTCCTTTATACAAACTAAATAATATTCTTTGTTAAACAATTACAGTACGTAAGAATTGCTTCATGGCGGCGTACATAGTACAATTAAACATCATTTCAGTTTATTAACAGTGTGTGTGTTGCCAGGGAACGTTAAATTGCCCCCTGGCAGCATTTGGCAAAGAGTTTCTATACTTTGAGACAATGGTGCCAGTAATGTTCTTTACAATTCTGTTTTTTGTATTTTGTTTTTAAGGAATGGCTCTTTTAATTGGTCCCACGGTTATATATGTTCATGGCTCCCCCATTTGGGCGAAGGCAGACAGAAAACCTAGGCAAAACTGTGCCGGAGCCCAGCCATCCCAGTTGGTTCATGATTAAACTTGTCCCTTTAACAGTAATTGTTTTGAAATGATTTAGCAGTTTGACATCAACGGTTACATAATTTCATAGTCACATACAGTTCAACGAAGGTTTGTTGTGTGATTTTAACAACTCGTAATTATCATTTTGCGATATACTGCAAGGTCACTTGTCCTAGAATATATCACCTAGTTTTTTTTAATTATTTAGTACACCGTCACTTTCATAATGTTCTCACTACCTACGTGTTACAAATCCATCTCCTACACTTGTTAGTGTTCATTTTCTCTCGTCAATTTACGGGTATACATAATAAGTGTTCAATGTTTGACAAAAATCGAGTTCATTGATGTGTTATGCAGTTGGTGTAAATATTTTGGACTATGTCAATAATGCTGTAGTTGGTCAGCGGTGCGGAGTGATTGTTGAGCGTCGCTCGACGCGGCGCGTCGGCTCCCTGTGGGTCACCGTCCCCGGTGTTGACACGTACGGCGCGGAGAGGCGTGTGGCTGTATGGTCTGCTATGGGTTGCTGCGGCCGCTGCATGGCTGAAGTAGCCGGATGCGCGTTGTATATCAGCTCGCCCGTGTGACATCTTCTTGCAGTGCTCCAACAAACATGCAACAAGTTCACAAACAGTGTACTATCCTTATGGGCATTTTTCCTGCTGTGGGAAAGAACGCACACAGTTATTGGCAGCTATTATTCAGTAGGCCTTCACTAGTCTGGTTTGCACAATATTTCGTTGTCGCAGTAACGCGTTTTATAGGCACACAATATTTTTTCACCATGTCATGACTTGTCATTAGTACACGCAAGTTTTCACCTTAGAACAAAATGTATTTCTGTAGTCAATGCGCTTTCCTGGCGTCCCTTGACACACATAAATATTTTTTTGTACACATGCACAGTACAAGTTATAGTTTGACACTAGCTTGGTCCACCGTCTAGTATCGGCTCACTGTTAGTGTCGTGTTAGTTCCTTGTTCACTGCCCGCATCTCGTGGTCGTGCGGTAGTGTTCTCGCTTCCCCCGCCCAGGTTCCCGGGTTCGATTTCCAGTGGGTTCAGGGATTTTCTCTGCCTCGTGATGGCTGGTTGTTGTGTGATGTCCTTAGGTTAGTTAGGTTTAAGTAGTTCTAAGTTCTAGGGGACTGATGACCATAGATGTTAAGTCCCATAGTGCTCAGAGCCTTGTTCACTATCACACAGGGCGATGATACAGTTTCTTATTTCTTGTTCAAAACAACCTCGTGACGTATTGCTGCAGGTTTAACAGTCTCTGTCTGTCTCGGCCACACAATACTGCACTTTTGTTTAAGTTTTTTCAGTTACAATGATCGTTGTGCAATTTTTTTTAACAACACATTCGTAACTTCTTTTTTTCTCTCTTTACCTAGGTGTGTGATAATTGCGTACATGGTAACAAATATTAAAATTTCGTATTAGTGTGCCCAGAAATCATCTATATTTATGTTCGAGTAGATTTTATTTTTGCACTCCAGCCGGATTCAGGCATATTGTTCAGTGACTCCTTTGAAATTATGTCTCACTTTAGTTGCAAGGTCCTACGTAACTACAGTGTAGTCTCTGTAGGCTAAAATTGACTTGGACTGTATCAGGCTAGCTCTTTTTACTGATTCGATCTGCACATGTTTCAATTGAAGCTTCTTTGTGCATAACTTTGGGTTACTTAAATTTGGAATAAGTTTGCCTCCCATGGTGCCCTTGGGTCACTACTGGGTGCATTACTCTCTTTGACAATACTGGTTTGAAAATAAAGTTCTCAGGGTCTCATATTATTAATATTATTCTGGGTTCGAACCTGTCAATCTGACAGTTACACACACACATACATATAATAGAAAAGACTGTACCAAGAAATATTTCAAGTCTGTCACACATATAGAATATAATGCAGTACACAAACTAATCACTACTAAAATGTTCCTCCTGACTGATCTCTGTCACAATTTAACACTACAAATAATTGCACTAATCAGGTTATCTGTGCAGACATTTAGAGCAATTTTAAGCTAACACTAATTAAAAAGAAGACATAACACAAATAATCATAAACAAAATAGAAAGTCAATCATATTCTTATAACTAAATACTTCTATACTAGTACATTATCTCTACAGATCACACATCATTAATGTTCATTAATTTCCAAAAGAATGGCGTACCTTTTTACACATAACACATAGGACTATTAGTCATTTACTGTAGGAATATTTTCACGTCCTTACGCGGATACAGTCACCGTACTCTCCCTGATTGGGGATCTGCTAAGAGATAGCTATACTCGTGTGGCACACTTACTATTCTAAAAGGTCCATTGTACACCAATTGCCACTTGCTATTCTGTTTCAAGGGTGCCAAGGACTTAGGATGATTTCGTAAGAGCACCAAGTCCCCAACACTAAGTTTTTGATTATTGGTCACATGTCGATTATATTTTTCTTTCCTTTTCTGAGCGCACCTGGTAAGGTTGCACCCTGCTTTCCTTATCCTCTCTTCCTTAGGCTCAGGAATTACTGGGACCTTAGGCAAAGGTGCCAGCCACTCATTCAGTACTCTATTACTATTCATTATAATCTCGGTTGGTTGATACCCCTTAGAGGCATGCGGGGTTGCGTTGTGAATTTCCAAAAATTTAGATATCAGATCTGGCCATCTTGTTTGCTTATATGCGATATATAAGCTGAAAAATTTATTTAACGCTCCAAATGTTCTCTCTACTAAACTTGCCTATGGATGAAAACGGGATATTAGTATGCGCAATATGCCTTGTTCATGCAAATATTTCTTCCAGGTATGACCTGTAAAATAGGAAGCATTATCTGATATTATCGCTTCAGGCTTACCCATCTGTGTAAAATATTCTTTCCCTAACCAGTGAACTATTCCACGAGCGGTGGCTGATTTAAAGCAGCATATTTTTAAGTATTTAGAGAAAATGTCATATACCGCTAAAATGTACTTTAACCCACCCCTGGCTCTAGGGTAGGGTCCAGCTATGTCTATACATACTAACTAAAGTGACCGCTGAGGGACTATAGGGTGCAGTTCAGACCTTGTGTATTTATTTTCAAACTTAGCTTTTTGACACAGAGGACAAATCCTGATAATGGTGCGAGTATGCTGGCTTATTCCCTTAAAGTAACAGTACCTTATTGTTTTGCCTATCCAAACGTGACCCCATGCTACGTGCGTGTGCCACACTACAGTTGGAATAGCCTGTTGCGGTATACACACGACTCCATGGTCATTTGACACACCTGTTTTATATTACAGAATATTGTCTACTATTTTGAAGTTCTGCACACTTTTAAGATTCGTACCTTCTTTAATTTTGCTAATGACATCTCTCCAAATCGGAGCAGTTCCCTACAATGTAGACATATTCTTACACATATGTAAAAAGTCCTTCCTATGTACCTTGTCTTGTACTAAGAGCAATCGATATTCCTCCGATTGTTCCAAAATCTTTGACACTGAGGATAGCCCTAGTGGGAGCCTCGACAAGGCGTCAGCTACAACATTATCTTGTCCTTTTATGTACATAATCTTCATTTTATATTCCTGCAATGCTAACCTCCATCTTAGCAAGCGGATATGGTATAATTTGCAAGACATAGCTCAGAGCCTGATGGTCCCTGAGTACTTTGATTTCTTTGCCATGGATGTAATAGTTGAATTTCTTTACCGCCCAAACCACTGCAAGAGCCTCTAACTCGGTAGCGGAATATGCTCTCTCACAGCTGTTTAGTGTGCGGCTGGCAAAATCGATTACATTGATTGTTACGTGGTCGTTGCTCCTGTCCCACTGAAACAAACAAGCGCCCAGACCGTACGAACAAGAATGTGTCGCAGTATGTTTGTATTCGCCAAGGCGTTTCTGATAGCATAAAATACGCATTGACATTCTTCTGTCCACACTCAGTGAGCATTTGTACGCAACAGGCTCGTTATTCATTAATTGGTTTGGAACAAACCGTCTAAAAAAGGATGCAAGACCTATAAACGCTTTGAGTTATCTCTTAGTTCTCGGGCTCGAAAACCCACGAATTGCGTCAAGTTTTTTGCTGTCAGGTTTGATGCCTTGTGGTGTTACTATGTGACCTAGAAATTTAATCTGATTACGTCCAAATTTGGATTTCTGAAGATTCGCTGTTACTCCCGCTTACTGAAACCTTTCTAAGACTCTACCCAGTAGTTCTACGTGCTCCTCCCAGGTGGCAGTAGCAATTACCAGATCTACATACACTGTTACCCTTTGCAGCAAATCCGGACCCAAAACCGCGTCGAGGGCTGTTACGAAAACTCCTGCACTTACATTTAGGCCAAAAGGTAGTATCCTAAATTGGTAGCTCCTTCCCTCAAATATAAATGCAGTATATTTCCTCGATTCGGGTGTGAGCAGGATTTGCCAGAATGAACTTTTCATATCAACAGATGACAAATATTGAACTCCACGGAATTTTTGAATTTGCTCATCTAAGTTTTCCGGATGAGTCCTGACACGTACAATAATTTCGTTTATGTCTGTTGCATCTAATACTAACCGTACCCGTCCGTCTGCTTTTGCCACCGCCACCAAAGGACTACTATGAGGGGACAAAGACGGTTCTATTATTCCCCACTCGATCAGCTTTCTCATTTCTATAGCTACTATTTCGTTCCTGGACCAAGGAATGGACTATGAGGCTCGACAGTAGGTATTGTGAGGCTTCACCTCGATTTGTATTGATATCTCTTAACAATTCTTGGTCTTTCTGAAAATACATCTGCATAGTCAGATAATAACTGTACCAAATCCTGCTGTTGCAGTGAGTTCAAATTTTCGGACTTTGGTACTTTGTTCACAAGTGTGTCCATATTTGCTTTTAATTGATCACCTTGTACGTCTGGATAATAGAGATTTTGTCCTAGAGAATGACTGCCTAAATGTATTATCTACTGATTCTTACATTTTATGTTAATAGCATTACAATTAGGCACAGGTACCTCTTCAGATCTGAGCATGGACAATTCTATCCTCCTACCCGTATTCATCAAACTTAATTTTCCCCGAGAAAGGTCGATTACTGCGTCCCTTTCTCTAAAAAAATCTACCCCCAAAATGCAGGCTACCTTTAAACCCGTTACTATCAGGAACGAGCACGATATGGCTTCACCCCCTATATACATCTCTACCCTCACTTGGAGTTTCATTATTTGTCGCTGTGCACTGATGGCTAGACTGACTTTGCAATTGTTCACAGGAAAAGTCAGCATACGCTTTTCTGTCCCCAGTATTCTGAATAGGTCCATACTCATAACACAGACAGTAGCACCTGTATCTACGATTGCTTGCACATCAATATTGTTAATTTTGATCTCTATTATCGCTTGTACTTGGTCTTTGTGCTCTTTTATGGACATGGCTGGCTCAGTTATTAATTCATGTCCCATCTGTACCCCGTCATTATACCTGAGGATACAGATTTCCGATGTTTTATTCTGTGTCGGGCTGCTCTCACTCCAAACCTCAGCCGACGATGGAGAGCGTATATCGGCTGAACCTAGTTTGTTGAATTATTACTGGTGGATGGGTGTGGCTGCTCTGTGTCGCTGACCTCGACTATGTGTAAGTTGTGTTGCGTCGGCCGCCATGGTTGCGCAATTGGCGCATTTTGTGGTGGCGGTCAGTTATTGTCATATGTTTCACTGTTTTGCCGGTCCGGACTGGACCTCTGGTTCTGTGGCCAAGTTCGGTTTGCATCGTTACAGGTATTGGTGTTCCACGGCCCCCTGGCATTTTTCCATCTGCTATTGCTTGGTGGGCCTGTTTCATATCGGTCATCGAACTTCCGTTTCCGGACATTGTTCACCGGCGGACTATTGCCGTTCCGGTCTCTACCTCTATTTCCGTTTTGTACATAATCTTGTCTCCTATTGTTACCTCCGCCGTTTCCATTATTTGGTGGAGGCGTGTTATTTCGACCATTTCTGTAACCATTTCCGTTACTTCTAGCCTGTTCAGAGGCTGCCTTAACATCCTCCTGAATCAGGTTAGTTGAGTCCAGAACAGGCAAGAAATGTTCCATATCGTTCTCCGGTACGTGTATAAGTTTTTGCTTTACGTGTATCGGCAAATGTGATTTCAAAAGTCTGACCAAATCCCGGGATGAAATCTGCTCGTCCCAGTAACGGGTCTTATTAATGTCTTTCTCAAAATATTTTCCCAAATTGTCTAATCGTGGAGAAAACTGCTCTGGAATATATACCTCTTTCCGTAATCTCTCCTGAATCCATGTTGACCAATATTTGGCTAAGAATGCCTTTTCAAATCGCTCATATGTGTCGCAACTGTCAGCTGCTTCGGTTGCCCACAATGCAGCATCTCCTTGTATGTAAGACATAACGTACTGTATTTTCTGTGTATGACTCCAAACACTAGGCAAAATGTTTCAAAATCTCTTGATAAATACTACAGGCTGAACATATTTCTTCTAAGTTGTAAAGATCTGAAATTGTCGGATTTTAATAAGTTTTTCCTCAATCACTAGTTTGGAGTGACATTTGTTTGTTTCACTAACATTGGTTGCCTGTTCTGTCCCGCAGTCGCAATTTTTCACTGCTGTATTTATAAGCCTATCATTGTTATAACGACTGGCGTCAAACACGCCCGTTCGTCGCCTTGCAACAAGCTGCTTTCCAGCTCCGCAAGACGACATTCCGCTGCCTCAGCGGAATGTGTGTGCACCGCTCTTCTTAGGGCCTGCAATTCCGCAATCGAACCCAAGTCTTTGGCCTCAATCGCGGCTTGCAGCTTCTCGTCTATTTATAGATTAAGGTCGGTGTCTTTTTGCCTGCGTGCACCGCTCTTCTTAGGTCCTGCAATTCCGCAATCGAACCCAAGTCTTTGGCCTCAATCGCGGCGTGCACCTTCTCGTCTATTTATAGGTTAAGGTCGGTGTCTTTTTGCGTCTAACCAGTTTGTAAATTCCTTTTCAATTTTGTTCGCCTGTTCGGACATTTTCTGCTCTATTGCTTGACTTGTGCCAATTTCTAATATTTCCATCCTGTTAGCCAGTACACTGATTTCATCTACGATTTGTAGCTGTGGCAGCGGAATGTCAACCGTCGTCTTGCGGAGCTGGAAAACAGCATGTTGCACGGCGACGCACAGGCGTGTGTGACGCCGGCCAGGTCCAACAATGATAGGCATATAAATACAGCAGTGAAAAATTGCGACTGCGGGACAGAACAGGCAACCAATGTTAGTGAAACAAACAAATGTCACACCAAACTAGTGATTGAAGAAAGCCTGATTAAAATCCGACAGTTTCAGATCTTTACAACATAGAAGAAATATGTTAACCTTGTAGTATTTATAAAGAGATTTTGAAACATTTTGCCTAGTGTTTGGAGTCATACATAGGAAATACAGTACGTTATGTCTTACATACAAGGAGATGCTGCATTATGGGCAACCGAAGAAGCTGACAGTTGGGATACATATGTGCAATTTGAAAAGGCATACTAGGCCAAATATTGGTCAACATGGAAAAACTGGTAGAATCCGAACTCGATGAAGATCAATTTGGATTCCGCAGAAATGTTGGAACACGTGAGGCAATACTGGCCCTTCGAATTATCTTAGAAAATAGATTAAGGGAAGGCAAACCTACACATCTAGTATTTGTAGACTTAGAGAAAGCTTTTGACAATGTTGACTGGATTACTCTCTTTCAAATTCTAAAGGTGGCAGGGGCAAAATACAGGGAGCGAAAGGCTATTTACAATTTGTACAGAAACCAGATGGCAGTCATGAGAGTCGAGGGGCATGAAAGGGGAGCAGCGGTTGGGAAGGGAGTGAGACATGGTTGTAGCCTGTCCCTGATGTTATTGAATCTGTATATTGAGCAAGCAGTAAAGGAAACAAAAGAAAAATTCGGGGTAGGTACTAAAATCCATGGAGAAGAAATGAAAACTTTGAGGTTCGCCGATGACATTGTAATTTTGGCAGAGACAGCAAAGGACTTGCAAGAGCAGTTGAACGGAATGGACAGTGTCTTGAAAGGAGGATTTAAGATGAACATCAACAAAAGCAAAACGAGGATAATGCAATGTAGTCGAATCAAGTCGGGTGATGCTGAGGGAATTAGATTAGGAAATGAGACACTTAAAGTAGTAAAGGATTTTTGCTATTTGGGGAGCAAAATAACTGATGATGGTCGAAGTAGAGAGGATATAAAATGTAGACAGGCAATGGCAAGGAAAGCGTTTCTGAAGAAGAGAAATTTGTTAACATCGAGAATACCTTTAAGCGCCAGGAAGTCGTTTCTGAAAGAATTTGTGTGGAGTGTAACCATGTATGGAAGTGAAAGGTGGACGATAAATAGTTTGGACAAGAAGAGAATAGAAGATTTCGAAATGTGGTGCTACAGAAGAATGCTGAAGATTAGATGGGTAGATCACATAACTAATGAGGAGGTAATGAAAAGAATTGAAGAGAAGAGAAGTTTGTGGCACAACTTGACCAGAAAAAGGGATCGGTTTGTAGGACATGTTCTGAGGCATCAAGGGATCACAAATTTAGCATTGGAGGGCAACGTGGAGGGTAAAATTCGAGACCAATAGATCAATACAATAAGCAGGTTCAGAAGGATGTAGGTTGCAGTAAGTACTGGGAGATGAAAAAGCTTGCACAGGATAGAGTAGCATGGAGAGCTGCATCAAACCAGTCTCAGGTCTGAAGACAACAACAACAACAACTGGCGTTAACCACCTGGATATTATCTACTCTTTCGCTCATGCACCGTTTTTGGTATGGTTTCATAGTTTTGTCTCAAACTAACAATCTCACTTTGCATAGCTTCCAAAGACTGCATTAACTGCAAGTCTCTCTCATGCTGGCATCGATCACGCTCTGCTTGTTTAGCATCACGTTCTGTTTCTCGTTCTGCGTGCATAGCATCACGTTCTCTATCGCGTTCTGCTTGCATAGCATCAATTTCCTCATCGTGTTCTGATTGCTTACGTGCAAATTCAGCTACTCTGGTCACTCTCTGCTTGTTCATGAGCAAACGTAACTTGGAAATTGAGCATGCGCTCGAACATCACTCTTAATGATTGCACTTCTGACATCTCACCACTTTCTGGTCCGTGTCTAGTGCGAGTGGGTGGCACAGTATTTCTACTTTCAACTGAGTCACTGGCTGGCAGTGGCAACATTTCTTGCCCTTCAGCCCCCAGATTCTCACATTCTACTTCCTGAACTACGCCACTAACATTACTTTGTGCCCCACTGTCTAACTCGGTATCACTGCTTGCTAACTGTTGTTCATTATCCATATTTATATTTTTCTGACTACGCAATCTAACCATAGTCAACAAAAGAAACAAAATCTGAACTAAATATCCTAACACTCAGGTTTCACTGACATAATCACACAAGAAATGGTCATTTGTTGAAACACGCTTATTATATCCTACGATGCCCAACTACCCAAATGTCATGTTATTAAAAAAAAAAAACATTAACATCAAGCACACCACTAATGATCCGAGAACACCGCAGTGAGGCTACTTTACTACCCAGAGGACAACTAAACTGTAGCTTCACATTTTGGTGATCTATCTTGGGCGCAGTATCCCTCTGTTATTGTAGTAGGTATTTAATTTTTTGATATACTGAGCTCTCTTCTTCAGCTTGCCTCTGGGTATACAGTGTTCTCATGCAAAAAATCGTATACAGTTATTACCACACAATATTGGTAAGGCAATAGATCCAATACATGAAAAAATTATTAATTGCTCTCCAACAAAGTTCGACTGCAATAATTCCCTAATTATCTCATGGGTATTTTGTGGCCACTGCTAATTCGTTCCCCACTTTGGGCGCCAGTTCAACGAATAAAATGAATGGATGAAAATGGGGAAGAAATGGCTTTAAATATATTTGTTATTTTCTCTTTCAGTACGAACTTTGTTGTAGAACCCTTTTTTTTACGTGTGGTAATAAAAATTCATTTAGACAGAATTAAGCACATTTAAAATTACGTGAAGTTTAGCAACCCTCTCATCTTCATAAATTCAAACTAAATGATTATGACTTTGAAAATTATTTAAATTAAATGTTTTTACCAATTTCGGCCTTGGCACACATTTTCTAAATGCAGTGGGTTTTTAAATATTTACTGAATTCTTTCCCGGCGTTAGCTATGGAACACAAGACTGTCTCTGGTAGCATAAAATGGTTAAATATTGCCAAGCCGACCTGACGTTTAATTATCATTGACAAAACACACTTCACTATACGTTTAAGTTATTAACTTTATAAATTGAAAGAACCAACGGATGAACAACTTCAACGTTTATTATCCGCCTATGAATGCACAAATGTAAAACCAGCAATAAATTCAGTCAGCCTCAGGATTGCTGTAAAAGAAAAATATTTCCTAATTCACTGCTAATTTTACCTGCTCCCGATCTACGGGTTTCGTTAATTTTATAGCGGAACAATTTTTTAAATGTGCCACCGCTGCAAATCGTTCGGTCGCGGCACAGCCCAGCAACACCAACGATAATCGCTAAAAGTGCTGAAATTCTTTAGAGAAATATTATAGATGACATTGTCAAGATAATTTACATTAGTAATACACAATTTTGATAAATTATAAAGTATTTAGACGACAACAATAATTAAAATTACACACCTTTATAATATCTCCTCTAATGGCGGCTAAAGACAGATACAGACAAAAGAAGTCTACTCATGCATAATGCTACGTCACAGGTTCCTCTCTCTCCCAGCTCTCGAGGAAGACGACAAAGAATGCACATTATGTAGTGCTATTTATATTATTGCTGATTATTAATATCTCTTTGTAATCTTACATTATTTTCCGCTGTGGCTATATTTTACATTTTTTCATCGCAGATATTAACATATTTCGTAATTACATTATGAGTATAGAAATATTACAATCATAAATACATCGAGAATATTATTACATAAAATATTAAAATAATTACCAACGCCCTTTATACAAAATTAAATAATATTTTCTGTTAAACAATTACAGTACATTCGAATTGCTTCATACTGGCGTACATAGTACAATTAAACGTCATTTCAGTTTATTAACGGTGTGTGTGCTGCCAGGGAACGTTACAATCACATGGAGCGTAACAGCTTCAAGAGTTGCCGGAATATTTAGACGCTGTCCATTCTAATATAAAATGCATGATGCAACTTGAAAAAAAGAGCCAACTAACTTTCGACGACCTATAGATAAGAGAATAACGAACGGTTTTCTGGATCACTGACCTCTGTCTCAAGGCTCGAGGCACCACAATCCGTCACAAAGAAATTCGGTCATCTCTTTCGGACAATAAGAGCCTCGCCGAAGAATTAAAAAAATCTACGAATAATGTTCCGAATTAATGAGTACTCAGATCACCATATTAAACGGTCGAGCTGTCAAAATGAAGAACGCTTACGAAAGAGGTTAAGATTGACACCGAGTATGAGAAGCCAAATATCGCTTATCTATCGTACAATGGACCAATATACGGAAACTTCGATATACTCCTATTATAGCAATGCACTCACTGTATTTCAAACCGTCCAAAGAAGTTTAAAGATATTATTTGCAATGTTAACGAATGTTTCATGTATAACGTGGTGCAGAATATCGCAACATTCGAAGAAAATTTGCAAGGAACATCGAAATTACACCCGACCGAAAGAACCAAGCAACTCGTGTGTCGCCGAGACTGTCTCTATATCATCACGAAATGAAATATAAAGAGACTATATTTTAGTACAAAGAGCTTAATTAACGACTCGACAAAACACCCTGAAGCCCAATGCTTCCATCAGTGTCTTAAGGGAAAGATCATATAGTAACGAATTCAGAATTTGTCTGTATCAAAGATCATATCGCTTATATTACATGATGTTAATATTTAGAATAACATGGAAACCTATTAATGTTGGAAAGGAAAATGCTAAGGAAAGGTTTAGGAACCGTAGTTGATTAAGTCAACGATGAATTGAGTGTAAGAAGAACTTAAGAAATAAATGTTGTGCACGAACGCCGTAAAATCGTCGAAGTGCTAAAGAAGAGAGTGTTGAGTTGGTATGATTCAGCAGTAAGAACATTCTACGTAGTACAGAACTTGCAGAATATTAGGCAGAAAGAGAGGGAGAGAAAGTTCCGGAATTGGGTGACGAGATAACTTCCGGGAGGAGAAATCTAAGATGAATATCAAACGGACAAACCGTGCACTAGGCAGAACAAATGGAAGACGGTCGTACGCTCGATAAAGACATTGCCATATGTGGAAGTGTGAAGGAAAGTAAGTAAAATGTTGTTTCTTTTGCTTCCAGGGGAAGAAAGGAGGGGCAATTAGGGGTGGAGGACGTAGTAGGAGATAGACGGAGCTACCCCTCGCTGAGGAAGCCAGCGGTGCGTCAGCTAATTAACAACATCATTATATCTTCTTGTAGCTTTAAACGCACGGTATGTAGTGGGCTCTATGTGCATCTGTCCCCGGTGTGATGTCCATTTCAATCATGATAGTTCGACATGATGATAATTTGAGGAAATAAATGACTTCCAAAGAATAATAATATATTTTTAAAAAGTCTATGGGCATCCAAATTTTGACACTGATGAATGGATTCATTCTTAAGAGATCATCTCCAGATCCATTGTAGTTTCAGGGCAACTGGTCCGTTTCATAAGCTGCGTGTAGTGACTCAAGGATACTCAAGAGAGCACTGAATCAGTCTCGTTACTCATTAGTTTCTATGACTCTGAAGACGATCACTTAAAACCGACGCTGGTGATCAATATCGCAATAAGAGCGGCAGTAAACTGCATTAAGAGAATTATAGAAAACTGAGAACAAGCAACGCGTTTTAACACTGCCGGTGGCTCATTCACTGCCAGTCACTTGTCGTTAGGTTCAGTTGTTCAAATGTGTGTGAAATCTTATGGGACTTAACTGCTAAGGTCATCCATCCCTAAGCGTACACACTACTTAACCTAAATCACCCTAAGGACAAACATACACACCCATTCCCGAGGGAGGACTCGAACTTCAGTCGGGACCAGCTGCACTACTTTCAGTTTCCCTCATTGTCTTTGCTGATAGAGGAACTAGAGGCAGCAGTTAATTCAGCCTAGAGACCACTCTTTGTCTCCGCCTGAAAGACCTAGTAATATTTAAAGCCACCAATACGGGTAAGAAAAGGACAATATTTGAAGATATGCATACACATAACGTAATGGTATTGCCAAATGACCACTGTTATTTATAACGCTGTAGATCGTGCCAATTCCCTTGGCTATCTAGGGCCCTATGGTCTGCTGGCGTTGCATTTCCTCCGATCTTCAATGGAAAGCGGATCCCTGTGTGAGGTATGGACGTCACTACGCTGCTAGCTGCAGGAAGTCTCCGCTTCAGAGATTCGACTGCAGCCAAAGAGCCAGCCATTATTCAGGCTCGCAGGACTTCGTCAACGGACAATGAAGGAAAACAGAAGAATAGAAAAGCGAGACATCGTGATTTCCCTCAATCGCTGTAAGCTGGAAATATCTCCAGTGCAGGTGGGCAAAGTATAGAGACCCGACAGTGCACAAGACATGCAAAACTACTTCTATCTTAAAACAATGGATAATAACAAGCAATTTACATTTCTACATTAGAGGGAAGTACGAGGTAGCTGTAAAAGATGACAGGTGTTCTTTTAATTAGGTTCGTCCTTAAATCTGAATTTCAGCACTATTCTAAATAATGAATAATCTATTACCAGATGTAATGGACTTGGTGGGGAACAGAGGTTCCTGTGAAGAGCAGACCGTGTCTTTGTTTTCGTAAATTCCACTGAGGTGAGTTGAGTTGTTTGGGGGAGAGACCAAACTGCGAGGTCATCCGTCTCATCGGATTAGGGAATGACGGGGAAGGAAAGCGGCCGTGCCCTTTCAAAGGAAACATCCCGGCATTTGCCTGGAGCGATTTAGGGAAATCACGGAAAACCTTAATCAGGATGGCCGGACGCTGAATTGAACCGTTGTCCTCCCAAATGTGAGTCCAGTGTGCTAGCCACTGCACCATCTCGCTCGGTAAATTCCATTGAGAGCAACGCTGGCTGCAAGTATACTATTCTTGAGTTTACAATCATTTAATAAACAAAAATCCTGCTACTCTTACAGTTCTTCAAGAGAACTGATTTCTTAACATCGACGGTGCCGTCCAAGAGACGTGACGCGACTGCTCTTGTGAACGCATCACAAACCCAAGCACTTGCTACAGCTGTGGAAGAAAGACACTAGAAGATAAATTCTACAATAATTGCTATCGACAGCGATCGGCAACAGTGACCGGTAGCCGTCAAATCTGCTTTGTGACCATATATGCTGAAGAAGGTATGTAGAAAGCAGTTAAGAATTACTCACCAATAATGAAAAGCAAATCGGCCATCAAAAAACTCAGTAGAAAACCGATAAGCCTTACTCACGTGAACTGCACCTACATAAATCCCTTAACGACTGTATTTATGTGCTGCACAGATTACCTACACTACGAAACCACAGAACTAACCGGATTCTCAACCAAAATGTTCTACCGTACGGCCACTCGAGGGCAACAGATGTTACTCACCATACAGTCGGATCGCGCCTCACTATTCTCTAAAGTTTTCTAAATCACCCAAGTAATTGTGCTCTGGTGCCATCTTCCTGTGTGGGGATGGCCGCCAGCCAACTGTTACAAAAACCGACCCCGCGACGCCAACCGCGTCGTCGAATCTGGTTGTTGCTGAAAAAGCCAGTGCCCATTGCTCAGCCTCTCACCAGATTACCGAACAAAATTTCTAACAGGAGTTCGGTGGAAAATTCCGCAGTTCGCGTGTTGGTCTGAGTGATAAATTGCAAGACGAACTTCTGAAAACAGTGGCCGGCCAGAGTGGCCGTGCGGTTCTAGGCGCTATAGTCTGGAGCCGAGCGACCGCTACGGTCGCGGGTTCGAATCCTGCCTCGGGCATGGATGTGTGTGATGTTCTTAGGTTAGATTAGTTCTAAGTTCTAGGCGACTGATGACCTCAGAAGTTAAGTCGCATAGTGCTCAGAGCCATTTGAACCATTTTTTGAAAACAGTGTGAGCCGCTTACACCACAAACCAGCTTTGAAAGCTAAAAATTCATGGACGTTCCCAAGCTTCTGCAATGGCACCCAGGAGAATTGTACTGATTCTAAGATCGTACATGGACTCCAAAGTCGTACTAATATTATATATACAAAAGTAAATCTTATGTTCCCAAGACTAAACTGCTGAGCCGTTTTAGATGAAATTCGTATGGATATACTTTGACCCAGAGGAGAAACGTAGCCTACTTTACGTGTGGTGTAGTACAAGACTTACATTTATTTGAAGAATATTACGCGAAGAAGGGAAGAATATTAACCCCTTCAAAAAGCTATTTACTTTTAGAAGTTTGGTCTTTAACATATCTGTGATAATTATTTTATTAGTTGATATGCGTTATGCGTTACGATTCCAGGTAGTGGATACGATGCTTACACAACCTTCAATCCATATTTCCACGATATACGTTGCTGCGGGACAACCGAAACAGAAGACAATCGAAGCATTCTCAGGTGGTGGTACAGATGAATGTTGAAAATTTGGTGGACTGATAAGAAATGAGGAGATTCCTCGAAAAATCGGCGAGGAAAGGGATATATTGAAGGACAGGATGATAGGATGTCTGTTAAGACATCAGAAAATTACTTCCATGTTACTAGAGGGACCTGTAGATGGTAAAAACTGTGGATGAAGACAAAGACTGGAATTCGTTCAGAAAATAACCGAGGCTGTACGTTGAAAGTGCTGCTCCGAGATGAAGAGGTTGGCACAGGAAAGGAATTCGTAGTGGGCCACATCAGAACCAGTCATAAGATGATAACTGAAAGAAAAGAAAATTTCATAATGTACACGTTGTAGCAACTTCAGCAGCATGATGCATAGACGGGTGTTCCTGCTGTTGCGCTCTGTACACGATGTTTGGCAGCAGCGCCGATCATGTGAACACAATATGTGCTGGGACAATGTTTGGGAAAGGAGAGTGCAGAGTGCACATCACGAGCTATGCTTACCCGATCATGTACAGTAGACACCAAAGGGCAGCCGATGTTATTGCAAATACATTAGATTACTTAACATGACCACTTATCATAACAAAACCACTGACTTGCGAGTGAAATAATTCATACAGTGGAGAGCTTACAACCAATAGATATACATAGGGTAAAACAGGATGCTGATAAGAGTTTATAAATTACTGAAAGAGGGTCCCCTACATAGCCCTATGATAAGCAAGTACAAAAAATCAATCTGCCAAGTTAACCATCAGAAGTCATACTTTCAAGAAATATGCCTGAGACATACGTCTTTCATCTGACAATGAGCTCCTTTTTCGCTTATTGGGGTAAAGCACCACGAGTAGTCTGTAATTAACTTATTTACATTTAGATTTGCTTTTTAAATCCCAAAACAGTTAGTTAAGAATAGGTTGATTTGTACTTACGGCGATTTTTCGGCTGATTTCTGGCTTATATCGGGAAATGCCGTCTGCTAGCACATCGTTGTTTTTTAGTGTGAGACACTGATAATTTTGGTCTAATTTTTAGATGTTCTGCAGCACTATGCATTTTTCACAGCACACTTTTAAGCACACCACTGTATTCTGTTTGTTTTTGTACTTCAAGTATGTGTTATTGTTTGTGCTTTGTAGTGTTGCCAACATAATTTTTCCACAACTTTGTTTTCGACCTACAACATTTTTTTTTTAAAATTAGGTTATTGTGTGTGAGTAATTCTATTTAATTATGTTTCTGTGTATTGCGTACTGTGTAAGAGTAGAGAAGGAATAGCGATGGAGAGAGAGGCTTTTTTTTAGGTTAGCAAATCACAGTGTAAATAACTTAATTATAGACAACTGGTGATGATTTACCTCAATAAAGCGAATCGCATCTAGTGAAAAAATCACGCAATATTATAGTTACAACATAAGAACAAAAATACCCTCAAGATTTATAAAGCAACTACGCACACTATGGCCACACAAATGAAGAAATTCACCCTTGTATGGAAGCGCTTCTTTCAGTCTTGCAGTTAGGACACGAGACAGAAATATCAAATGATCACATGATGTTATCAGCGTGAAATATAATATTACTTGTGTTTTTTTTTTCTTGCGAACAAGTGCGATTATTCCATGTTCTTTCTCAGAGTGTAAGTGTGTGCAGCATTGTTTCTCCTTCACTACCGTATGAAATCTTCCTCTATGACCGGATAGAAACTATTATAAAATTCACAAACAGTACCGTATAGTTTGTGGTTCTTGTGTTTAGGCGTAGTTTTTATTACGTTTCCTATTTCTTCTCTGGATACTGCGTGTGACAAAGCAGTAACAACGATATTTTAACCCTTCCCTGCTAACATATATGTTCCTGTCTCCAGGTAGAAATTTTACCTATACAAGGTGTAGCGAGCATAAGTAAAAGAAATAATCTTTTACCACTTCCTGACTAATATATCTGATCCTGACTGTATATAGGATATTAATTACATAGGGTGTAATAGTTATAAGTGCAGATATTATATATGTGGCACCTTGTTATGTACACACATAAGTGTGATAGTTGTACTTGTCTGCGTCCAACGATCTTTACACAAACACATCACATAATTTTTCTGCACAGTGGTGAGTGCACCATTAAGTGGACTGAACAGCTCAGTATAGGTTAACTGTTTAGCATCCACACGTCCACACATCATCACCTGTTTCACAGGAGAAAGTAAATATTAATGGCTTGCTCATGCCATGTGCACTTGGAAGTGCTTACCAGCCTAAAAACATAATCTTTGTTACAGCTATAGCTGTTAGTCAGAAAGTGACATAAATACTGATGTAATGTGGTGTAGTACACTGTCCTCAGTCACCTGCACTTATATCCGTTACAACCAGTATATCCCTGATTACATATATTTTGTTCTCTTATCTGGTAGAGGCCTGTAATCCTAGCAGATGATGATTTCCCCTTTTAGTTCTCTACAGCACAGACCATATCTACCCCTGATGCTCTACTGCCCAAGCATATGCCAAAACATACCCGTAGCTTGTACGCAAAATAGCGAGTCACTCAACCATATCTTTCATGTTCAGAACTCTAATCATGTTTTACAGCTATGAAACTTCCAGTCAGATTAAAACTGTGTGCCCGACCGAGACTCGAAATCGGGACCTTTGCCTTTCGCGGGCAAGTGCTCTACCATCTGAGCTACCGAAGCACGGCTCAAGCCCGGTACTCACAGCTTTACTTCTGCCAGTATCTCGTCTCCTACCTTCCAAATTTTACAGAAGCTCTCATGCGAACATTGCAGAACTAGCACTCCCGAAAGAAGGGATACTGCGGAGACACAGCTTAGCCACAGCCTGGGGGATGTTTCCAGAATGAGATTTTCACTCTGCAGCGGAGTGTGCACTGATATGAAACTTCCTGGCTGATTAAAACCGTGTGCCTGACCGAGACTCGAATTCGGGACCTTTGCCTTCCGCGGGCAAGTGCTCTACCAACTGAGCTACCGAAGCACGACTCACGTCCGGTACTCACAGCTTTACTTCTGCCAGGACCGGGTGTGAGTCGTGCTTCGGTAGCTCAGATGGAGAAGCGAAGTGATTGGCATCCTGTGTGAGAATGGAACAAATTGGTTTCCGTGGGTTTGTTGTCGTGAATACTGCACATTACAGACGTGGTTTGCCAGTCTGATTGAGAATGACTATTCTACCTCTTTGTCTCGCTCTCCTGTTGTGCCGGATGCTTCAGCCCATTGCTGGTGGCCGAGGCATATGATGTTTAAGAGTAAGGACATGTTGGCTTCAAATGTGGGTAGACGGCCTCTGGTGGTAATTTCCTGGGCCGGAAAATGTTAAGATATATATGTCTGAGGCAGCAGCAGTGGCAATGGATGTTGAGCCAGATATCTAGAGACACACATGACACGACTCCTCACATTTTTTTTAGTGGATTTTAAATAGACCGCATTCCTTTACCACACCTGTACTGTTTTGAGGTAATTGTTTATAACATCAATTTAAATGTCATGTTTATGTGTGTGAGTGTTTGTGTGTGGAGGGGTGGGTGTAGGTGTAGAGGTTTTCAGGTATTTTTTTTTCATATATACGATAATCTTAGCGTGTCATACTAATCTAAGGCAACTTTATAATGACACAATTTGTTTCTTAACACGCTAAAAATGCGGAGATGAGTTTTCTGTAGAATTGGTATGCGTTTGTTACTACGTGATATTTCTTTGAATTGTTAAATCATTACACTATGCTAATTGTTTCTCATAGGATATGGTGTATTTGCTTAAATCACTTGCTTCGATTATTGCAACAGCCCCATATATACAATTCGGTCAACTTTAAAACAGGGAGAAAGTCGGCAAAATTGTAACGAATTGTAAATACACTCCAGGAAATGGAAAAAAAGAACACATTGACACCGGTGTGTCTGACCCACCACACTTGCTGCGGACACTGCGAGAGGGCTGTACAAGCAATGATCACACGCACGGCACAGCGGACACACCAGGAACCGCGGTGTTCGCTGTCGAATGGCGCTAGCTGCGCAGAATTTGTGCACCGCCGCCGTCAGTGTCAGCCAGTTTGTCGTGGCATACGGAGCTCCATCGCAGTCTTTAACACTGGTAGCATGCCGCGACAGCGTGGACGTGAACCGTATGTGCAGTTGACGGACTTTGAGCGAGGGCGTATAGTGGGCATGCGGGAGGCCGGGTGGACGTACCGCCGATTTGCTCAACACGTGGGGCGTGAGGTCTCCACAGTACATCGATGTTGTCGCCAGTGGTCGGCGGAAGGTGCACGTGCCCGTCGACCTGGGACCGGACCGCAGCGACGCACGGATGCACGCCAAGACCGAAGGATCCTACTCAGTGCCGTAGGGGACCGCATCGCCACTTCCCAGCAAATTAGGGACACTGTTGCTCCTGGGGTATCGGCGAGGACCATTCGCAACCGTCTCCATGAAGCTGGGCTACGGTCCCGCACACCGTTAGGCCGTCTTCCGCTCACGCCCCAACATCGTGCAGCCCGCCTCCAGTGGTGTCGCGACAGGCGTGAATGGAGGGACGAATGGAGACGTGTCGTCTTCAGCGATGAGAGTCGCTTCTGCCTTGGTGCCAATGATGGTCGTATGCGTGTTTGGCGCCGTGCAGGTGAGCGCCACAATCAGGACTGCATATGACCGAGGCACACAGGGCCAACACCCGGCATCATGGTGTGGGGAGCGATATCTTACACTGGCCGTACACCTCTGGTGATCGTCGAGGGGACACTGAATAGTGCACGGTACATCCAAACCGTCATTGAACCCATCGTTCTACCATTCCTAGACCGGCAAGGGAACTTGCTGTTCCAATAGGACAATGCACGTCCGCATGTATCCCGTGCCACCCAACGTGCTCTAGAAGCTGTAAGTCAACTACCCTGGCCAGCAAGATCTCCGGATCTGTCCCCCATTGAGCATGTTTGGGACTGGATGAAGCGTCGTCTCACGCGGTCTGCACGTCCAGCACGAACGCTGGTCCAACTGAGGCGCCAGGTGGAAATGGCATGGCAAGCCGTTCCACAGGACTACATCCAGCATCTCTACGATCGTCTCCATGGGAGAATAGCAGCCGGCATTGCTGCGAAAGGTGGATATACACTGTACTAGTGCCGACATTGTGCATGCTCTGTTGCCTGTGTCTATGTGCCTGTGGTTCTGTCAGTGTGACCATGTGATGTATCTGCCCCCAGGAATGTGTCAATAAAGTTTCCCCTTCCTGGGACAATGAATTCACGGTGTTCTTATTTCAATTTCCAGGAGTGTAGTAACAGATAGATGAGGCCATACGACCGTGTGCTTGCCGAGAGAATTAGACAGTGAACTGTGGAAACTATTTAATGCATGTTATTGGTGTAATTACTTTGAACAAGGTGCTGCAGTAGCTGTTAAACTTCAAAAGTGGAGCATTAACATATATCTCAGAATTAAATAGTTTGTATTTGTGAGACGGTATTGCTCTTGTGGTCTTGAGTAAAAAGACTGGTTGATGCGACTTTCCTAACTGCTATATTCTGTGCAAGTCTCTGCATCTCCAAACAGCTTATGCAACCAACATTCTTTTGAATCTGCCTCCTGAATTTATTTTTACTGCCCACACTTCCCTCTTATAATCTCAGAAAGTGTCCCATCACCTGACCCCTTAGTTCAGTCAACTTGTGACATACATTTCTGTTCTTTAGTCCCACATCATTAGTATGCAATCTATCCATCTAATTTTCAGCGTTACTCTGTAGCACCATATTTCAAAATTCTCTATTTTCTTCTTGTCTAAAATATTTATCGTCCATGTTGCACATCCATACGTGGCTACAGTCGAGATAAATATCCTCAGAAAAGCCTTCATAACACTTAAAGATATATTACATGATAACAATTTGCCCTACATTTCCTGCCATTGCCAGTCTGCATTTTACATACTCACTACTTTAGCTTAGATCAGTTATTTTGCTGCCCAAATAGCGAAACCTGTCTACTACTTTTAATGTGTCAGTTCCTAATGTAATCCCTTTAGGATCACTGGATTTGGTTCGAGTGCACTGCATGATTATTGTTCTTATTTTGTCATGTTCGTCTTGTATTCTGCTTTCAAGACGCAGTCCATTCCATTCAACTGTTGTCCGAAGTCTATTACTGTGCCTGACAGAACTACAATGTCATTGGCAAATACCATAGTTTTTTTCCCCTTACTACAGAACATCAGTCCGTACTCCATACCTGTGTTCGGTTTCCCTTGCAACTTTATCGGTGTATTGATTGCATGACATTAGAGAGATGATGCAATCCTGTCTCACTACCTTTTCAACAACAGCGCCTCTTTCTTGCCCCTCAACTCTTGTAACTACAGTCCGGTTTCTGTACAAGTTGTAAATAACCTTTTTCTGCCTGTACTTTACCACTGGTATCTTTAGAAATTCAAAGAAAGTATTATGATCAAGATTTTCAAAAACTTTTTTCAAGTCCCATATGCTGTAAACATACATAAGCCTTTCATTTCCAAGAGAAGTATTGGCGGTATTGTCTCAAGTGTTACTACTTTCCATACAGATTTTCCATGAGGTTTACTTCTGACAGTTTTCCCACACTTGTGTGAAGAATTCATTTTAGAATTTTGCAGCCTTGACCTCTGAAGCTGATGGTTTGCTAATATTCACAGATGCCAACGCTTGCTTTCATTCTCCATTGTGGAATACTGCACTACATTCGGTACAAAAATGTAACAATCGTAAATAGCAATGGTAGGTGCCCTTAAATTGAGTGATTACAGAAGAATACTATGACAATGTTAAATTATAGAAAATCAGCCGTAATGGCCAACTGCCTCACATTACAAATTTTGGTAATATTTGCAGCTATGTTGCAGAATATGCAATAAAATCATTAGATTTTGGTAATTAGCTGCACCAATGTGAAATGTTCTAATGTCAAACGTCTTATCTAATAAATTATGGTAATATGTACCACTATTTTTAATTAGGATGACTCTACTGCTGACGATCCTTTCATTACGGTGCATGGAACAAGAATGAAGTGACTGAAGCAATTTTTATAGTGGCAACAGCGGGAGGGTGAGGTATTTCTCCACCATATATAAGTAACCTGGGGTTGTGATGCAGCTCAATGGGTTGAAAATAAATTAATCGAAGGTCCTGATGGCATTCCAATTCGGTTTTATAGAGATTACTCTGCTGCATTGCCTCCTTACTTAGCTAGCATTTATCTCGAATCTCTTGCCCAACGTAATGTCCCGAGCGACTGTAAAAAAGCACAGGTGACGTCTGTATATAAGAAGGGTAGAAAGGCGGATCCTCAAAATGACAGACCAATATCCTTAACATCGGTATGTTGCAGGTTTCTCGAACATATTCTCAGTTTGAATATAATGAATTTCTTTGAGACAGAGAAGTTGCTGTCCAGGCATCAGCACGGCTTTAGAAAGTATCGCTCCTGCGAAACGCAACTCGTCCTTTTTTCACATGAAATCTTGCGAACAATGGATGAAGGGTATCAGACGGATGCCACATTCCTTGACTTTCGGAAAGCGTTTGAGTCGGTGCCCCACTGCAGACTCCTAACTAAGGTACGAGCATATGGGATTGGTTCCCGAATATGTGAGTGGCTCGAAGACTTCTTAAGTAATAGAACACAGTAAGTGGTCCTCGATGGTGATTGTTCATTGGAGGTGAGGGTATCATCTGGAGTTCCCCACGGAAGTGTGGTAGGTCTGCTGTTGTTTTCTGTCAACATATATGATATTTTGTATAGAGTGAATAGCAATGTGCGGGTTTCTGCTGATGATGCTGTGGTGTACGGGAAGGTGTCATCGTTGAGTGAATGTAGGAGGATACAAGATAACTTGGACAGGATTTGTTATTGTTGTAACGAATGGCAGCTAACTCTAAACATAGATAAATGTAAATTAATGCAGATGAATAGGAAAAAGAATCCTGTAATGTTTGAATACTCCATTAATAGTGTAGCGCTTGACACAGTCACGTTGATTAAATATTTGGGCGTAACATTGCAGAGCGATATGAAGTGGGACAAGCATACAATGGCAGTTGTGGGGAAGGTTCATTGGTAGGATTTTGGGAAGATGTGGTTCACCTGTAAAGGAGTGAGCTTATAAAACGCTAATACGACCTATTTTTGATTGCTGCTCGGGCGTTTGGGATCCCTATCAGGTCGGATTGAAGGAGGGCATAGAAGCAATTCAGAGGCGGGCTGCTAGATTTATTACTGGTAGGTTTGATCATCACGCGAGTGTTACGGAAATGCTTCAGGAACGCGAGTGGGAGTCTCTGGAGAAAATGAGCCGTTCTTTTTGTGAATCGCTACTGAGGAAATTTAGAAAACCAGCATTTAGGCTGACTGCAGTACAATTTTACTGTCACCAACTTATACTTCGCGGAAAGACCACAAAGATAAGATAAGAGAGATTAGGGCTCTTACAGAGGCATATAGGCAACCATTTTTCCCTCGTTCTGTTTGGGAATGGAACAGTGTGAGAAGATGCTAGTAATGGTACGAGGTACCCTCCGCCACGCACAGTATGGTGGATTGCGGACTATGTATGTAGATGTAGATGTAATCATATTGACCGAGACAGAAATTGAGGTAGGGGAAGGGTGCGACTGGTTTCCCACCGTTGGAATCTCTCCTGTTATCTCGAACCCAATGAAGGACGAATACCTTGTCTTAAATCATTATCCGTCTTCAAAACCCAGCAGGGGATGAGTCACCTTCATTTTCCCCTCCATCTTTATGTCACATTTTCTGGAGAGGTGTGGATGTCAGACATGGGGGTGGGCTTATCTTATACGTAACTGGCTTCAGGATACACTGTGACCCTGAATTTGGTCCAAGAAACCACCCTAAGCTACTGCTGAGAAAACATTAACAATGAAAACAATGCTGTAAGCTCGGCAATATGCGTTTGTGCCGAAAGTTAGAAATAATGAAGAAAAATAAGAGGCAGCATCCAAATGTAGCATATTTAAAATATAAAAGGTTTTTGTGATGCATTGAAGTGAAAGGGTCGGGAGTACATCTCCAGTCCCAACGTATCTACTGAATACTCTAGAAATCGTGCTTCCACCCTATGTAGTAGCGGCGTCGGCAGCAAGTTTATGGTCATATTCTCGGGTGATGGGGACAATGCAAGCGGCAATGCGAGACATTATTCATTACGACCTAATTAACAGCTACACTAGTAGCGCTAAACCATCCCACCAACGCCGGCCGGTGTGGCCGAGCGGTTCTAGGAGCTTCAGTCTGCAACCGAGCGACCGCTACGGTCGCAGGTTCGAATCTTGCTTCGGGCATGGATGTGTGTGATGTCCTTAATTTAGTTAGGTTTATGTAGTTATAAATTCTAGAGGAATGATGACCTCAGTTGTAAAGTCCCATAGTGCTCAGAGCCAGAGATATCCCACCAACAGGAATGCATCTCACACTTTATCTATGTAACGGTGACCGGCATGAAATTTAAATATGGAATGAACAACACCATACAATTAATGCAGAGATGAAGATCTTAATGATACGACACGCGTGTATCAACAAACGTACACGAACGCCTGGTTCCAGCATTTTAGGAGCACTGGAAAAGCTGATTATTCATTGTGAAAATGCACCTGACAACAAACGACACTTGGAGAGAGAATCCTCATCAAGTTACTATTTACACATGGTGATTCAACAGCCTCCACCAATGTCGTTTTATGCACCCTGCAACCTTATAGCTAGCCTTCATAAACAGTGCTCGAGATTTTCGTACTCTCTCACTCGCAATGCAGAAAAAGTGAACAGCATCATTTTGTAAGAAATTTAATGTAGTCAAGTTTTGCACTGGGCTACGCTTTCGCTATAGGCCGCAGTTTTCGATTCACCTTCAAACGCAGTCCCATTCCCATACCCATTTGTGCTATGTTCTATGTTCTTCGTGACATTCCCTTCTCCCAGTGAACACATATCTGCGACTGCAAGAATTATTTCCACGTTCTACCTTTCCTGGTCTTTATGGACTAACCTCATCACGCCACCGACTTAGTCGAACACTTAGAAATTGAAAAACTGATGTTTGTGTAAATTTTGTGAATTTCAACTGCCTACATAAACAATTGCATCGTTCAATTCGTCAGGAATTCTGACTACGAAACTGCTTGTAAGGGTTAAGTTCTGATGAAATTATCAACGTAACTTGGTTTAGCGTAACGTTTAAAAAAGTCGTTTTTCCTTCGTTATCTCCACGGCCTTCTTTCGGTTAACAGTGCTAACAATACAGCTTACTGTGCTGCTGGCATAACAACCCAATCATTAGAGACAAGGAAAGTGGAATATCGGGAATAGTTCGCCTAATAAAAATTTTTGTCCATTGGTAGGCGTGAGTGCCAGATGCAACATACTAGATTCCTGACGAGAGGGATCAGCGTAGCATCTATGTGTGTTTGAAGGTCAATTTTGGACGTTTTTCTTTAACAATTATACAACTGTGCCTCCAGCGAAAATGCATCCCAGTGAAAATGTAACTACATCAATTTTGTTTCTGTATGACCAGTAGTCGGCGCACAACGGCCAAGAGGATATGAAAACCTTGAGTGTGGTTTGTGAAGGCCAGCTATATCGTACTGGGTTGCATAAAACAACAGTGGTAGATGCAACTGAATTATTATACATATAGCTCGTCCGAAGAGGAATGGTCAGGATTCAGGGAAACGTCAGGAACGATCATTCGAAGCAATGAGTGTAGCAGACATTTGGCCCTTATATGCAAACGTTAAGAGCACTAAAGTACTTCCACACCTTCCATACAGATAAACAGATCTCTCCTTTAGCAAGCTCCTTGATTTCATATTTTGAAAGGTGGTTGCATGGGCCAACAGTAGAAAATAAATGTCCAGTAAACAGTTCTAAACATGACTGTTTCTAATTCTCAGACATAGAAATTATACAACCAGTCAGGTGCAAATAACTGTTTGGTGCACTGACTTAAGTTTAGACACCACTTAGTGGTGTCTTTAGCAGAATGCAAATTTGAGGAACCCTGTAAAATAACACATAGAAAATTAGGTATGACACAAAACACACTAATCGAGATGACAATTGTCAAGACGTACAAAGGTTGCTTACGTAAAATTACATTGTGATAAAGCAAGGGTCACAATTACGAGCAGCTGTGGTCATGTCAAAAATAAAATAAAACACCTTCCAGCTTTTTCCCCGTATGCTACTCAGAGGAGAACGTTTTTTCTGAGGTAGATGAGGATCAGACCCCCACGATAAAAGTAGAAATTATGCTTGTCATTAACAGCACTACGCAGCTGCTTAAACCGTTTAATAAAAAACAGCTTATGAAAATGAATCTACAGGCCGTGAAATAGCGTTCCCAGTTCAAAGTACCGAAAAATCATCATCCAATACGTCCGATTGTGAACAGTATGAACAGTGTATATTATGAACTAGCTAAGTTTCCTCACAATAAAATAAGAAAGATCCTTTGTTTTTCTAAGTAACTTTTCTATCGTCAAGCGTAAAACTCTAGTCAGCAAAATCAAAGATCTGTAGTGAGATCAAAATACTAAATTGTGATGTTACGAACTTTCATATTAACGTGCCTGTTGAAACAAGCATTGACATCGTTGGGAAGCAAACTTCAAAAAAGACATTTCTGACGAGCAAACCACTGACAAACTTAGATGCTAAGAATAGTAGTAAAATACAACTACTTTGTTTTCAGTGAGCCAATACCATGTGCCTGACGTCCTCGAAATGGGTAACTGGCAGGCATCTTAGCCGATATTTTCATCAATTCACCTGAATAGAAATTCTTCAATAATATTTCTGCTGCTGATATGGGTATTTTGTTAGATGCTCGTGCTCGGTACGTAGACGAGATTTTGCTCACATACTGTAGTTCCTAGCAATTGAGGAACTGAGCATCTGTTTGAAATTTTTAATACCCTTCATGAAAAAATTAGCTTCACTTGCGAATTAGAAAATAACGATCATGAGTTTATTTACTTGGACTTCAGTACTGCTACCGACAACTACAGACTTTCTTTCGATAATTTTTGAATAGTACGTAATACAGATCAAATTGTGCCCGCTAGTTCAGTGCATTATCATTTCCATAAAAAAGCATTTTTCCCGTTTGGAAATTTATCTTGGAATTTCTGTAGCTTTGTCCCCTAACAAGCACAATGAAGAGATGAATATCATAAAAACTGTTTCAGTTTATACCGGCTATGATCGCTCGATAGTTGACAAGATTTCCAAAGTGAAAACTGAGGATAAAGTGACCACTACAGGCATCAGTGCCATTCCTGACAGTAAGGAGGACAAAAATGTTTTCTCGATGTCATTACTAGGCCATTTACATATAATATTTGTCATCTTCTTCTTAAAAAATACAGATGCAAAGTTACTTTTTCCATTAGCAGTGACTGGTAAAAAAGTCTTCTTCAGAATCTCAGGTCCACAGTTGCTTCTACACATAATTCAGGAGTACATAAAGTCACTTATGATACGTGTCCCGTTTATTATGTAGGTCAAACTGGGAGGTCTTTCAGTATCAGGTAAAAAGAACATTTATTGGGAAAAAAGGGACTCATTTACATAATTCCACTATTGCTGCTCATCTGTCAACTTCCGATCTCAAACCGAAGAGCGTTGAAGAAACTTCCATTTTACATAGAGAAAAGAGAGATCATATGCTCGATGTAATCGAAGAGCTGGAGATTTTGTATTTCTAAGAACCATGGACTTATCCACAATTAACTGTAACAATTACGTTAAAAAAAGTTCATCAATGGTTTTAATCCACTGCTCGCGGAATTTTGATCCCGGTGTTTTTTATTATATTTTTCTGCCTCTATTTCCCAAACATCATTTTCTTTGACTTCATGTAGATATTTTTAGGATTATACAGCTGTTTGTATATATTTTCTGTATTATTCTGTCCTTTACGCAATAGTAATTTCTGTAAGGTCTAATACAGGGCTCTTATACAGGAAGTCCAGAAAAGGGCTCCCTGATTTCAAAATTAAATATCTCGAAAACAAAGATCGATAGAGGAATGCAGTAAACGGTATGTTTATTGTGAAAGCTGTAAGAAGTTTATACAGCAGTTTGAAATAATAATTACCAAAGCTGCTAACAGATGGTGCTGTACGCTGTACAGCTCATATCAGCATACACAAGTGAAATAATCGGATGAAAACAATCTTTGCAAACAATCAAATCAAAATGTTCACCATTGGCACTACAGAGGTGGTGCAAACGAAGAATGAAATTCGCCATCACATTTCATAGTGTCTCAACCGAAATGGATACACATGCTACAGAGATCGCCGATTCAAGCTCGGCCAGCGCGGCGGGATGCTTCGGGTAGACCATGTCTTTCACTGTGCCCCACAAAAAAAAGTCACAGGGAGTCAAATCCGGCGAATATGGAGGCCAATCCATGCCTGCACCAGTAAATTTGGGATATTCCAAAGCAATGACTCGATTCCCGAAGTATTCCTCAAGAAAGCGAAACACTTCTTAGGTCCGATGTGGTCGGACTCCATCTTCCATAAACCATTCAGTACCTGGTCGATCCTCTAAAGCTTGCTGTGTGGCGACAAATTGTTCCAAAATTGCAACGTAACGTGCACCAGTGACCGTTTGTCGAATGAAAAAAGGACCAATAATGCCTCTGCTGCATTCTGCAGCCCACACAGTAACATTACGAGAATACAGGGGTTTCGCGTCACACCAATATGGCTTTTCGGAACCCAAAACTCGCCAGTTGTGCTTATTCGCATATCCATCCAGGTGGAAGCGTGCTTCATCTGTAAACCAGTTGCAGCCAACGTCAAATCCTTCACTATCAATCATTGTGAGCATCTGATTAGGAAAGGCAACTCTTTGATGCACAGCTCGTACGGGAATGGCCTGGTGCGTTTGAATTTTGAATGGAAACATGTGTAGGCTCTTTCTCAGTATTTTATGTGTGATGGAACGCCTCAAATCAGTCTCAGATGCAATTCTACGGACGGATGACATTGGATTTCGCTGAATAATTCGAGAAACTGTGGCGATATTTTCAGGCGTAACTGCGGTTTGCTTGCGGTCAACATGCCCCACTAGATCATCAGTTAGACTACCTGTTCGTTGAAATTTTGCGAAGAGCGTACGAGTGGTTTTCGCATCCGGTCCTTTTGTAACATTAAATCGTGCTTGAAAACTTAGCCTTGTTGCAGTAGAGCTCGCTTCTAACCTAGAATACCACCAGAAAAACGCTTTGTTTAATGGAGTACATGGTTTTAATCTCTTCCTTCAGTACTCTAACCTCCTTTCACGTTTCAGTAGTGGTACTGATCGCTCTGGGCTTCGGATCACTATTTATACTAGGCATTACATATGGGGATTACAGTGCCATCTGTTAGCAGCTTTTGTCGCTATTATTTCAAACTGCAGTATAAACTTCTTACAGCTTTCACAATAAACATACCGTTTACTGCATTCCTCTATCGATCTTTGTTTTCGAGATATTTAATTTTGAAATCAGGGAGTCCTTTCTGGACACCCTGTACTTCATCCACTTGACTATTGTCTATTTTCAAAAAGGTATTACGCTCTCTTCCTTTGTAATTTGTTTTTATAATTAACTCTTTTTTCGGTTATTTCTGTTATAACGTTTCAAATGGGCATATGTCACTATACGCACCCGATAGGTGGCACAATTTGTATTGTTCTTGTGGCAGCGATGTAAGCCACTGGGCAGGTCAGTGTGATGTTTTTCCTAGCAAGGAATACTTGCCAAAGGCTGCAACATGTTTTATTTTATTTTTGACTTGACCATAGCTGCTTTAAATTCTGACCATTGCTTTATCGCAATGTAATATTACGTAAGTATCTTTGTACATCATGCCAATTGTCACCTTGGTTAATGTGGTTTTTGGCCATAATTAATTTTCTGTGAATTATTTAAAGGGTATCTCAAAAATCTGTTCTGACGAAGACACCCTCAATAGTTATCGTATGGTATTAATTATGTAGCCTTTGTGGGCTGTGACGTTTATACGAGGAATTACGACGCCGCTCTGTTGTTAGCACCGTGGAACAGGAAAGGAAAGTAATGACAGTGGCACGTAAAATGCCCTCCGCCACCCACCGTCGAGTGGCTTGCGGAGTAAAAATGTGGATGTAGATGTAGATTTAGGATTATTATTTTGGGAAAGGTCTTGGGTCTCTGACTCGATCACAGCCGCTTCTCAGACTTTCAGTAACAGACCCAAGTCATGGTGTGCATAGTTAATATACACCTCTTGCCGTTGACTTTGTCAAAGTGGGCGTAGGAGAAATTTCGAAGATGGTCAGACTGCAAACCAGGGCAGAAAACACTCCGCACACACACACGATCTCAGCTTGCCCGCCAGGGCGATGAACCTCATTTGCCCCACTTACCAGAATATTTCTGCAACAGCAAATGATTCACGCGGTAGACAAATTCAACTCGTGATTCAGCTTTTCAAGACCATGCAAGGTTCAAATGGCTCTGAGCACTATAGGACTTAACATCTGTCATCAGTCCCCTAGAACTTACACCTACTTAAACCTAACTGACCTAAGGACATCACATACATCCATGCCCGAGGCAGGATTCGAACCTGCGACCGTATAGGTCGAGCGGTTTTAGACTGAAGCGCCTAGAACCGCTCGACCACACCGGCCGGCGACATTGCAAGGCTTACTAACTACGCGACTACCTGTAACATAACAGACAACCAACGTGAGACATTTACCGAGTAAAAGAATAAATAAAATTACACTACCTTACAAAACTATGCCCTTCATATTAAAAGATAGTCTAAAACCAAAACTGGGTGGATAGCACAACAATTAACATACTCCATCAAATTAACACAGCAAGGAACCTTTAAAACAAGCAGTAAGTAACACTTGGAAGCTTTAGACTTCGTAAGTTCAGTATAACATTGTCTTATTCAGAACCATTCTTAGCTGATCCCAGGGAGATAACATCGTGCCACTATAAGCTTCACAAATCTTCACAAGTTAACAGCAGCATATAAATCATACGTAACTTAATGCTTCCAGTTACCCGATGAGAAGATGTCCAACCTCAAATGACGGATCCGCCATCGTTTCACACCCAAAAGTGCCGAATAATCAGCACTGTACACCCGACGTGCGGCGAAATGGCAAGGACGTCAAGGACGGAAAGGACGGGCGGGCACGGGGCACAGGGGATAGAGACGAGGGCCTGCCCTTCCATACATGTTGGCTCGTTGAACGCCGACCAGTGAGAGATCTCGGCCACACACCAAGCCGGAAAAATAAGGGCACAACAGTCAGAGATACATGACCAGACGAGTGTCGATATTAGCGACGCAATTGGAGTATAACTAACGCCAGTCGCCACGTCTCAAATGCCACTAAAGCAGAGAGAATTAGCAGACGTCCATGGCATGAGGACCTAGTGGACAATAGAGATGACGAACTAAAAAATAAATATGTATGTCCACAGGAAATGCGGCCAAATTTGGAAAAAAAGTCATTATCCTCTCTCCAAAGGCAAAAGATCCCTGAACGCAAAGTCTTATGTCCGGGGGGAATTGCCAAATATGAGATGAACTTGAAAAGAAGATTAAAAACGTAAACAAAGTATAACATGCTGTGAGACATAGCGTGGAATGTAAGGAGTGCCTTTGCGGCACAATATCCAAAATAGAGATGTATCTGGATATTGCAGGTGTAAATGAAGTGAAATTTGAAGAAGAAAGCCATTTCCAGACGCGCGAATATAGGGTAATATCAACAGCTGCAGAAACTCGTATAACGAGAATGGGATTCGTTATAGGTAGAGAGAACGATGAATGAATGCCAATGATAGGATTATTCTCATCAGAAGCGAAGCCAAGCCACTGCCCACCACAACAATTAAGTATCTACGCTGATGTCAAAAGTCGAAGATGACGAAATGGACTTTATGAGGAAATGGAGAAAAAATGGTTCAAAAGGCTCTAAGGACTATCGGACTTAACATCTGAGGTCATCAGTCCCCTAGACGTAGAACTACGTAAACCTGACTGACCTAAGGATGTCACACACTTCCATGCCCGAGGCAGGATTCGAACCCGTGATCGCAGAATCCGAGTGGTTCTAGATTCAAGCGTATAGAATCGCTCGGCACAGCGACCGTCAATTGGAGAAATTAACTCACAATGGCTTCTTCTGTTCTGCAATAAATGTCACTTAGGGACGTCAGACGTTTGATGACAAGGCGACAAGTCAGCCGAATTCTCCACCAGAAACCACGTCTGATTTGTCATTATACGGCATTAGAGACAGTACATGTGTCATACGTTGGGAATCTCTTGGCGACGCACCTAATTTGGACGACTGGTAAATGAGTAAGATATGCCTCCTTGCCAGGCATAAATTTTCGTATGAATGTTACTGTGATCACTCCCTGGAAATCATGAAAGCGTACGACACTGAACAGCCATAGAAACTGGTATACCTGCCTAATATCGTGCAGGGCCCCCGCGAGCACGCAGAGGTAACGCAACACGACGTGCCATGGACTCGACTACTGTCTGAAGTGGTGCACCGCCGTTCATACACCTATGACGGTTAGGGGGGGGGGGGGCTGAGATCTCTTCTGAACAGCACGTGGCAGTGCATCCCGGATATGCTCGATAATGTTCATTCCTAGGGAGTCTGGTGGCCAGCGGAAGTGTTTAAACTCAGGAGAGTGTTGCTAGAGCCATTCTGTAGCAATTCTGGAAGTGTGGGGCATCGCATAGCCCTGCTGCAATTGCCCAAACCCGTCAGTATGCACAATGGACAAGAATAGGCACAGGTAATCAGACAGGTAGCTTATGTACGTGTCACCTATCAGAGTCGTATCTAGACGTATCAGGGGTCCCATGTCACTCCAACTGCACACACCCTACACCATTACCGAGCCTCCACCTGCTTGATCAGTACAGTGCTGACATGCATGGTCCATGGATTCATGAGGTTGCCTCCATTCCCGTACACGTCCGTCCGCTGTATACAATTTGAAACGAGACTCGTCCGACCAGGCAACATATTTTCCAGTCATCAACAATCCAATGTCGGTATTGATGGGGGCCACCCGGGGCGTAAAGCTTTATGTCGTGAAATAACCAAGAATACACGAGTGGGCCTTCGGATCCGACAGCCCATACCGATGATGTTCCGTTGAATGCTTCGCACACTGACACTCGTTGATGGCCCAGCATTGATATATGCAGCGATTTGTGAAAGGGTTGCAATTCTGTCACACTGAACGTTTCTCTTCAGTCGTCGTTAGTCCCGTTCTTGCAGGATGTCTTTCCGGTCGCAGCGATACGGAGAATTTATTGTTTTACCGGATTCATTATATTCATGGTACACTCGTCAAATGGGCATTCGCGAAAATCCCCACTTCATCGCTACCTCGGAGATGCTGTGTCCCATTGCTCATGCGCCGACTATAAGTCACTGAAATCTTGACAACTTGCTACAGTAGCAGCAGTAACCGATCTAACAATTCGCCGCCGCTGCATATGTTATTGGGGCATCTTGGATTGCCCAGTCTGAAAATAGAAGTTCAAGCCTTGCGGCTACGCCTTCAATAATAACATATTGAAAGTAAAACATTAGCTTTTTGGTTGTCTTCTTTCTTTTCTGCATTAAAATGATTTAAAAAACATTAGCTGAATGTTGTTTTTTTTTTGTTTTTTAATCTTTATTTTTAATTTTTAACTTTTTTAAAATTATTTTTCGTTTTTTTTTCCCATCGCTCACACATTCACACGGTATATACAATGGACACACTTATACATGTTACAATGCACACATTCGCACACACATACATTCATGTTTTTATTACATATTAAAATTTAATTTTAAAGATTTTAAAATAAGTGTACACAATGTTATTCACGTAGTTCGTCGGGCCATCTGGTGGAGGCCAGGTAGTGCACCCTGCGTCCAAGTTCTCGTAGAAAGTTCTAGTTGTAGTGGACACCAAAAGATCCTGAGGAAGATACCAGCAGAGAGGTCGAAACATAGAGCATTTTGGTTGAAACACGACGCGGCCTAACATCCCAGAAGATTTCACTTCCGTTACCTGACTGTTGTGTGCTTTCGTAGAAGGCTTTGGCAGTGGTTCTGAATCGGTCCCTCAAGTAGGGTACCCGTGCGAGTTGGTGAAGTTCGTTCGTTGGGAACCGTTATGGCAGGTGTAGTGCCCTTTTCAGAGCACGTTTTGAATTTTTTGTAGCCGTTGTATGTGGGTTGGAGCATCATTGCCCCACAGAACAGCGGCGTAGTCTACGATTGGTCGCACCAATGTGAGGCCCAGTCTTGATGGTAGTGTTGATGATGGATTTAGTAGTGGGTAAAGCTGTACCATTCTTCTCCTGGCTTTCTCTCGGATGTTTTCTGTATGAGGTTGCTATGTCAATTGCCTGTAGAGGGTCACACCCAAGTATTTCGCTGTTTTTGACCGTGGGGCTGGAGTGCCCCTTATTTCAATGGGCTGGACGTTAGGCGGAAGAGGTCTTCTGCAAATAGCTATTGCCTGCGTCTTCATGGCGTTGAAAGACAATCGCCTTTTCGTCGCCCATTCACTCAGTATATTACACGCTTGTTGCAGGCTTGCCTGGAGGTGTGCAGCGTTCATACTTCGGGAGAAGATGGCTGTGTCATCGTCATATAGAGATAGGTGTGTACTGGCCGTCGATGGTAGATCAGATGTATGCAAGATGAATAACAGTGGTCCCAGTACACTGCACTGAGGTTATCCTGCGATTATGGGTCTGGTAGACGAGATGTATACAAGATGTATAACAGTGGTCCCAGTACACTGCACTGAGGTACCCCTGCGTTTATGGGTCTGGTAGATGATTTACTATCTTGAGTGCGGACATGAAATGTCCGGTTTTCGAGGTAGCTGTTCAGGAGTGTTGCGTGTGACACGGGGACCCCCCTATCTAGGAGTTTATACGGGAGTCCCTCGTGCCACACGCAATCAAAGGCGCGAGAGACATCCAGAAAAACAGCCCCGAAGAATTCCTTCCTTTCCATGGCGCCAAATGCATCCTCAACTAGGCGTAGTAGTTGCAAGGTGGTCGAGTGGCCTCGGTGAAAGCCGAACTGGACGTCTGGTATTAGGTACTGTGCTTCCACATGATGCTGAAGTCTCTGTATATACAGACGTTCAACGAGTTTCGATATGGCAGGATGGCAGGTAAAAAACTAATTGGTCTGTAGCTTGCAGGCGATCCAGGGTCTTCGGTATGGAGACGACCTCAGCATGTTTCCACGTGAGGGGGAAGTCGCCAGTTGCCAAGATCTCGTTAAAAGCATTCGCTAACTAACAGCTGCGCTAGCCACTAGTTCTATATAGGCGTTGCCGACCGCAGCTCAGTATTCTGCCTGTTTACATATCTCTGTATTCGAATGCGCATGCCTATACCAGTTTCTTTGGCGTTTTTTGTCACATAAGCTGCAACAAACCAACGTAACGTTTTCACAATCACACAGTTTCTCCGGGATTTTTAAAGTTTTTGAAGTTGGGTTCCGTTTTGTAAGTCTTGGCTCCCGAATTCGTTTGTTGTAACGTAATTTACATCAGATTATTTAGTGTTTTAATCTAAGTGAGACGTCTAAGTGGTAACTCGCCTGCTTTCACTATTTATCACACATATTTCCTATGGTAACATGTTGTTACCACATGACTTATGTTCTACAGCCAATTTATAGTATGACAACTGCCAAGACTACAGTAAGGGAACAAACATTTCAGTGACAGGACGGATATTTCATAATATTGAGAAAAAAAATTGATAAATTAAGGGCACGAGAGAGTTTTAAATACTGTTCGCCCTCTTGGCAGTCCAGCACCTTAAGCACTAATCCACGACGCCATTACGCTTGTTGTTCTTGGACCGTTCACAGTTTCTATTTTTTCCACAATTCAGTAGGTTTGCTTTCTCTTTTCATTTCATCCGTGTTCAGTTTTTGACGGGATATCCAGTGGGCCATCTTACCACTAAACGTAAGGGGCGAGGAGGGGGTGGGGTCGGGGTGGGAGGGGGGGAAGTTTCTCTTGTAAGAATGTAAGGCTACAAGAAAACTGATCGCATTAAAAAGGCAGGCGACAGGGATGCAATTTTCTTCCCTCCAGTGTTGGACCAGTATATCGAAGAAAGACTTAGAACACAACAGAATGTTTCCGAAACGGAAAACATTCGAGGTAAAGAAAGATAAGTCACAACCTTTGCTATTAATGTTGCACTGGAAGTGAGAGAGAATTGCAGGATCTTTTGAACGGAAAAGGCAGTCTACTTGGAATGTGAATCTAGAGGAAACTGAAGAAACCCGAAAGTAGCAGAACTGAGACTGTGCAATTATAGTCTTAATGTCGCAGTTGTGGACCACCCACTAGAGAAAGTGAAAGACACGTGGAAGTGAAATGATGCATGACGAGTCAAGCAAGACCAAAAGAGGACCAGCACAGGTAAAGGGGACATTCCTCGACAAATGATGTCCACACGTTCCAAGCATAGACTGCAAATCCAGGGTGGGGTTGTATATATAGGCCCACCGTTTAGCGTAGGATAACGACTGACGCTGTGAAAACTAGAAAGTCGCGAATCGAAGCTTTTTTAGATGTTATGTTACAGATGGATAAGTAAGATAAAATGGACTCATAAGGGTTCTGGAAGATTTGCGAATAATGGAAGAAGTGGTATGATTCATCACAAATAGGGTGATAGGATATGTGTTAAAAAATCTGAGAATAATAACTAGGGGACTTCAGGGAGTCGCAGACAGCAAAACCGGTAAGGGAAGGCAGAGACTGGAATACATTTGGTCTCGGAGATACTGTAAAGGAAGATTTTTTTGGTACTACGGAAGGATGTTTCTGGCTAAATCAAACTAGTAAACTAGTCATAAGACAGATTGTTTTCAAAGGAATATAACGAGACCACATGAAGTCTGTCAGCGTTGTTCAAGAGTATCACAACAATCTCTCCATACAGATACATGAATGGAATGATCAATGTCATTAGAATATGTGATCTTGTGAGTTAATGAATGAATAAAATCGATTATTGTTTATTTCGGACGACTGTTTGACTGCAAAAATCAAAGGCAAAAAAAAGTTCACAAAATAGATCTATGATTTCTTAATGTTGTAAGTAGGCTGTTTAGGTTTTCTTATTGGTAACACCACAAAGCGCTCTGTGCTGTGCGCAGTCTGTGGCTACTTTGCATTGTTGTCTGCTTTTGTAGTGTTGGGCAGATGGATCTTAGTAGCGCGTAGTGTTGTGCAGTTGGAGGTGAGCCGCCAGCAGTGGTGGATGTGGGGAGAGAGATGGCGCAGTTTTGAAATTTGTAAGACTGGATGTCATGAACTGCTATATATATTAAGACTTCTGATGACATTAAGATAAATACATTGTTTGTTCTCTATTAAAATCTTTCATTTGCTAACTATCCCTATCAGTAGTTAGTGCCTTGTGTAGTTTGAATCTTTTATTTAGCTGGCAGTAGTGGCGCTCGCTGTATTGCAGTAGTTCGAGTAACCAAGATTTTTGTGGGGTAAGCGATTTGTGAAACGTATAGGTTAATGTTAGTCAGGGCCATTTTTTGTAGGGATTTTTGAAAGTCATATTGCGTTGCGCTAAAAATACTGTGTGTCAGTTTAAGCACAGTCATGTATAATTTTTCTAAATGTGAATCTTCGACTCCCCCGTCAAACTCAATTCCAATGGAACAATGCATTTGCAGTGAAGACAAAACGTCACGAACAGCATTAATGACTAGCTCTGTTGTTTATTTGGGACGACTGCATGACTCGAAAAATCAAAGGCAAAAAAAAAAAGTTCAGAAAATAGATCTATGACTTTTTAATGTGAATCTTCGACTCCCCTGCCAAACTCAATTCCAATAGAACAATGCATTTGCTACTGAAGACAAAACGTGATGAACAGCATTAATGACTAGCTCCCAACGACTAACAAAACCTAAGATTTTTATTTATATTTTTATTTTTTGCTGCCACTACATTTCTGTAGTCGTTACATATCCTCTACACGTATTTCGGAATTTGGCGGTAGGTACACATCGCAAAGGCTTCTTCTCAAGATGAAAACTTCCGATATTCATCTTTTATACCGACGCAAATCTGGATTTCGTAAATGTTATTCTGAGATCTAGTTTCAAATTTCCGTTGCTATGAACATTCATAATCTCCGTAGAATAACCATCTGGTTAGGTAAGGTAGATGTAATAAAGATTTTAAGCACAAAGCCTACGCTTCTAACCGGCGATATTGTCATCAAAGAGGTTGTGGAAATTATAATAAAGACACAGGAATCCCATTCAGCAATGCATGACAGCTGGTACTTGATATCGAGAGAGTCTATGAGTAGGTCTCGTCTCATATTTCGTGATGGAAACAAAGGTGATACGAAAGCCGGTTTATCGTTGGAGCCAACACCGACACTATTACATCAATTACATGTGAGTGAATCCATCACTTACTCTATCTGACGACTGTAATGGAGGATATTGTTGAAAGTTCTAAGTTTTGTGGAAAATTAAGATTGCAGGTGCACCGAGAACATTTATTGCTGCGTATGTATTTGATGTCCAGTGCTGACAGAGAGCCGCAGACCATGTTAGTGGTGTTTTGTTACTAGATGTATTTCATAACGTGTATCAGGAGTCACATTTTCATATAAACTTGCATCTCACTTCATTAGCTCGTATTTTACTTTCTTGATATACAGTCCTGGAAATGGAAAAAAGAACACATTGACACCGGTGTGTAAGACCCACCATACTTGCTCCGGACACAGCGAGGGGGCTGTACAAGCAATGATCACATGCACGGCACAGCGGACACAACAGGAACCGCGGTGTTGGCCGTCGAATGGCGCTAGCTGCGCAGCATTTGTGCACCGCCGCCGTCAGTGTCAGCCAGTTTGCCGTGGCATACGGAGCTCCATCGCAGTCTTTAACACTGGTAGCATGCCGCGACAGCGTGGACGTGAACCGTATGTGCAGTTGACGGACTTTGAGCGAGGGCGTATAGTGGGCATGCGGGAGGCCGGGTGGACGTACCGCCGAATTGCTCAACACGTGGGGCGTGAGGTCTCCACAGTACATCGATGTTGTCGCCAGTGGTCGGCGGAAGGTGCACGTGCCCGTCGACCTGGGACCGGACCGCAGCGACGCACGGATGCACGCCAAGACCGTAGGATCCTACGCAGTGCCGTAGGGGACCGCACCGCCACTTCCCAGCAAATTAGGGACACTGTTGCTCCTGGGGTATCGGCGAGGACCATTCGCAACCGTCTCCATGAAGCTGGGCTACGGTCCCGCACACCGTTAGGCCGTCTTCCGCTCACGCCCCAACATCGTGCAGCCCGCCTCCAGTGGTGTCGCGACAGGCGTGAATGGAGGTACGAATGGAGACGTGTCGTCTTCAGCGATGAGAGTCGCTTCTGCCTTGGTGCCAATGATGGTCGTATGCGTGTTTGGCACCGTGCAGGTGAGCGCCACAATCAGGACTGCGTACGACCGAGGCACACACGGCCAACACCCGGCATCATGGTGTGGGGAGCGATCTCCTACACTGGCCGTACACCTCTGGTGATCGTCGAGGGGACACTGAATAGTGCACAGTACATCCAAACCGTCATCGGACCCATCGTTCTACCATTCCTAGACCGGCAAGGGAACTTGCTGTTCCAACAGGACAGTGCACGTCCGCATGTATGCCGTGCCACCCAACGTGCTCTAGAAGGTGTAAATCAACTACCCTGGATACCAAGATCTCCGGATCTGTCCCCCATTGAGCATGTTTGGGACTGGATGAAGCGTCGTCTCAAGCGGTCTGCACGTGCAGCACGAACGCTGGTCCAACTGAGGCGCCAGGTGGAAATGGCGTGGCAAGCCGTTCCACAGGACTACATCCAGCATCTTTACGATCGTCTCCATGGGAGAATAGCAGCCTGCATTTCTGCGAAAGGTGGATATACACTGTACTAGTGCTGACATTGTGCTTGCTCTGTTGCCTGTGTCTATGTGCCTTTGGTTCTGTCAGTGTGATCATGTGATGTATCTGACCGCAGGAATGTGTCAATAAAGTTTCCCCTTCCTGGGACAATGAATTCACGGTGTTCTTATTTCAATTTTCAGGAGTGTAGATAATTAATCCCTAATGTTATTATAAATCCTTTGGAACATCTCCTGAACATATAAATCTGTTGTGGGTTATATCGAAGTATCCCAACGCATATCGATATAACTAATCCCGTTCTGAGCTTTTGGGCAGTAGAGATAAATACGTCACAACCGGTAATAATTCACCATCAGCTGTCGGATATCTGGGTCATAACCGGATCCTTCATGTTTTCCTTTTATTAGAAAGACCTTAGTGCATTTTAAATGTGGTTGTAGTACCTTAGGGAATTGCACTTTGTTGTTAGGCAAAAACAGAATTACTGTTATAATCTTGGTAATATCTGTGGTATACCCGGGGTTAAAATTTTGATGCTTGATGGGTTCCATGGAAAGCAAATGGTCGTTAATTACGACATTTTATGCAAAAATTGTCACGCATATGCGGCTCAGGACTAACCGATAAACCAGTGAATGGAACAAATTTTAATTTTCTCATGAGAGGGTAACACTTGTTAACTACGGACCATGTTTACGTTGCAGCTTACAAACGTTAACCGTTGTGACTATATCTGCAACCACGACAGCCTTAATCAGCATTAGACACTGCTCTACCACTGCCTGAAGCAATGGTGCCCCATGGAATACTCAGCTGTCGTGACACAGCTCATGCAGTACCTGAAGGTCGCGCATTGCGTCCAGCATTCGCCGCCATGGCAGCAGTAACTTCTTCACAAATGTGTAGCGCAATTGGTCGTCGATGTGTCGCAAGAGCAGTTCCCAAATCTCCAGTTAATTCAAACTTCAGAATCGTCTTCTGCAACCCCACTATGGAAAGAGGACCTCGCCGTATTCTTTGTTTTTTGATAAAACAGTATTCCGAGTAAAGCTATCCTCGCCTCTCCATTCCCATGTTGACGGCAACTGTTAACCACACTGATGCTTCTATTTCAACCCTACTTCGCAGTACCAGTAGCAGCGCCTAACGGCAAGCCATGACACTAACACTACTAACAACGCAGATCCTGCAGCGCACACTCTGAACTTCATTCCTGTGAAGCTGGGTAGCCATACAGTAAATACTTTTTTGTCTTTACTGGCTCAAGTAGCGAAACTTTCATTATAACCACCCTGCATATTATAGTTTTTCATTTCCCTACATAGAATGTATTAGTTTGTAAAGAATAGACCACAAAAAAGGTTGGCACACTTGGTTTGGCTGATACAATGGGGTAATTTTTGTTATTAAGTTAAGTCTGACAAAGCTTGTAATAAATGTTTTCGTCACCAGACTGGGAGCATAGCCAGTTGGTGTTAAGCACTTGCACAGGGTGTAATGGGTATAGGTTGCAGGTATTTCTATAGAGAACTGAGGACGGTGTAGTGAACAGTGTTGGGTCAGAATTTAAGTATTTTGCTGACTAATAATTATAGCTATGGCAAGTCGTATGTTTTTAGTTTAGGTTCAAATGTGTGTGAAATCTTATGGGACTTAACTGCTAAGATCATGAGTCCCTAAGCTTACACACTACTTAACCTACATTATCCTAAGGACAAGCACACACACCCATGCCCGAGGGAGGACTCGAACCTCCGCCGGGATCAGCCGCACAGTCCATGACTGCAGCGCCTAAGACCGCTCGGCTAATCCCGCGCGGCTTCGGTGAGGTATTGAATGTCACTGTATGGAACTGGGGACCTAGAAACGACGGAGAGGTTTCGTCCTCGCCATAGCCCTCGATGGTTCACAACCCCACAACAGGCTACAGCAGTCCACATTTTCTCTAATTACATGTGCAGAAAGCTTATATCCACTTACATTTACCTTATCCATATCAGTAACAATGTGATGCTCAGACAGGCATAATATATCTATTTCATCCTCAGCTTCTAAATCTTCTAAACAATCCAGAAGCTCATCTATTTTATTCTTTATACTCCCAATATTTTGATTAAATATACTTACACTATTTTTAATATGGTTTTATGAGAAACTTTCCTTAATCTAACATTTGCAGTACTCTACTGTCTAAGTTTCTCATTGTGCTTAGGCCTAGTTCCTATACCAGGGGTCACATGGTGTTCAGAGAGGCAGATTATGTCATCTGGGTTGGGTGATTTTAATTCATCAATTCAATTACCTACGACTGATATACAACTTGGTGGAGATACCCAGGACTATTGTGTGGTTCGGTCCGCAGTGCACCCCCCCCCCCCCCCCGCCCTTCTCCACACAACCCCCCTTCTCCACCCCCCCCCCTCCTCTCTCACCCCGGCAAAGTCGAACACCAGACCAGTGTATGTCCCTTATGTTTGCATGGTAAGGTAATTACGGTGTACGCATACGTGCAGGAAGTGTTTGCGCGGCAATCGCCGGCATAGCGTAACTGAGGCAGAATAAGAGGTACGAGCCCGCATTCGACGAGGCAGATGGAAAACCGCCTTAAAAAACATCCACAGACCGGCCGGCACACCGGACCTTGACATTAATCCATCGGGCGGATTCGTGCCGGATACCGGCACGCCTTCCCGCCCGGAAAGCAGTGGCTTAGACCACACGGCTAACCAGACGGGCTTAGTTTAGGTAGTGTCTCCACGTAACCGTGACACTAGCAACCCACTAGTGTCGATTTTCCCTTGGGTAGGTCAGGTGTTGAAATAAGAACACATGGACGCAAAAAGGGGAGTCTCTAATGTACAGAAAACATCAGGTCGTAAAGTTTGAGAGACTACTGTTCGACATAGAGAAACAACAGCCGACACACTGTTGTATGCAGATATTACGAAACTAAATACAAAAATATCTGCAAATATGCCCATTATTCCCTGTTCTTCCATCCCGCTTTACTTAACTAACTGATTTTTTTTTCTTTCTTTGCAAGCTTGAAGTATTAATACAGGAATCTCTCTTCCTGTTATTGCAGCATCTGGAGGTGGTCAATTTTGTCTGAAAGTAATTGTCATTGTGTCGTGAAATGCCATGGTGCATGAAAGAAAAGGGTGTTCGCAAAAGAAAGGGATTATGCACTGTGATTGGTTGGCTTGGGTCGTGTTCAATTTAATCTTTTATGGAACGGACTTTCGAGTGTAGGAGAAGTGATGGTCTAAAATTTTACAGTTTTTGGCGCCCGATGACGTAACGTCATGACTGGCGACGCCTCAGCTAAACAGGCGACATGCACCGCGGAAAAAGTGGTTGCGCTCGCAGAGGAAGCCGCCCCGTTTTGCATCGCTCCGCTTGGCCACTCCCCTGCGACAAAACGCCGGGCAACGACTCGCCTGGTCGTCTCGCTCCGATTGCTTCCAGCAAATCGAGCGTCACCGCGTCGCCTGGGCACCGTTGTGACGCACCGGGAGTCAACGAAAGCGAGAGTGGCTGCATTAAGTAACAGCAGGGCAGCTGATGAAACAGACGGCTCTGCTAAGTGATTGTACGGACGTCCGAACAGCGACGATTTGAGCGAGTGCATTTTAGAGGATGGGAAAGGCTCTAAGCACTATGGGACTTAACATCTGAGGTCATCAGTTCCATAAGATGGGAAAGCACAAATCTAACTACAGAGTGCTGCACGAAATGTTTACCATATGTTTCTTACATAATTTGTATGTCGCACTAGATCTCCCGTTGAACATCTCAACAACAACTGATGACCCTCAAGCAGAGGTAGGTGTAGACAGGACACAACAAACTTTCAATAGGAAATTGAAAAAGAATGAAGGAAAGTCATCGAAAAGGAAGAAAGTTTTGCTGTTAGGCAGTTCACATGGCAGAGGTATAGGCCAACTTCTGCAGGAGGAATTAGGACCAGAATAACAGGTCACAAATTTTTTCAAACCAAGTGCTAGTCTGGATCACGTGAGAGAGGATTTAGGATCACTCTGTAAAGCATTTACCAGGGAAGATACCGTGGTTATTGTGGGAGGGTCAGGGAGCAGTATCGACAGAGATCCTAGGTACAGAATAGAGTGTGACCTGGTAAAGGTTGCGTCGGCATCGAGACACGCCAATGTTGAATTTGTATCTGTGCTGAGACGGCATAACCGGCCTGATTTGAACTCTTCTGTTGGGAGAGTTAATTTGGAGTTGGAACGGCTGCTTGGGTAAGGTGCGGGGGCTCATATTGGTGTGGTTCCTGTTTATTCTCTCAGTAGGTGGGACTATACCAGGCATGGCCTACATCTCAACAGAAATGGGAAGGGTAAACTGGCTGGGGTAATAGCAGGAAATTTAAGGGAGGGAGGCACTGCCATGAATGGTAAAATACCAGTAGTTACAGGTGTTGGAGCAGCACCTTTTTTTAAGATAGGTAAGACAGAAAGATGTCAAGTTCTACGAGAGGTCTGGATTGAAACAAATCTTCAGTTTAGGAAAGAAATTAAACAGCACAATTCTAGCACATTGGATCACCAATCACAGCTGTCAATTATAAAGTTTCACCAATCACCAGAAATTTTATCTCCACCAAGTTGTATCTCAGTCCTAGGTAATTGAATTGATGAATTAAAATCACCCAACCAAGATGACATAATCTGCCTCTCTGAACACCATGTGACCCCTGGTATAGGAACTAGGCCTAAGCACAATGAGAAACTCAGACAGTAGAGTTCTGCAAATGTTAGATTAAGGAATGTTTCTCATAAAATCATAATTAAAAACAATGTAAGTATATTTCATCAAAATATTGGGAGTTTAAAGAATAAAATACATGATCTTCTGGATTGTTTAGAAGATTTAGAAGCTGAGGATGAAATAGATATATTATGCCTGGCAGAGCATCACATGGTTACTGATATGGATAAGGTAAATGTAAGTGGATATAAGCTCTCTGCAATTGTAATTAGAGAAAATGTGGAGAAAGGAGGAGTTGCCATATAGTTATTATTGTGCAAAAAGTATAGAAAAAAAGTTTTGTGTAGAGAAACATATATAGAAATATGTGCCTGTGAGCTTAAATTAAATGAAGGCACATTTATAATTGTAACTGTATATAGGTCCCCATCAGGAAATATTCATCTATTGCTGAAAAATTTGGACTCCTTATTGTGCTATCTGTCAGACAAGAGGAAGCAAATTATTATTTGTGCGGACTTCAATGTAGATTCTCAGAAAGAGCGTAATAGGAAAAATGACCTTGAAGTATTACTCGGTTCTTTCAATTTGACACCTATTATTGATTTTCCTACTTGGGTGGTAAAGGATAGCAGATCAGTGATACATAACTTCTTTATAGCCCAAGATAAATGCTCAGCATGTTGAGAATTGTCTTTCTTATCATGGTGCACAGCAAGTTACAGTATATGACATAGCTCCATTCAGCAGCACTAAACAGTCCTCCAAAGTAGTACGTTCAGTCAACGATTTAACATTTGCAAATTTCAGGGAAAGCAGTTACACTGGGATGAGGTGTACCGTGAAACTGATGCCAATTTGAAATATAATTTATTTCATGACACTTTTGTAAATGCATTTAAAAACTGCTTCCCCAAGAAAATAGTTAAATATACTCGTAAGAAACCATTTAACAAACCATGGCTTACTAAGGGTATAAAAATATCATGTAACCGGAAAAGGGAAATGTATCTGACAGCAAGAAAGAGTAGTGACCCAGAAACTATCAAACATTATAAAAACTACTGTGCTGTACTAAGAAAAGTTATTAAAACATCCAAAAGTATGTATATCATGTCTGAAATCAGCAACTATGATAATAAAATTAAAACAATTTGGAATATTATTAAAAGAGAAACAGATCAACCAAGAGCACAGGAAGACAGTATTACCATCAAATTGAATGAAAACTTTATGAACAAAATGATTTTCTAAATGTTGTTGGTATAGTAGGATACAGATGTTCATTAGAAGATGCTAGTCTGTTAATGGAAGAGGCCATACCTATGCAATTTGATACAATTGAAATCTCACCCACTTCTCCCTCTGAAATTAGGAAAATAATAAACTCACATGGAATTAATGACATTTTCAGCAAAATACTAACAGCTTGTTCTCAACAGATAAGTAAGATTCTCAGCCACCTGTGTAACAGCTCTCTGGAACAGGGCATTTTCCCTGATAGACTGAAATATGCTATTGTTAAACTGTTGCATAAAAAAGGGGATAGATCTGATGTCAACAATTACCGTCCAATCTCCCTTCTAATAGCTTTAACCAAAATTTTTGAGAATGTAATGTATTCAACAGTAGCTTTACATCTCTTTAAAAATGAAGTACTAACAAAATGTCAGTTTGGTTTCCAGAAAGGTTTTTCAACAGAAAATGCCATATATGCTTCCAACAATCAAATTTTGAATGATCTGAACACCACCCATTGGGATTTTTTGTGATCTCTCAAAGGCTTTTGATTGTGTAAATCATGAAATTCTGCTAGACTAGCTCAAGTATTGTGGCATGAGTGGGACAGTGCACAAATGGTTTAATTCGTACCTAACTGGAAGAGTGCAAAAAGTTGAAATAAGCAGTTTTCATAATATGCAAAGATCAGCACATTCCTCAAACTGGGGAACTATCAAGAATGGGATTCCACAAGGGTCGGCCCGGGGTCCTTTGTTGTTCTTAATACATATTAATGGCTTGCCATTCTGTATTCATGAAGAAGCAAAGTTAGTTCTGTTTGCTAATGATACACCTGAAAAACAAGAAATAACTGATGAAATTGTCAATAATGACTTTAAGAAAATTACTAAGTGGTTCCTTGTAAACGGACTCTCGCTGAATTTTGATAAGACACAGTACATACAGTTCTGTATAGTAAATGGTATGACGCCATTAATAAATATAGACCTTAAACAGAAGCATATAGCTAAGGTAGACTATTCAAAATTTTTAGATGTGTCCATCGATGAGAGATTAAATGGGGAGAAACACAGTGATGATCTTCTGAAACGTTTGAGTTCAGCTACTTATGCAATAAGGGTCATTGCAAATTTTGGTGATAAACATCTTAGTAAATTAGCTTACTACGCCTATTTTCACTCATTGCTTGCATATGGCATCATATTTTGGGGTAATTCATCACTGAGGAATAAAATATTTATTCCCCAAAAGCGTGTAATCAGAATACTAGCAGGAGTCCACCCAAGATCATCCTCCAGACATTTATTTAAGGATCTAGGGATATTCACAGTAGCTTCTCAGTACATATACTCTCTTATGAAATTTGTTATTAACAACCAAACCCAATTCAAAAGTAACAGTAGTGTGCATAACTACAATACTAGGAGAAAGGATGATCTTCACTATTCAAGATTAAATCTAACTTTGACACAGAAAGGGGTGAATTATACTGCCACTAAAGTCTTTGGTCACTTACCAAATAGTATCAAAAGTCTGACAGATAACCAACAAGTATTTAAGAAGAAATTAAAAGAATATCTGAATGACAACCCCTTCTACTCCATAGAGGAATTTTTAGATATAAATTAAGAAACAAATATTAAAAAGGTGTTATATTAACTTAATTCTGTTGTTAAATTAACTTAATTATGTTATGTATTGGAAAATTTGACTAGTTCTACATCATTACGAAATATCGTATTCATGATCCATGGAACTAGTATTAATCTAATCTGACCTAATCTAATCAACAGCAGTCTAGCTTGGAGCGACAAACGAGTTACGAAGTGACGGGTAATTTACAAGACTGTCGCTAGCAGACTAGTGTTTACAACATGCCCGACAAGTGATAGCTAACAACGCAACAATGGTCGGAACTTTTACTTTTTCACGAAATTAAAAGTCCTGCTGCATATCAGAAGGGGTTTCGACAACTGTTTAATACGCTGTGGATCCCTTGCAGGAGAACGATTCGCCGGCTTTATGACCAATTTGTACCGGAAGGATCAATATTGGAAGCGAAGCAGCCTCGTCCGAAGCCTTTTTGTTCCCCATAGGATGTTGAAGCGGCACAAAAAAGCCTTGGCAAACCGTACAGAAAGGTAGCAGGGCAAATGGACACATCCAGACGCTCCGTTCACCGGATTCTCGAAAGTTATTGGATGTACGAGTATACCAGTACAGGACGACCCCAGCTAAGAAGCTCACTGCAGAACACAAACGGCAGAGAACTCTCTGAACGCTCGGCGGAGAATGGGGAACAAACACTCAGCTACATATGGTTTTCAGACGAGGCATATTTTCATTTTAGCGGTGTGGTCAACAAACAAAATAGAAGAAACTACGACTACTGCGTTGCCCTTCAACACGAATTGGTAGATGCAGGACTGAGCACGGACACTTACTGCAAAAACGCTGCGTAGGATTTCTAGCACGATCGGTTGTAGATGCGGGTCATATCACTCAGATTTTAGCGTCATTGTAATGACGGACAGTTTGGGGCTCGAACAGTGCAGACTTCAGCTCATGTGACTTTTTTCTTTTGGGTGTACTTACAGGAAACAGGTTTTCTCAAATGTCCACATGATTTAGTGAAGCTCAGGCACCTTATTCTTCAAGCTTGCAGTGAAATCACGGAAGATATCTGCCGTACGGTTATCGCTAATATCAGTGGTCGTGTGAAGGAAGATACTATTCAAGTTGGTGGACATATTCATCATGAGCTGAATTTGGATTCTCCACCGAGTGTTTTCCATGGTAGTAACCGCTCCTTTCAGTTTCTCAGTGAAGTCTTTATTTAAAAATACGATGATGACACATTTCATCCGCCTACTCTGTAAATATCGAGACAGAAAACGCTGCACGGTAAATGACTGAATCTGAAGTGACGAATTCAAAGTTGGCATCAACCTTTGAGCTACTAACGACAACAAAAATCCAAGGGACAATACATTTGTAAAACTGTTATTTGCTTGTGAAACTTTCATGAGTTGTTGCTTTCACAACACATAACGAAAGCGGTGCCCCACGAATTCGATTTAGGAATCTCTTTTATGCGTATCTATGTTCATGGCTCTTCACGTGGAGATCCTGGATGTCCAACATATGACTGTTGCGTGTATTTATTATGATTTCATTGGTGAAACCAGTTGATTCACAAACAGTCCCTAACCACATAGGACAAAAAAAAGTCACACCTAGGAAACACTATAAAACCGTATAAAAATGCCTCTGGTCTTTCTCATGACCACCACCCGGCAGTGAGAAACGTCGACAGCTTTCTATGTATGCATCGTGTACAGCTAAAGTCAGACACTGCTCATTAGACTCCAATTTATTTAATTTTATTTCTTTGAGTCATTAGTCTTCTGACTCGTTTGATGTTGCCAACCTCAATTATTTACTGGATGTATTCCTATTTCTGACTTCCTCTACGCTTTTTAGAATCTACAGCTCCGCCTAGTACCATTGAATTTATTCCCTGATGCCTTACCATATCCTATCATCCCGCTTCTGCTTTTTGTCAGTGGTTCCTATATATTATTTCCTCGCCGATTCTGTGGAGAACTTCCTCATTTCTTATCTTATCAGTCCAAACAACTTTCAACATTCATCTCAGATGATTCGATTCTTTTCTATTCCAGTTTTACCACAGTCCATATCTCACTGCTGTATGTTTACAAGTGCAGTCAGCACACATTCCTCACACATGTGGTGTGCATACATAAATAAATATATATATTACATGACACACACACACACACACACACACACACACACACACACACACACACACACACACACACACACACACGAACACACAAATAAATATATATTTACATCACACACACACACACACACACACACACACACACACAAACACACACACACACACAAACGCACACTTACTTACACTTCGATAAAAGGATCATACAATTCTGCAACAGCAGTTACATTATCACAAATGACCCTTATACTGTCATGGGACAACAGGCCGACTATACCTTGCAGCAGAGTAGACACCTTGTGTCCTCTCGATCGAATACTATTTTTGTGTACCATAGCCCACAGCAGAGACGGAACACCGGAAATACCGCTGTACAGTCACCGAAAATAGTCTTCGATCGAGAGGGATCACGTTGCTGCATGACTCACAGTCTCAACCGGCCCTGGGTGGCACCTTCCAGTGTTGTGACAAGCGTACGAACTCCACAGTCGCTTCGCCTTTAATTTGCCATTGGCCTTCTTGTTCTGTGGGGCAATACCGCAAAGATAATCGGCTGTTTATAAACACATGTTGAATGCTTCACTGTGGCGCCTCATTACTTCATATGGGTCACAGTTCTACACCCAGTAAGTGAAGATATTTGTATCTATATCAAGTAACACAGAATATGTGAAATGTGTCTTCGCAGACTCATAATGAAGGTGGTACATGTGGAGTTTGGACAGGCCTAGTAAGCACATTTCACACAGATAGATATAGGGAACTCTACTGCAACTTTCTCCATCTCCACACCATCAATGCTTTCATTGAAAATAGTGACTCGCTTAAAATTTGGTATCTTGTGGCATTTTTTATGTCATAACACCCATCCCATTCACTTCTAACAGAAATTCTATCGTGTTCCACCATATTCACCATTGTTTTGTAGAAAACTGAATCTTTCACTAATTAAAAACTCTTTCTCAACGTCACACGTCTCAAGAGTCTTTATTTCGATTTCATATCAATATACTTCTTCAGTCACGGGGAGTGTTTGAAGGAGATAGCCCACCTGATTGTAAACAGCCACATCCCCAATCGGCGGCACTGCTGGAGATTACGGTATTGAATGATGTATCTCCACTTATTCCCCAGCATTGTCTTCAGTTTCGGATGGAGCCTTGTCTCAGAACTAGTTGCTCTAGACCGAGTGGGACAAATTGGCGGCTCATCATGCTATCTAATAGTAGCCACCACCCCCCACTCAGCCACCCCCCACTCAGCCCCCCCCACTCAGCCCCCCCCCCACACACTCAGCCGCCATACCCTTGGTTTTCCCACCTAATCCCTTCCATTCTTCTTTGGGCACCCATCGAAACTTGCCATCATCAGTGATTGTAGCATGGTGTGTCCATATTGGTTATTAACGTCCAAGTTCATGTTTTTAATTTGAATAAAGAGCCATGTTGAACCTCTCACCCTTACAATGGTTATTTACTTTGACGTATCTATGGACACATTGGTAAAGTCCCCAACGGTTCCATTTCGTGGAAAAGAAGCACAATCAGCATCGGTCAACAGATTGATGCTGCTCTTTTCTTTCTTAGGCAAGGAGTATCAAGACAACCCAGATGCTGTGTAATAAAACCCGGGATCCACAGACTATGTGGTCATGCAGAGACTTCGGAATTTCTATAAAATATTCACGAGCAAGTTCACGTCTGTGTCCCTGTAAAGCTGTGCTTACTCTCTTAAAGTAGATATGCTGAATTCCTGCCATACAATAACTCTGCATTCGACATGACATCTCCTGTAAGGTTGCTGAGGAATACAGTTTTCTCGGGTAGCCAGTTTTCTTTGAGTTTTCCATACTATTCAAAACCCATATGGAAAAACCCTTTCCCATTCACAAGCTGAAACTTTCCCTCGTCGGGGAATGTCGCTTGGGCGATATGTATATCCTTCTGACGCGAAGTTGCAGTAAGTTTCTGGGTGGTACCTGCATAACACGAAGCGACTTAGGGAAGCAAAGCGTAATTCTTGACATTCGTTTGGAGAATGACATTTATTCCTCAATACTTACCGGCAAGACACTGACGGGATCCTTATCTATACCGAGATTACCCAAGTGCTCAACAGGAAATGGAGCGTCACAACGGCTTAAATTAAGAAAGAAAAGGGGTACGTGTCACTGTAGTAGATACTTCAATTGCAAGTGTTACTGGAGGCGCCACGGAGCTTCCCCGTAAGATGATGGTGATCCCTAAGAGAAGTTTTCAATTCTTTGCCTTGTAACACCTCACAAATATGTCAGTTAACCGAGTTATTGTACAAATCATCATTTTCCTTCGAGCTGGTCGTGGGAATATTGTCGATTTAAAGTATTTGAACCTCTCATGAAAAGGTTTCAAGTTCAGGAGTATCTACGACTCGAATCATAGGACGATTCAACTTGGTACACTGTCGAATATAGTACATGTTTTGCTGTGAAGGTTGTATATGAAACTGCAGCATCTTGTTCACAGCTGGCCGAACGAGCGACGAGGCATTCCAAGTCACTATACACCACAAACGGGCATCGCTCCTGATGGTAGGCATTCTTAAATGTTATATATTTGTTTTCCTCAAAAGGCATAATAATACGCTCCGGATCCTTGGAAGAGCAGTCTACAAGATGCTTTGAAATCTTATCTGAGGAAATGACTTTAAGCAAAAATTCCGTTTATCCTTACGTTTACTCAGTTGGGAGGAGACAGGTCAGGACATGTCCCTCATCAAATAGTAATGATATCTGTGCACCGTGTTCACATTCATCTTATGCTCACAGACCAGTTTTGAGAAAAGGAGGTGTCCTACGACTATATGATTATCCGGCTTGTTCTGCTCATCTGACATGTGTTTCTCCAGGCCATAAACGTGAACTGATATTCCGGTATTCGGTGTCTCAAATTTTGGCATGTCCTGGATCTTGACAGGGAACTCGATAGCATCTAAATTATACCACCTCCCCCCCTTCCCCTGAGATAGTGTAACTAATTGGACGTTCAGGTCGAACCATGCAATTTCTCTCACAGGCGAGGATTGGCCATAAGCCTAGTCGGTACTATTTTTTTACATTAAAAAAGCCTACTTATCAGATACATCCTCAGAAAGCTTGATATAGCTGGACCCTCCATTTACTGGGTCACAGACATTGGAATGGATGTCAAGGTGTAGTATTCGGCTGAGTGCTTTAGCTGACCCTCTTAACTTCCACGTCGGAAAACAGGTTCCCAGTATAGTACTCAAGGTGGACTCATGAAACCACTCGGAGATTGATGTGCTCAATGGCATCAAGTGATTTCTCCACAAAGATAGTGAAGGCTTCTCTCCTCGACACTGGTGTTTCTTTGTTTGGGGGGGATGTGAAATTGATGTGCAGTACAATGCTGCATTTAACGGCGGGATAACGTGGAGCTCCACTCCCAGAACAGGAATGCACACTTTCAGAAACCGAACACGGTCACCACATCCTCCTGCTGTTTCTCGATCCTAGTGAACGACATTCGCTCCTCAAAGGCATCTGCATCCATTAGGTATTCTATTGTGGTATGGTGTTACTAATCTGATGTACTTTAGCAAATGGAGGTGAGAGGATACTGCTGCCAGCCGCAGTATTACTGGTATTGGTGTAACTAGTTGACAACGATGTTTATGCTGGCTGCGATGAGAAACATGGAGGTGCAAGTACCTAGCAGTTTGGCTGAGAACATGGAGGTGGTAAATGGCAGCACAAAAGAATTTAAGAAAGAAAGAAAGAATATGTCTGTGCAACATATTGTGTATACACACGGCACTACAATGAAGAAAATATGTACTTACGATGCTAGTACTGCTGCATTTGCCGAGGCTGCCTCTCAGCTTCCAACTGGTCCAGTATTTCACAGATATATTATGAAACAATAAGAAGATGACATGTATGCAGTACTTAGAAATTCTTCGTGAAAGATCTGCGAGAAAAAATGTTACTCTTGTCGATTGGAATATGGCAGTTCTCCTAGCCCAGGAAGTTTTCCACTGGCGCTACTGCTATTATTAGCTGAAAGTTTTATCTTGTCATGTAAAAGAAACACACAGTCAAACAAACAAAGACAGGAAACGCCAATAAACATACAGCGAACTTGATGCAACCAGGGACGATAGCAGAATGAGGATGAATGGGGGTAGGAGTGTGCTATATCTAGGTTCACTGACTCAGCATTAGCTAGTTGGAACTCAGTATTCTGAAGAATGAAACCCTCTGTCTGTGTGTTTCGTCATGTTGGTTCATGCAGGTGCTCAAACCAGAGGAAAAAGAGAGAGAGGGAGAGAGAGAGAGAGAAAGGGAGAGACAGACATATAGACAGGCAGAAATTGAGTGCAAAATTTCCTGATCAAAGGAATGAAGCGATCAGATGTTTTGTTCAGCGGCCGTAAGAACAAGGTTAGGTTTCTCGGGCAGGTAGGCATGCCCATCAGGTAAGACTGCACGGCTCCTGATAGCGGTGGACTTGGTATTCTGACAGTGGTTTCTATGCGACTGGTTGTGCAGCCCGCAATAGTGGCTTCTCTGCACTCAGTTGACACAGAACACGGATGCTTTTAGTATGTGAAGTGTTGCAGTGGTTCTGCTGGCCACCATATGGCAACATCAGCGTCGTGGGCTGTTGTGTGCTATATAGAAACACACCCTTTGCCTACACACCTCCACAGGGGATGGAACTGCCAGCATTTGATGTTCGACATGGTGTCTGTGGTTCCCAGCCAGTGGATGTGCCTCGACCTCTGTGGCATACTGACGCACATGGTTTGTGCTCCATCCAGTGGTCGATGGCGCCTGGCCGACTAACATAGATGTGGGCAGCACAAAACGGTGACTAATATGTCGCGCTTCAGTCCATTCCTCGGTGCTTACTGTTTTTGTGTCATGGAAATGGGAGTGGGGTGATCAGACATGACCTCTACACAGGCACGGAAATCGAACCAAGGTCTAGGATGGGTTTCCCAGAAGGAGAAAAATTTGCTCGTAACTGAACTGGGAAGGGATGACAAAAGAAAGTGCCTCTTTTCCCAGAAGGGTGGTTAAGAGCAGGGGCAGTGAGGGTTCCTAGGAAAGATGGATTATTCCAATTGGCTCATAAATCCACCCCCCAGAGTGTCATAAACCACTAAGCAGAGCGACACCTTCAGGGAAGGAAGAGAAGGAACGGTGACTTGATTCACCAATTTAATAAATAATCATATCAGATAGTTTACATTAACAGAAAATTACTTGTTGTGTGAAGATCTCAAATGTAATGTAAAACATCGGCTTAGTGATCCTATTGTTATAGAAGATTGCACTGTTGACCTAAAGGTGGGTCAGGATAACCATAAAAAGGAAAAATCGGAACAGAATAGTATTGCTAATGAATGCTGCAGTATGTTAGCAAATGAAACAAAAAAGGTTTATGTATGAGCTGTGACGCGGTTGTTGGAATCGACATTCAGCTCCTGGCACAAGTAGTCCCATCTGTCGTATGACGTCCATGTGGTTTGAGGAAACTACGACTTTGCTCGAGGTTGTTGATGGGGATAGGGCGTGTTGTGGCGTGGCCAGTTGGGGAGTGGTATTGGAGAGAGGAGCATGGTGTGAGAGTCCACCTGGCGCGTAAGGCGAGCACTCGAGCAAGTGTCTAGGGGCACAGAGTGTGCGAGTGGTTAATGGGCTATTTGTGGGTCGTTTTGAATCCGTGGTTGACTTTGATCGCCGTCTCTGTACATAGTCTTCCTGACCAGCTCTGGGAGGCGACACACCTATTGGGACTGGCAAGCTTCAGCTTCGATTCGTGAATTTCAGTTGAGTTTTGGGTTTTGATGTCTAAACTGTTGTTTTCTTATTGATACCTATAGGTCTGTTGCGAAAATTGCCATTTATTACCTGATGCCTTTCACCACCTGTTGGTTCCTCAAATTGTGGCCTTTGTTTGCTTCCCTGAGTTGATACTGTCTTGGATTGTTTGTTAACAGGATATCTTAAGCTGTGTGAGCCGATGGCTTCCCTAGCCGGAATGACAACGGGTTTATTCTACGCTGTGGCCGGGCCCCTTCCCATCGTCAGCTGATCTTTCTGCCAAACACCTTCGAACACCAGATAAGAACCTCTCTTTGGTAATATGGCTGCCTACCGGTTTAGAGAGACCTTCGATAATTGCAGGCACCATCGCTCTGTTGATTATATTGGCTTAGGAGGGGCCTGGGTCTCACAATTTGCAATTTTTGATGCTATGTAATTGGGTTTGGCAGCCTAGATTTATTTCGTGAGTATCGCCGTCGTTGAAGAGGCAAGTACCTTTCAGTGATGCTGATCAGCCATCTGGCCACTTATTGTTGCTTTCACGTAATTAACATTGCTGCCTTAATATTTCCAACGAAAAGAGCTTTTGAAGGCCAGTCCTCTCGTTATAGCCTGTCTTGGCCTTAATAATTGATGTGGTCTTGTGCTCCTTGCATATAAGCCTCCTGGTGCATCCCTTGTGTGGAGGCAACTCAAACTTTTGGTTAGTTAACTATGGCAGTTACTCATGAAGGTTTACTTGTTTTCCATTTGGTAGTCTTCCTTAAGTGAAGCTGTTATATAGAGGGTCTGCTTGTTTTCTGTTTGGTAATTTCACTTAACTGAAGCTGTTTATTGAAGGTCTATCTGTCTTTCAATTGGAAATTTTATTTAACTGAAACTGATGGCCTGTCTGTTATCTATTTGTTAGCCTTACGTAACTGAATCAGTTATTAAGGAAGACCTGTCTCTTTTCTAATTGGTAATTTTACTTCACTGAAGCCTTTAACATTGCAGGTCTGCCTGTTTTGTATTTTGATAATTTTACTTAACTCAGTGTGTTATTATTAAAGTGCTGCCTGTGGTATTTCCTAATTTCACTTAACTGAATCTGTTATCATTTGTGAGCATTGTATTACATTATTTCGTTGTACACATGGAGCTAGCTTGTTGTGGATGCAAAGGGCTGGACCAGAACTGGGCCTCTAAAGAAATAGCAGTCGCAGTATGAACTTAGAATTCCGGAGCTTTGCACTGAGGGTATTGTGAGAGGTTCCATGCCTTTCTTTGGTTGTTTCCTCTCATTTTCATAAATTTTACTAAAGTTTTATATCATATCACATTGGGAACAGGCCGAATACGGTTATTCTCATGAGAGTATTTGTACTGAGAGCTCAAATTACTTTTTAATTGATTGCTATGGATGTTGGGGGCTATGTGGTCTTGCTTTTAGTTTTGTCTGTTACTTTCCTGTGTGGCTTGTTGCGAGGCGAGCACTGAAGGACACGACTCAATGCGTTTGCAATGGGGGTCTGGACGTCGCCGAACATGTGGAGGGTCGTACACAGTGAGCCTGAGCGCCTCGTGGGGCGGCTGACATTGGTCGTGTTTCGCCTATTGTGTGGAGGCCAAAACGACCTGCGAGCTGTCTGAGTGTCGTCACAGTTTATGTGTTTATCATTGCGGTGCGTCTGGAACAAAGATTGCTGGTGCCAACTGACTCTATTGTCATCATGATTCTGAGAATTCTTGTGGTCGGTGCCCTGCTGGATGCGACTGTCTGGCGCCAGATGGCCAGTGGTCTTGTCATGCTGTTTTTGTAGCTCAAACGGCAAGTTCAGTGCCTCCAGCTAAAGAGCAGAGGCTGATTGGTTAACTTAAACTGAGAACAGATGACATCACAATGCCCTGCACGAAATTGCGATAATGTGGGGGAATTTTGGAATCAGGGCTGAATGCTGATTTGCAGCTTTTGAATAGTGGTGGTTTCGCTCTTGCATTGCGTGGTCACATGCCATTCCGGATCTGATCTTCGATGGAATCAAATGGTCTTGCGACTTAGTCGCATTTTTTCTGAATCGTTGTGGTTCATGACCAGTCATACTCCAATTTCATTCTGTGACTTAAGATCCATATTCTTCCTTTGCGTTTTCGCACCTGTGCCACAAGGGAGAGTTTAGGCGGTTTCGCTGTGTCTCTTCCTGGAGATATATCCTCGTGCATCCAAGTGTTTCTCTGTTTCGGCCACAACAGCAGAACTTAGGATTCTCGTATAGCATTCGAGGCCACAGGTTGAAACAGAGTTGCTGCACGTGAGGATTCAGTGCCTACATTATTAGAAGGCTAACTACTGATAGCATGCTCCAGGTTTCAGGACTGGTAAAGAATTTAGCGGCTCCATCATTGTAGGACCTATCATTTTTATACTGATGTCCTCAGCAGCGCTAGCAGTCCCTTTGCTACAAGTCCACCTTGTTTGTTTCGCCATGTGTTTCCATTTGAGCTCTCACTACCATAGTGCATTATAGTCGGGGGAGTAATATTTGATTGATTAGGACCTCATTGTGGTCAAGCTGTTGCATCACATAGAGTAGGATCCTCTTGTTGTCAAGCCAACTATTATTCTAAAACTAGTTCCTTATACCCTATTCTTTAGCCTAATGTTTGTAACGACAATCAAGTACTTTTGTCTTCTGATTTATAACAAATCTCATTGTGATATTTGAAACGCATACCACTTCGAAGATAGATGCACAATCCCATTTCTGTCGTTTATTATGATAAAATTGATTTTCTTCCCTAAGTGGGTTACGATTTTTATTAAATTATTGAGAGTTTGGACTCCTTATTTTACCGACTAATAGGGTCCATCATCAATTCCTTTCGTTACCATTGTGCACGTAATAATTTAGGTGGTAGGTAATGAGGAGGTCGAGTGCATGTTTAGTTCTCATGCAAAATTCGCCATAATTAAAGAGGTACCAACTCTTCTCCACCGCAGCCCCTCCCAGGTGATCCAGTCATGGTGGCCTGGTTGCGTGCGGTGTTGGGCACCCAGCTTTGCATTTTGGCGAACAGCACTGCAGAGGTATGTGTATCTCTCTATAATATTTCCGCGTCATTCTATGAGGTGCAGTGGAACCTGTCCTTTCTGCAGAACAGCCAACTTACTGTCAAGCAAATTCGAAGAACTCAGGCCCACCAAGTTCATTTCAAGAAATGTTAGAGGGACATTATCTCCTTGCAACTTAGCCAGACTGAAGTTACTAGAGTAGGGCAATCGAGTGATCGAGTGAGTTATTTGCAGGTCTAATAGCTTTAAAAGTCGGGAAGAGAGAGGAAATTTAACAGCTACCCATAAGAATCAGATATTGGATCAGGCATCCGGGTTGAAAGTTTTAGGTTGCCGTCCAGCTAATCATTTCGTGGGAATACCCAAATCAAGTACCCAAATGTATTTCAGAGCTTCAACTCGATACCTATGGAGAGTCCAGCAGTTTTTGTGCCTGTTGGTGCAATCTGAATTGCGAATTGAATTGCAATTTAAATGTAATTTTTGTTTTACTTTACCCCTTGGCGAAAGATACTGTCAGTTATTATATATATACTGGCAGGCATTATATATATTAACTGACAGTATCTTTCGCAGTTATTATATCCTGTTTGTTCATCTGTGTAGATTATCTTCCATGTGCCCTCTCCCTCAGAGATGTTATGTGGCAAGTGGGGAAGAACTGCCTTTGGTTGACGAGGTGTGCGGTAGTTCTTCCATTCGTAATTTCGCATGGCCCGTTACGCTCTGTTTGTTAAAGATCTAGTGCTAAATTTGTTGCTCAAGTGTGATTTTATTGAGAAAACTGGATTAGTTCTCAACTTTAACAGCTGCATCTTGTTTTTTAGGTTTTCACCTAATGACAATATAACATTTTGTTCTTTTTGTTGGTCAAGTGTTGGGGACCTGGTAAATCGTAGTTCTAGTGAATTTGATATGGCCCATCTGGAGCCGGGTAAGGCAGGGCAGTTGTTGAATTTATTAGGAGATTTTCCCAATGTTTTCCCTAATAAGTTGGGAGTCACTAACGTCATACAGTACCACACACGCTTGGCTGACGTCATTCCAGTGCAACAGTTTCCTTATCGCCTCTTGCCACCCAAAGTCAAAATCTTCAGACAGAAATTGGTGAGTATGTTGTAGGAGAGGGAAATTAGGCCGTCTACATCTCTCTATGAGTCACCAAGTTTTCTCGTTCCTAAAGCTCAGGGCCAGTAGTACAGGCCGGTGATTGATTGTAGACTACTTAATAAAGGGTTACCTTAGAGTCTGTCCTTCTGCCGGATCTTCACAACTGCTTTACATGGTTTTCTGGTGATACGTGGTTCATGGTGCTTGACCTCAACCAAGCTTATTATCAGAATCCTCTTAGCGAGGAGTCTAAACATGTCACCGCATTCTGCACTGGTTCGAACCTTTATGAGTTCAACCGAGTGCTGTTCGGCATGTTCATTAGGGCGGCAGTTTTGTCTCGTTTGTTAGATTACCTTGACGATGTTGTCATTTCCAGTCATTCATTTGATGGTCATATTCCCCATCTTCAGGAGATCGTCTCCAAGTTTTGGCTTACGAGGTTGACCATTAAGCTGTCCAAGACTACACTTGAAGCAGTTATCCTTCCTAGGCCATTTAAAATTCCGGGAACGGCATTAAGACTGACGAGGAATTAAGGTGTCGAATAAATTTCCATTACCCGAAATGGGAAGGATATAGCCAGAATTATTGTGATGGAGACTTATTTTCCCCGTTTTGTTCATGATTTGGCCCAGATGGCCGCTCCTCTGAATAAACTACGTAGGAAGTGGGAGAAATTTGTTTAAGGCGAGAGCCAAAAGCCAGATTTTGAAGCTGTCAAGACCTCTATGACCAACCCGCCGGTCTTAGCTGTCCCTTATTTCGGCAAAAGACTTACCGTTTAAACGTATGCCTCCAATTCCGGTTTTTCCGCAGAGTGGTTGCAGGAGGGTCAAGGTAAGAGACGCCAATTAGCTTTCTCGTGTAAATGTTGTCTGGTGCCGAGGTGAATTACTCAGTTTATGAGGGCGAGGCGCTAACTGTGCTTTTCCCTTAAGAGTTTTAATTTGTGTCTTAAGCATAGGGAATTCGATCTAGAGACCCTAAGTTGGCTCAATCCAGGAAGACTGGTATAATCGCCAGATGAGCGCCCGCATGTTCGCATTTCATTTCGAGGTGCGACACATGAAACGATCTGCCAACCAAGTCGCCCTCAGTCGCATGTTTAAGGAGGAGGGGCTATCGAGAATAAGGGTGCTAGGGAGATTTATCCATTGTGTGCAATGTTTTAATTGATGTTCACCAGTTGTTTGTGGACCTTAAAACGTAACAGGATCAAGATCCTTTGTGTGGTCCATTAAGAAAGAAGCTCTTATCTGCTGGTGAGGTTAGTGACTACTCCATCAGGAATGGCATGCTCTTTAACACGGTAACGAACCTTGAGACTTTAAAATTTTCTTCCTCTGGAGCTGATGTCTCCCATTTTCCTTTATTTTCGTAATTATTTGGTGGGAGGACATCTGTTCCTCTATGAAACCTTGGAAAAAGTTAAGCCTCACCTCACCTGGCCCATGTTGTCTAAGGATGTCAGGCGGTTAGTGGGTGATTGTGAAGCCGGTAATAGTCCTCTGAAGAGTTGTTACACTATGACTGTGAGGAGAAACCTATGGATAAACTCTTATCGATTGCGTATGGTCTCTTTCTCATGCCAAGAAGGGTATATATATATTCTGGTGGTTGTTGTCGTGTTTTCCAGATTTGCATGGTTAATCCTTAGTGGCAGGGACACGGCGGCCATTACCATCGCACATCTGACGAACATCTTCAGCTGATTTGGATCCTGAAAGGCTCTTGTTAGCGATAACGCTCTGATGTTGGTTTTCAAACAGTTTAAACTGTTCTTCCGGTGTAACACAGTTAAGCACCTAGCCACCACGCCCTATTACCCTTAGGTATCTTTTGCCGAGAGAGTGAATCGCAAACTTAATTCAGTTTTGATCATAAGACTGCGAGTAAGTTGGATACCACCTTACCTTGGCACAATTTTGCATTTAACAATGTGCAGCACCAACCAACCAAGCAGTTCCTGCTGTTCTCTTGTTTGCATATCCCGTTAATTCTCCTCTATAAAAATTGTGGGATATCAATAACATCTTGCCTTAGTCCCTTACTCCTGAAGATCTTAGTGAAAATTGAAGACAGGCTGGGAATAACATTAGGTTAGACCACCGCCGCCAGACACGGCGGTATAATAGGGACAGACCCCCCTTTAAGGGCAACATAGGAGATGAGGTTTTCGTGAAAAATAGTGCCGGTCGGGTGAGGGGTGGTGCCAAACTTGGGAAGATCAACCCCATGTTCTATCATCAAAATTCTGTGTCCAGTTAACTTGTTTGTCAGGCATCTGGTCACTGATAGAGCTCTCAGGGTGCACCTTAATGAAGCCCATTAATTCACCTTCCCCTTCATCTCCTGTAGACTAGACCGGGGTCTGTTGGTTTAAGGGGGGCGGGTTGAACCACGGCGATGGTGAGGTTGCTGGCGCTGTCTTTCGAATTCTTGGCGGCAATAGCACCTGTGGTGGGACGTCCCTCTGGTTTGATGCCACTAACGTCTTCGTACGAGGTAGTCGATGGGGACGGGGCATGTTGTGGCGTGGTGAGTTGGGGAATGTACTGGAAGGAGAAGGACGGTGTGAAAGGTCTACCTAGCGAGTAAGGCGAGCATCTGCGAAACTGTCTTGGGCAGAGTCTCGAGAGTAGATACCGGGCATGTTTTTGGGCCATTTTGAATCCATGGCTGACATTAAGTGCAGTCTTCCTGCATAGCCTGGCTACCCAACTCTAATATGTGTCACACTGATGAAATTTTTCTGCGCTGAATTCTTGACCCCCTTTGGAACAGGCATGCTTCAGCTTCGAATAGTGAATTTCAGTGAAGTTCTAGATTTTGAGGTCTCAACTGTTGTTCTGTTATCGATACTTGTGAGTCTGTTGCGATCATTGCGATTTCTTACCTGATCTATTTCACCATCAGTTGGCTCTTCGAATTAGGGCTGGTTTGCTTTTCCTCAGTCGATACTGGCCTGGGTTGTTTGTTAACAGGAAATCTTAAGCTGTGTGAACCGATGGTTTCCTAAGCCGGAGAAATAACATATTTCTGTAATCTGTGGCCGGACACCTCCCCATCATCACTCAGTACTTACATGGTTGGATTTTAGCTGACCCCCTTGCCGAACGTCTTCGACCATCAGATAAGTATTGTATTACGGCCGGGTGCCAGTTTCGAGACACCTTCTGGCATCGCTGACGTCTTTGCTCTCTTAATTTTATTGGCTTAGGAGGTGCCTGCGCACGAAATTTGAAGTTTCTGAGGCTATGTAGTTGGGTTAGGCAGCCTTGTTTTCTTTCAGGCGTTGCACCGTCGTTTTAGAGGTAGTATCTTGCAGTGACGTGGATATACCATTTGGCTAGTTATTGTTGCCTTCACGTAATGAAACTTACTGAGTTAATATTTCTTAGTCCTGTGTGAACACAAGGAGAAGGGCCTTGGAAGGGTGTTCCTCTCGATGTGGCCTTTCTTGGCCTTTCTATGTGCTTCCTATGGCCTACCTTTTGTGTTCCTTGCATATAAGCCTTCTGGTGCGCCCCTTGTGAGCAGGTATTTCTAACTCTTGGTTACTTAACTGAGGCAGTTATGCAAGAAGGCTTACCTGTTTTCTATTTGGTAATTTCACTTAACTGAAACTGTTATTAAAGAAGGCCTGCCTGTTTTCTAATTGCGAATTTCACTTCAATCTAGATGTTATCGATGGAGGCGTGCCAGTTCAGTATCTGGTAATCGTACTTAATTAAAGGTGTTGTGCTTGAAGGGCAGTCTATTTTCTATTTGGTTATTTTACTTAATCGAAGTTGGTATTTAAGAAGGCCTGCTTGTTTTCTATTTGTTAATTTTACTTAAATGGATCTGTTACTATTGAAGTGTTGCCTATTTGTATTTGGTAATTTTACTTGACTGAAGTTGTTATTAAATAGGGCCTGCCTGTTTTCTATTTCGTAATTTCACTTACATGAAGCTGTTATTACTGAAGGTGCGCCTATACCCTTTTAATTAAATTAAGAATCATTTCGTAATTTGGGTAAGCTGAAACTCTTATACCTGTTTCAGGGGTATTTATGTCAGTAAGATACTAACAGCAAAAGATACATGGACCCGAAGGTTTCGTCTTACATCCCTTTATCCGTAATTGTAGATTTCTGTGTCACTGGAGTAAACCAATTCCCAGTTGAGCAAACAGCAGTAAGCAGCATAAATCTTAATCTTAAACAAAAGATGCTCTTATAACTAAGGCTGAGAGAGGTAATATGGTAATAGTGTTTTATAAGAATGAATATACAGAAAAAAATCGAAGAGAATGGCCTTATAGTTTCACCCAACGCATAAACTACAAAAAGAAATTAGAATTGACCTGGTTAATATCGAAAAACTGTTGTAAAACATGTTTAGTAAATATGAATATAAACCACTAGTACTGATGAGCTAATTTAAAGTCCATAAACAGGCCATCCGGAACGTCCGATCATAAACCCATAATTTGCATCCCAAGCTAGCCCGTTTTCTGCATACAAAACTCAAATAATAGTATTCATTAGAGAGAAGTCTTTCGGTGAACAGTTCTGAAGACTTCTTCTGAAGACTAACTAATATTAAATATTCTCCTCAGACGAATTTAGTTTCCTTCGATGTAATTGGCGTGTACAGTAACGTCCCAGTAGACACATTTCTGGAAATAGTTGAGAAGAACTTGCTAACCCACAAGACAATAACTGTTCCGTAAACGACAAAACTTGTTTCTCCGCTTAGGACCTTTGTCAGTTATAACCAATTCTTCTTCGACAGTTAATTGCACATACAGCCCTTTGGTTCAGCCATACGTAGCTCCCACACCAGCCTGCCAGCAGAGATTTTCTTAAATTCTTTCGAAGTGAAATATTTTAAAGGAAATACCGAAATACTGAAAAACGCTACTTTCAATACACGATACGTCAATGACATATTCATCATTTTTGAAGGCACAGACGATGAATTAGATCAAGTGTTTCTCAACTTCAATCAGTTAGGCGAAAAATTGTGTTTACAAAATAAATGGAAAACAATTGCAGAGAATTGAAATACCTTGATCTTACATTATGAGTACATGACGACAGAACAAACTTCAACATTTTCCGAAAAGAAAATTTTTCTGTCAGTATCACTCCATCTGACTGAGCCCTCACCCTAACCCATGAGCTGCCCTTCTTCCATTCTGATATCCATCGCGCACTGGTTACTCCATTAAAAGCCGAGAACTTATGAGATGAGATTAAGTTAATGAAATCTATAGTCACCCAATAACAGCTAAAATGCCTCAATAGATGACAGGTTTTTGGATCAGAAAAACTCACAAAACTGTTCCTCACTAAATGGTAGTAAGTGGGAAGATATGGATGGGAAAAGATGCTTTACTTCCGTATTGTTTCTAGATAATATTTTACATTGTAACGGCAGAATCGTACGGCAGTAGCGGACAGCGGGAGAGCCGCCGCGCTGTGCGCTCATCACGCGGATTGCTGACGGGAAATGCAATCTGAGTCACGCGCCGTGGCGCATACACAACCACCGGCTACGAAGAGCAGTCTGAGACCAGCCAGTTGCGAACATGTATCGATCTCGACACAGTGATGACGGGTTACCAGTCGCGCGTGATGCATTTTCGCACCTTCTTTATTAGTAAATGGTAAAACTAGATTTTTCGTCTTCCCTATTCTACACTATTAGGATCTACCGCCCACTCATCCCATCCTAACAGCAAATGGACGCTGTAACATATTACTAGGCCGTCCAAACAACACCGTTAGAAAATAAAATAAGATGACTTCTTTATTAAAAAAATAGAGCTGTGAAGTGTCTTTTTCACCTAATAAAAACTTTAGATGAAAGTTAATACATAACTCGGAACGAAAAGAATGATCTATTTTTAACACTCGATGCTTCATAAGACAAAATGTAACGAATGCCCATCTTTTGCATAGGTCAGATTGGGAGGCCAATTAATGCTAGCTACAAGAAACATTTACTGGTGAAAGGGGGTATAAATATTCATAGGTCCACAAATGCTGTACGTCTCGTTAAAAGCAGACATTCCCCTAATAATTACGAAGATACTGTTATTTTTCGAAGAGTAAAAGAAATTTAGGTTGGATTTATTGGAAGAACTTAAAACTTTTAAACACATGTTGAACAATAAGGATTCAATTTTGAATGACCAATTGCAATTGTAAAATAAAAATTTCTTCATTTGTTTTCGTCCTGTGTTCGAATTAACATAATTATTAAATTGGGCTACTATGCTGTTTCCTGCATGCCAAATTCTTCATAAGCGTCCCCAATGAAATGTTATCCACGCCTGTGCAATCATGTCACTTCGAATGTAATTTTCATAAGCCTAGTTGTCCTATTGTAACCGTTTTTGATGCTTTATGTCACTCACCGTCTTCAGTATTTTTATTATAAAAAGTGTTTTCATTTTAGCATTTGGTACAGGTACATCAGCTGTTTATGGCTGTAAATTGCAGTGTGCATCAGCGCCATCTAGAAGTAGTTTTCTCAATTTCTGTTCACACATAAATTTTGCATCATCAGTAGCTTGTTTATCCATTACTGGTCACATGCACCAAATCTAATATGTGCACATTTTATGCATCACAAAGCCAGACAGCTGTTTTTACGATTGTCAGTTTCAATTGTGATTAAGCCTACTGGCAGCATGTCATGGTCAGCATGTAAAATGTAAAATGTGGCTTATTTTAATAGTTAATAACTTTTGGCTTTCTGAAATGCATTGGTAACTATGTTAGGTACATGGCCAGTTGGTCACTCTGCTGTGTTTTGCACATTGACATTCAGCTAGCATTTATGATTGCAAGAGATCTTATCTTTATTACGTATTGTGAAAGCCCCCCTGTATGTGTGTTATGTTTTTATAATATCCTAAATTTTTTCAATGATGCCTTTTTCTATATATATTTAACTCTGTATAATAAGAATGCTGAAGATCGCACATTTATATGGGTTGAAAAGCAAGTCAAGATCTTTTGACTTCTATCATTCGCAACCGATGCCTGTTCTTATTCTATATATCAATTGGCGTCCCAGAATAAGCTTTGCTCCAATGCTCATCTTTTCTGTGCTTATCACTAATAAGTCGATGGGCAAGTATCATTATGCAGTGTACTAACGAAATTGAAACCCCTTTCCCAACACAATGGGTGGCCAAAAGGTAGCAGACGTGATGTTCAGTCTACAGTAGCTGAAGCCTACACAGTGCAGTGTCGCCACACATTCTAAGAGGAGGCGATCGCTAATGTCTGTCGGTCACCACGTATAGTTCCGTGGGACCGACGCCACGGGATGCCCGTCCGGAAATATTTTCGTTTGTCTTGTAAGGTGGTTGATTATTTTAGACCCAATATTTCAGCAATATTGAAGATCCCACCCCGGTCACTGTTCATCTCTAAAATTCGTATGTTATATAACTCGCGATATGCCATGATGCTTGTGCTTTGCGTCGGTTATCGTCTCACATTATTAGTCGGTTTACTTGTAACGTTCTTCCATATTCACTGAACGTCTGTCTGTAACAGACCTCTAGGATTTCGTACGTGCACTGTAGGCATACGCTACGTGCAAGGCAGGTGCATCAAACGTCAATAAAATTACATAAATTAGAAAAGAATAGCATTCTAGCTTTCTCCACACGTTAAGACGTTGAGATATGCACAGTTATGTTGCTCCAGTTTGTTTTCTGGTCTCCTGCTATTTGGTCGTTATCTCGATGTGTTCATATGCAGGGAAGTATTTTCTTGACCAAATCTCTTCATTAGTCACGAATCACCACCCATTTCTTGAAACGTATTGTATAACGCTGGTATAATACCCACTAGTATTGTCGAATCATTACACAATAACACAAACGCATTGGAATACTTCCAAAAGTGAGGCGATACACTTACACTTATTCTTTTATGATTTTTTGTATCATATACACAGTATCCTGACGGGGTGCCATACTTCGAATGTGAAATGGAAGTAATGATAGGACCAAGTCTGAAATTAGTTCCAGTGCAATGTAAAGGTGATTAATTCCAGTACGTTAATCACTACATCAAAGGAGATCATAAAAATATCTCTCGTTTGTGTTGATATAGTTTCTCTAGTGGCGTGGAGGAGGAACAAATGATCCGTGACTGTTTCTTGCTACAAGCCGTATCGAGAAATGAAAAACCTCGGGCAAGAGTTACGGGAGAGCTCTGGGAACAACATGAAGAAAAATAATCAGCCTTCTCTACCAACATCAAGCGGTATTATAGCTACAGTAGTTCTCCGACTACAGACAAGTGACAATGCCAGTGTTCATCACCACAGGAGTTAGTTTTAACTTTTTGGCTGCTAGTGAAACAACGCTGCAGTAGAGTTGCTTTGACTTCAGAGGAAGTAACTGCATATTCAGTCGCTGTCTGTGGGATGTTGCTATCCCTTATCTCAAAGGTAAGATGTAAAATTGCTTTCAAATAGAAATCTAACAGTTTAAAAATGTATTGTGGCTTTTTCTGAAATTACTCAAAATGAGTGTAGGGATTATTCTTCCATAAATTACATGACGACTTTATTTCCCTAAAGTTGACACAACTTCTCGTAACTTCCAATCCCAATGCACTAACTTTATTTGAAGAATTCATATTTGATTTTTTTGTTTCCTCAGTTATTAATCTTTAGATTTGATTGAAACCATCTTCTGCTTGTTTCGCAACGTGTCATATCTGCCACACTCAGAGTCACATCAGTAGCGCCAGATTCTGCAAAAGTTATCGTTTTTTTACCTGCGCTGTCAGAAGTACCATTCTAATGTGCCATATCAACAACCATCTGTCAAGCAACTCTACATCCGCTTTATCGGTTTGCACACTGTCCAAATCGTCGTGAGCTCGGAACGTATAGTTCCAGATATTGTGTTTTCAGTATCCGTACTAACGTACGACATTCATTTTCATGAAAGCTAATACAGTCAGCCTTACGCTGAGACGATATTTCTCTTACTGAATGATTGTTATTTCAAACTGCAACATCCCTAATTTACCTATTTTCGTTGTCGATGTTTTCGCCCCTCCTATTCCTCATAGTTTTCGTTTTACTTTCTTTATTCTAAATAGCCGAGTTAGACACTAAGAAACCTTGGGACATAACTCTCAAGGTAATCGCATTTTTTTATGGTTCCATATATTCTATTTGTTTCTCGGAAAGAATTTTTATACACCTACCTCTTGTCATTTAAGCGAACGCGTGAGTAATAACTATGACATTTGTAAATATTCGTCATTTCGTCGGATCCGAGAACCTGTTTAATACAGCTACTCCATAAAATGAACCGTTTCTTATGAGAACAACAATCTATGGACTAGGAAGTATTGCTCCATAGTCGTTCAGTACGATACTGACCGTTGTGTTTTATCATTCAGGACGTCTTAGTTACACAAATATTACAATATGCATCTAATGCTTTTCCTTGATACCATTATTATAAAAAAGAAATCTAATAAATGAAAAGAAACCTTTTACGACAGCTTTTTTTAGCTTAAAATACATTCTGAGTAGATATGTCATTTTTTATCAAAAATATCTTACGAAGTGAAAGTTACTTCCTTCATTTTTGTATAGATATTTTAAGAATATGCTGATATCGAGCCTCGAATCAACGCTCCGGTTTTCATAACACCAGAGAGCACGTGGCATACATTGTGAACATGGAAAGAATAGCTAAACATGTACCAGCAAAATCACAATTTAATCTTTGTTTAATCAAACGAAGGGAAAATAAACTTATGTGAGCGAAATCAGTGTTTAATTAAACAATAAGAAATTCAACTTCCATTGTGTCACTATGTTATCGCCTGCAAATGTTACCATACAGTAACAGCCCGCTCGGAGCATTAAACAGCGCATTTGCGTCGAATCCTAGCCACACCTTCATTCTTAATTATAGCATAGGAAACTCCCTCATTGTAGGATTTGAAGAAGCTTCTTTCTTAGTGTTTCCAACTTACTTGAGTACAAGTTCTTAGGAGCAGATATTCCATAAACGAGAAAGACAGGAGGGAATTATTGAAAACCCTGCATGAATGAAAATATACGAGGAGAAAAATATCCCACCAGACTTCGAAATCATCGAAAGGCTAATGAGAAATTATCTAGTTTATATACAAACATTCTCCTTTCAGACAACTAGTTCAGTATTAAATTACTCTAAATAGATTACTACCCTCAAGATCTTCAAAATTAAAGTCCTTCTGAAATTTATATTTGCTTGCATTACAATCTTCTTACGCTATTAAAAGGTGATCGGTACTGCTATGAACTGTGAAAGCTATCCTCCTTGGAGGTTACTTGACTCATTAATTAACGTCTGTCAAATTCAAACATTGTAATACAAAAGAAATAGCCACAGGCTTCTTTTCGAATCCTGGTCCACTGTTTTAATCTTCCAGTCTTCCAGGGAGTTCGTAATCAACGCATACTCCACTTCAGAGTAGAAACTAATTCTGAGACATTGCTGATTCTCTAGGGAGAGTGTAAGTTAAAAAAAATTTGGGAGCCGAAACTTAAAAGCACATGCTTTCGTACAAAGTATGTGAATGCGTTACATTTCTAACAAGGCATGTGAATTAGCTTCTGCACATTACCTCAGTTGTAATAATTATTTCACACAGCTGTACATTACGGTTGGTGTTGTAGATTTTGGTATGTTGTGTCAAGAGTTTTTGTACGCATTGGCAAACAAGTTTACAAATACTTAAAAAATTATGTCTATACTATTACTTCGTGTCTCATCAGTGGTGCCTGCCCACACTACACTATACTACCTGCTCCCCTCCCCCCCCCCCCCCCCCACCACCCACACACACACACAATACAGAGAGAGAAAGAGACTTTCGCGTGGAATCAGGCCTATGATAATATCGTCAATCATTTATTGCCCTCTTGGTCCCTCTGAAAAAGCTGATGCAGCACCTCATCACAATAAATGAGATGCTGAGCTCAAGATAACGGACGTAATTTAGAACCATCCGTTGTCAATCCTCGACTTATAATGTTACAGTAGACTCATCAAACTATGATAGTTAACTGTAGCATGATATTTCTTTATTATTAAATGATGTTACGCTTTTAACACTTATTATTCTGTGTCGTCTAAGTAATTCGAGAATTATTTAAGAATTATTTAAGAGGTGTGCTTCAACAGACCTTAGAAAAAATTTCTTTTACTTGTATCTCCTTGGTCATTTCTTGTACAATTTTATTCACTTGTACCACTTACGAACTACTACAGAGTAAACGTTAATAAAACGAACATACTGCAAGGACGGATATAGTAAATAGAGGAGAAAAGGTCGTATAAATGCGTGTACGGAAATGAATCGTTGCTACTGTAGGTACCGCTGGCCAATGATAATTCCTCTGACCACATTCAGTGTGTTCCTTGTGTGTTGCAGTCTGCCTAATTGACGCAGTGTACTGTAAGTAGCAGAATGTACCGGTGCTCACATCGGGAACAATCTGAAATGGTGTTTAGGTACCGTATTTATTTACGGCAAGGCAGATGGAAACGATCCACAGGCAGCACAACTGTAGCAGCAGTAGGCTCAGTGACACCAAACGCATCACAAAACATTTCACTCCCTTTTTGGTCATCTCTGTACTCGTAGGTGCCTTCAGACGGATCTGCTCTTTCAGTTACCACAAGTTCCTGACGACTGGCTTCTTTTTCCAGTAACAGCGTCATCACTTATTTTCGGAGACGTCGCAATGAAAACAGCGCAACAAAGCTTAGTCCGCGTGAGCACATCTCAGCAGCAAAGCGGACGACAAGGCAGTCAACACACGATAATGGCACGCTGCACAGTTGACAACGAACTTGTGCACATCACTACAGCAAGCAGTTTCCCGACTGCTGCCGATTGTTAGCGATCTGAACTAGGGAGTCTGCGTGCCAATTTACTGTTCTCATGATGTAGAAAACTGTTTTCTGTTCTATTCGTTTACTATGGGTAAATATCTAGTATGGCTCTCATTCCATTATCATGAATGCTGCTGTTTGAGAGATATTGTTCTTCGCCCTGTTCACGTGTGGTATTGACCTTAGTACGACACCAAAGTATGTCATAAACGTCATAGACACAAATTTTGGTTTCCTGCAGCAGAGCTTTGTTTGAAGTAAATTGTAACGAAGCGTTGTTGGTGAATCCACAGCTACAGATTCATAGGCTGCGTCGAAAATAACCTTCCCGTGTGATGCGTTGTCCTTTGCCTTTAGAAGTAGATTATGAGGAAAGTAAATATTTTTAATTGTGCTGGCCTTAACTTAGTAACGTGTTTAGTGACCCAAGTTCTGGGTTACTAGCAATCCACTGCTTTTGATGAACGAAATGCTGTAGGAGCACAGATTGACTTCTTTGTGACGTGTTTTGTAGCGTAGGCCCAGCGATTAATTTGGAACGTTTCTTCTAATTCGAACTGTTGGCCCTACGTGCCTCCGTTTTTTCCGCATAACACGTCGTTCTTTGTCGACATAATGCTTTCACAATAACCCCAACAAATTTAGCGCGTGCTTGAGATCACTGCTTCCGTTGTGACTGCTTTCATTATCAACCAGACAGAAAAAGCGGCAACGGAGTACACAAAGGCAACTGCTTTCTGCCGTAAGCTGTTTTCACCGGTATTACTGACGCACTGCTCGTTGCGGTTAACCGGAAAAACACTGTGCTGCAATACAAACTGAAGTTAATATTACACAAGGCTCGTTTCACGTTGACGGAGTCCCTTTACGCTGATACCCCGGCTCCATAAGCTTTCACTAGACTCAATAACATTTCATTGGGAAATGGGCGAAGTAGACTTTCCTGAAACCCGGTACTGTTACTTGTCGTTGTTAAATCGCTTCAGTAAATTAATGAGGTTCTCTGGCTCTTCATCATTGCATCCGTGTTTTTTTTAAAGGAATCGATTGAAATTTCTCACTATTAGAGATTAGAAGTAGCGACTCTTATTTCCTTTCAAGAAATTCTTACGAATAGTAGCCAAGATTTCATTCAGTACTACTTGTTCCTGAAGAACAGTTTCAACAGTTGATATTGTCATCTAGGTAGAGTACATGTACAATCAGTTTTTGTATTTGGCAAAAGAGGAAAGGGAAATTCTACATTTTCATGCCTTCAAAAAATGTGTCGTACGTCTTGTTCCGTTGAAACTGTGTCACGCATGCCGTGTTGACATTACAGTGGATGGTATGCGCTTAGCACATTCCACATAAGTTTGTTAAAAACAAAAACAGGTTTGTCAGAAATGAAAACAATACAGTTCAAAACCACCTTGTGAAACTGTGGATGTCCAGACAAGTAATATTCAAGTGATGCTTCTTACATTTTGAACTGCATAACAGTACATATTGCCGCACATGTTTGCATTTATATGACGCACTAAATACATAATAAATCCACATTCTTTAAATAGACAATTCATCTGATTGACAGAAAGGCACAGATAACGACTACAAATTCATTTAAGCAAATAGATAGCTCTTACGTAGGTGTTTGAAAAACTAGACCCCAACTTGTTTTAATTTCATTAAAATAACAAATTACTTTGAGAATAGCTCTTTAACGTTTGAAAAGTATCCTGACTTTTATGATATAAGTGTTGATACACTTTCGCAATAGTTATTATTTACGATAAGAATTATAGATAGATATCAGTGTATTAGTATTTATTTCATAACATTATATCACTGTATATATTCCATCGGTACATACACCAGTTTTTTTACCCGCACTTGATCGAATATCTCCACAAGACACTTAAAACGTTACGTAAGTTTGGAAAGATGACCACTGCCTGGGAGGGTAGGGGGAAGAAGTGCATATAAATAACTTGAGCGCTACTAATTGCAAACTGCAGCGTCTAGACCCAGCGTAAAGGAGGGGAGGAAGACGGGTATACACAAGGAGATTTCGGTATGGTTCTACCATGGACACTGCAAGAGGGTTACTTTTTATACCACAGGGTTATCAAAAGGTAGGGGCTCATAACCATAGTAAAATGACGTTGTTGCATCGTTTTTAATGAGAATAACAGTCTATGGACTAGCAAATATTGCTGCATAGTCCTTCAGTATGATACTGATTAATTTCAATAAAGAAATGTATCAAATAGTGATATATACGAAACTTAAGCACATTGCAACTCTTGGAATCATCGTACATTTACACTGGTATCTATGTAGAGATATTGTACGTAGGAAATATTAAACTCTGATTTACAGAAATATGCAGCGTTTGTTGTAACTGTGATATTCATCACTATAAAAATATAGAAACACTAAAATATAAAAGTACTTCCATTAAAGTACAAACAAGATAAGCAGCTTTACGTCACATACATTGCATACACTACTGGCCATCAAAATTGCTACACTATGAAGACGACGTGCTACAGACGCGAAATTTAACCGACAGGAAGAAGATGCTGTGCTATGTAAATGATTAGCTTTTCAGAGCATTCACACAAGGTGGGCGCCGGTGGCAACATCTACAACGTGCTGACATGAGGAAAGTTTCCAACCGATTTTTCATACACAAACGGCAGTTCACCAGCGTTGCCTGGTGAAACGTTGTTGTGATTCCTCGTGTAAGCAGGAGAAATGCATACCATCACGTTTCCGACTTTGATAAAGATCGGATTGTAGCCTATCGCGATTGCGGTTTATCGTATCGCGACATTGCTGCTCGCGTTTGCAGAGATCCAATGACTGTTAGCAGAAAATTGAATCGGTGGGTTCAGGAGGGTAATACGGAACGAAGTGCTGGATCCGAACGGCCTTGTATCACTAGCACTCGAGATGACAGGCATCTAATCCGCATGGCTCTAACAGATGGTGAAGCCACGTCTCGACCCCTGAGTCAAGAGATTGGGACGTTTGCAAGACAACAATCATCTGCGCGAACAGTTCGACGACATTTGCAGCAGCATGAACTATCAGCTCGGAGACCATGGCTGCGGTTACCCTTGACGCTACATCACAGCCAGGAGCGCCTGCAATAGTGTACCCAACGACGAACCTGGGTGCACCAAAGGAAAAACTCATTTTTTCGGATGAATCAAGGTTCTATTTACAGCATCATGATGGTCGCATCCGTGTTTGGCGACATCGCGGTGAACGCACATTGGATGCGTGTATTCGTCATCGCCATACTGGCGTATCATCCGGCGTGTTGGTATGGGGTGCCATTGGTTACACGTCTAGGTCACCTCTTATTCGCATTGACGTCACTTTGAACAGTGGACGTTATATTTCAGATGTGTTACGACCGGTGGCTCTACCCTTCATTCGATCCATGCGAAACCCTATTTTTCAGCAGGATAATGCACGACCGCATGTTGCAGGTACTGTACGAGCCTTTCTCGATACAGACAACGATCGACAGCTGCCCTCGCCAGCACATTCTCCAGGTCTCTCACCAATTGTAAACGTCTGGTCAACGGTGGCCGAGCAACTGGCTCGTCGCAATACGCTAGTCACTACTCTTGATGAACTGTGGTATCGTGTTGAAGCTGCATGGGTAGCTGTGCCTGTACACGCCATCCAAGCTCTGTTTGACTCAATGTCCAGGCGTATCAAGGCCGTTATTACGGCCAAAGGTGGTTGTTTTGGGTACTGATTTCTCAGGATCTATGCACCCAAATTGCGTGAAAATGTAATCACATGTCAGTTCTGGTATAATATATTTGTCCAATGAATACCCGTTTATCTTCTGCATTGCTTCTTGGTGTAGCAATTTTAATGGCCACTAGTGCAATTAATACAGTAGGGGAAACATTGTTCAAGTTATTTTTTGCCTCATCAATACAGTGAAACATCATATCATATGGCATTTTTTTTACTTGGTTACGCATATCACTTAAAATAGGAACACAGTTTAAAAAGGGGTAAAGTATGTGAGCAGGTCCATGTGACATAACCACAGCACAGTGACGCACATGTTTGCTCGATGTGGGCAGAAAATTTTAAATTACTATGGAGATGAAGAACAGGTATATAGGATCTTATACCACAACTCGTATGAGCGTAAGAAACGTTACTGTGGGCATACATCTGTTATTTCTACCTTTGGACACTCTTGTAACACTGCTGCAGGTATGGATGGTTTTTAGTAAAAATTAGTATATAAGTCTATATCTACGCTCTGCCATGTGCTAGCATAACTAAGGGAGCAATATAAGCCGAAAGAAACAGAATACAGTTTGAAAAATGTTGTAAAATGTATTAACAAGTTCATATGACATAACCACGGAACCACGAAATATATTTTGAGTTTGCAATGCCCGTGCTGTAACGCGACACTCCTTGTTTATTTCTCTCTCTCACCCCATCCCTTTTTCTCTGTCCTGATACTGCAGTTTCCAGTTTGCCGCACTCAGGTTATCTATATGCAGTTAGTGCCCCCCTCCTCCTAATCGCTCCCCCCCCCCCCCCAACACCCCCGCCACAACCACTCCCGTCTTTCAAGTTGAATGTCACGTTTTAAGTGTGTCTTGTGGGGATGTTCAGCATCTTGCGGAAAAGAGCAAGTATGAATCGACTGTATATGCCCAATAATATAATGAAATAAAATAAAAAATAATACACTATATATAAATCATATTGTAAATAACAACTTTTGTAGAAGTGCACAACACATGTATGATAAGGGTCAGTACAGTTTCAAATTATAAAGAGCTGTTCTCAGAGCAATTTGTAATTTTAAACGAAGTTAAAACAATTTACGATCTAATTTTCAAAAACCTACATAAGAGGGACCATTTACTGTCTACAATACATTTGCAGGCGTTATCTGTAGCTTTCTGTCAATCAGCTGAAGTGTGTATTTAAAGAATGTGGATTTATGATGCATTTAACTAGTCATGTAAATGCAAACATGTGCAACAAATATGCACTGTTACGCAAATCAACATTAACAAGCATCAGTGGAATGTTATGGGTGTGGACGTAAACAGTTACACGAGGTGCTTTTTAAATGTATTGTTTTTATTTGTGACCAGACTGCTCTTATTTTTAACAAACCTATTTGGAATGTGCTTATCACATGACACCCACTATAATGTCTACATGGCATGTGTAATATAATTATAAGGTAACAGGACGTACAGCAACAAGCTGCATGAACGTATGAAAATGTAGAATTTCCATTTACTCACCTGTAATGGAAATTATAAATAATGACTCCCCGTGTACTCTAAGTAAATGCATCGTATTACAGATCAGAAGACGACAGTGTAACTGTTGAAACTGGTCATTAGGAAGAAATAGTACTGAATGCAATTTGGCTATCAAAAGTTTCTGAAAAGCAGCCTGTTGAATTTTCAGTATTACATTTAGTGAAGGACGTGCATGTTAGATTCATTACCTATAAAGGACTGAAATTATAAAATATCATTTAGTACATGTCGACCTTTGTTTCTTTGAACTGTTATGTTACAAGATCTATCTTACCTTTTCACGGCTGTCTTTCAAGCACATTTCTCTCTGATAGTGCCTGAAAAATCGTGTTAATATACGGTATAAAGAAACGCCATAAGTGCGTATCTCACCATAAATAAATAACTAAAAGCTCTGGTGTCCAAGGAACAGATGCCACCTTAGGACGCACATTAGACACGAATGGGGTTCAGATTCCTGTATGCCAATCATGACTAATATTTTCTGTAACTTCGGTAACAGTCCAGTCAAGGAAGGCAAAAAAGGGGAAATAAATCGTGCATTCGTAAATTTTTGTTCCGTGTAGGAGGGAGTGCTACGAACAATATAGCAAAATTTCTGAGCCTCAAACCCCCTCTACAGCTCTCCGTCACACCCTGAAAAGACAGTTTAACCCTCAATACGGTTGTCTTACACTTTCTTTATAAGTGATACACAGATTTAATATTTAATCTTAGCCCACTTCATTTAACAAGGCCGGCCGCGGTGGTCTCGCGGTTCTAGGCGCGCAGTCCGGAACCGTGCGACTGCTACGGTCGCAGGTTCGAATCCTGACTCGGGCATGGGTGTGTGTGATGTCCTTAGGTTAGTTAGGTTTAAGTAGTTCTAAGTTCTAGGGGACTAATGACCACAGCAGTTGAGTCCCATAGTGCTCAGAGCCATTTGAACCATTTAACAATAAACATAATTTATGCAATTAATACACAATCTTTAATAATTTGTGATTTTTCAATACTCTGCATCGCGCTAACAGTTAGCCCTAGAGAAAAAACTGGTAAGACTTTTTAGTAGGAAATGTAATATAACGTAAAATGTACTGGGATATGTTTCTCGCTAGTGGTCGCGTTTTCTACTTACTCAAGGAAAATGTAAAAATGCGTTATTCAAATGGGCTCCCATCATGATGCAGACCCCATGTTCACGGCAATCTGTACTACTAGTTTACAAAAATTTTGCGATGTACAAACATGATGTGAGTTTCGATCGTTACATACTTCAGCGTAAAGAGCTAGAAATTGTGTGACTTGTATATGATATAGATTATCTGTCCGGCTTTAGAATAAAGTATCGATAATTCGGGTGGTTGTTTAATTTCGAGTAGTTGAATATCTTCCTTGTCCGTTGCTGCGCTCTATAGCTCGCTCTGACAACCAGCTGGCCCGGCTTGCGCTCGCGCTGCAGACCACCTCGCTGCTCCGACCGAAGCCAAACTGCCGACACCCGAACACAGGCAGCATTTAAATAACTGGATATTGAAATCACACAAGGTACACACAGATTTACAAAGACAATTCCACAATGTCTTCAACAACATTAAAACCAGTCACCGTGAAACAACATTGACGACTTGTAAGTTAGTACAAACACAGAGAAGCCAGAAGCTGTGGGAAAACCAACGGGACGTCGTTCGCTGCGATGGCCGACCGAACGACCAACCAAAGGTGGTCGTCACTCAAGTCAGGCATGGAAAAGATCCTAGTATCAATCACCGACTGACAACTTATTGCCATGAGGGCACTTCGACGGGGACACATACACACACACACACACACACACACACACACACAGACGAAAGTTGCACTGCTCGAATATCACGGTCCATTAAACTAAACTCGCTGAATCCGATCCTGGACGTGGTCGTGCACTCTCGCGACCACATCCTTCCATCGGACAGTGCATGTGTGTCGCCAGTGGTCGGACGAGTTCCGGCTGTCCGGACCTCACTCCTGCTCCGTCCGAACTCTACTTCCTGGACATCGACGACCCAGAAAAACTAGAGGCCGCTCCAAAAATACGCGCTATCGATAAGCACTAGTGCTGTCCATCACGGACAGACAAGCCGAGCAAACGTAGTGGCACCAGTGAACACACTAAGAAAGCGAGACACCACTATCGTTATTACAAGATGCCAAGCTATGAACGGCATCAACGCGAGCCGCACACGGCTCAGTAAGTTTATACAAACAGATGTTCTGAATTTTATTCCAGGTGCCATTTTTTTCAATGTTCGACAGACAAAGAGCATTGATGAGTTTGGCATAGTGCAGAAGTGCAACAATGGCACTGGCTGCAAATGGTTTAAAAAAATGTGCGTTCTATCCTTATGGTCCCCTGGTTTCTTCACCTGTGGATGATCTTCCTTAGCAGTCTGAAGATGGTGCGGATAAAACGTCAGGAGCCTCACCACGGTCATGCAGTTAATGGGATGCTAAAACCGAGGTTTTTGAAACCTGCCTACCTCCCGTACCTCCTTCATCAAACCCAACACCAACAGCAGTTAAATCAGTAATCTGACGTTATCTCCTTTTAAAAAGGTTTTGGTGCAGTCCCTGGCTAAAGAGAAAAAAGGCATCAAGTCCCTAATCAAATACACCGTCCTCAACAAAACCAACTCCAGGAGCCTTATTTCATGTATTTGAAAGTCGTTTAAAATTTTATGCCGCCAAAAGGAAGCTCTTCGTAAGAAAGAAGCAGTGGAAGCAGCAGGATCATGGTGTCGAAGACTCCGATTCAAGCGTTGACGAAACCATGTCGAAAGACCCATCATCCGAATGGAAATAGGACGAAGAACGCATTTATTGCAACCAGCTGTGGTCAACTGACAATTTTAAGGAGTCCTTGATTATGTGGAACGGTTGCTTTTACTGTGTTAGGAGCTTTGCGCAGGTGGCGACGATGAATCTGGGAAAGTTTTTAATTGTGACTTCTGTCTCACAAAGCACAAAGACCGAGCATTTATCTTGTTATGTCTGGAACGTCTGCACAGTAACCGACCGTTATGCAGCACTCTTTACTTTCGAAACAAATATTTGGTACGATTAAAAGCTAAGTTACTTATTCATTAAATTTTAGTGTTTATTTACAATGAAGAGCCAAAGAAATGGGTACACCTGCCTAATGTCATGCATGGTCCCGCGAGCACGCAGAAGTGCCGCAACACGACGATGCAGGGACTCGACTAACATCTGAAGTAGGGCTGGATGAAACTGAAACCATGAATTCAATAGGGCTGTCCTTAAATCCGTAAGATTACGAGGTGGTGGAGATCGCTTCTGAACAGCACGCTGCAAGGCATCCTACATGTGCTCAATAATGTTCATTCCTGGGGAGTTTAGTGGTCAGAGGAAGAGTTTAATCTCAGAAGAGTGTTCTTGAGCCACTCTGTAGCAATTCGGGACATGTGGGATGTCACACTGTCCTGCTGGAATTGTCCAAGCCCGTCGGAATGCACAGTGGACATTAATGGATGCAGGTTATCAGACATGGTGCTTACGTACGTGTAACCTGTCAGAGTCGTATCTAGACGTATCAGAGACCTCTTATCACTCCAGCTGCACTTACTCCACACCATTACAGAGCTTCCACCGGCTTCAACAGACCTCTGCTGACATTCAGGGTCCATGGATTCACGAACTTGTCTCCACAGCCGTACACGTCCATCCACTCGATCCCAACTGATACGAGACTCGTCCGACCAGACAACATGCTTCCAGTCATCAAGTCGAATGTCAGTTTCTGCGCACCCAGGGGAGGCCGAAGCTTTGTGTCGCGCAGTTATCAAGGCTGCACGAGTGGGCCTTCTGCTCCGAAAGCCCATACCCATGACGTTTCGTTGAATAGTTTGCTCGCTGTCAGTTGTTGATGGCCCAGCATAGAAATCTACAGCAATTTGTGGAAGGGTTGCAGTTCTGTCTCATTTAACGATTCTCTTCAGTTGTCGTTGGTCCCGTTCTTGCAACATTTTTTTCCGGCAGCAGCGATGTCGGACATTTGATGTTTTACCGGATTCCCGATATTCACGTTAAATGGTTGTACGAGAAAATCCCCAGTTCACCGCGTGACTGCGTGTGAGATCTCTCTCTCACTTTTCATATATTTTTAGGTTTCATATTTTAACGTTTTCTGTGATAATATTTACTATATAGGTGACTTATAAGTGGTTTCTTCATTCACCTCCGCCTTTCTTGTGTTGTGACCTGATATTTGTGAGTGTTTCGTATCGAGCAATTTAACCTCTTACCTGTGTTTACATTCCGCGCTGACAGGTTGCAGCTGTAGCGGCGCATCGAAAGCTAAGTACTAATTAATTGTTTGTGTATAGTGGTTTATTTAGGAACTTTATTAGTCGTCAACCGGTGTTCTTGGTGTTTTCTGGTGAAATATTTTCAGAAGAAATTTTAGGGAACTGTTTTCAGTTTCGTTACTGTGTCATTAGACGTTTGATTTTCTTTATGTGTTAGTATTTTGTTATATTCTCAATTGCTGTTGATTAATAGTGTTAATAACAGTGGTTATTTCCCTTGTAGAGTAAGTTTGTGATTATTGTAGTCAGTTTTTTAACATCTTCTTATTGTAGTAACGGAACTTAGATAAAGTAGTTTTCTTTTTTCAATAACTGTAAAATTTTACCATGAGTGAGAAGTGTGCACTTTGCCGTAGGTTCGTGAGTAGTAGATTGTGGTTTGAGACTTGTTCGAAGTATTTTCACTGGGGGGAATGCAGCGGGGAAGCCAGTGGGCATTCTGGTGAGATCCTCTCCTGGAACTTGCAGGTTATGAGGCAACAGTAAGTTGATAGAGGAGCACGAGCGTAAGATCTGTGCCCTTCAGGTGCAGTTGATAAACGCACAGGAGGAGCTAGACAGGATGAGGAGGGAGAAGGGTGTTGGGGAATGGGAGCTGGCTGCTGGCAAGAAATCTGCTAGGTGAAGGAGATTTTCAGATATTTTTACTACTGGTGTTTGCAATAGATATGAACAACTGTCAGAGTCTAGTGGAGAGGTATCTCTAGTAGCTGTTGATTTAGGAAGTATGCAGCAGACCTCAGCAGTTACGGTGGCTACGACAGTTGCAAAGTCTAAGAGAAAGAAGCAGTTTCTGCTGTTAGGTAGTTCTCATGGTAGAGGTGTAGCCCAGCAGTTGCAGGAAGTATTGGGGAGTGAGTATCTGGTCACGAGCATTGTGAATCCTAATGCAGGATTGGCTCAGGTGACTGTTAACATAGGGGGGCTATGTAGGGATTTTACTAAAGATGATCAAGTAATGATTGTATGTGGGGCTGGTAATAGTATTGATAGGGATGGGGGGTATGACATAGATCGTGACCTGGAAAAGGTAGCCACTCAGACTGGCAATACGAATGTGTGTTTCGTGGAACTGTTACAGCGTCACGATCGGCATCATCTTAATACAGCCGTCAAGCATAATATCACGTGTCTTGGGGGTGCGCTAATGACAGAAGGCATGAGTGACATTTTAGTGGTGTCGGTGGAGTCTATCAGCAGGATGGGTTTCACTAGACATGGCCTGCACCTCAACAGGTATGGAAAGGGGAGGTCTGCAAAGCTTATAGGTGACAGCATAGGTGGGGGTCGTGGGATCACTCATGGGAAAATTTCTGTACTAGTGGGTGTTAGATCTGCACCTCTTTTGGATTGAAGTCAGCTGATAGGTATTCCTACTTAAGGGAAGTCTCTCTAACAAAGAAACCACTTTCGACAAAGCTTAGGTATCCGAGTAACGAGGGAATTAGTATATTTCATCAAAATATACAAAGTATTAGAGATAAAGTTAGTGAACTGATATTATAGGTATATCTGGACACTTCTTAAATAATGAGATAATTTTGAGGCTTCCTTTACCAGGATACAGGTTGACTGGCAGCTTTTGTATGAGCTCTTTGTGGTGTGGGGGAGTAGCCATGTATGTGAAAAACGGTATCCCATTTGAGTCAATTGATGTTTCAAAGTACTGCATTGAAAAGGTGTTTGAATGTTGTGAAGGTGTCGTTAAATTTAGTAGAGCAAATCTTCTAACTGTTGTTATTTATAGATCCCCAGACTCCGATTTCACAACATTTTTGCTAAAGCTAGACGAGATCCTTGGTTCACTTAATAGGAAATACAAAAAGTTAGTAATATGTGGTAATTTCAACATTAATTTTATAAGTGATTGTGCAAGGAAAAGGATGCTGGTAGACCTCCTTAATTTATATAGTATTATGCAAACCGTATTCTTTCCAACGAGAGTGCAAAGGAACAGTAGAACAACCATAGAAAACATTTTTGTTCATTCCTCATTACTAGAAGGGCAATCTGTTAGCAAAAAAGTGAATGACCTTTCAGATCATGATGCACAAGTTTTAATTCTAAAAGATTTTTGTGCTGCAACACATGTTAAAACTAGTTATCTACTTTTTAGGAAAGCTGATCCAGTTGCTGTAGAGACCTTTGTAAACCTTATCAAGGAACAAGAGTGACAAGATGTTTATAGTGCTGATACAGTAGACAATAAATATAATGCTTCGTTCTAGACTTTTATCCTGCTCTTTGCAAGTTGCTTTCCGTTAGAACATTCAAAACAGGGTACAAGCACAAACAGGCAGCCTGGGTGGCTGACTAGAGGGATAAGAATATACTGTAGAACAAAGTGGCAATTATATCAAAATGTTAGAAACAGTCACAACCTAAATGCAGCAGCCCATTACAAACAGTATTGTAAGGTGCTTAAAAAGTTATTAGGAAGCAAAAACTATGTGGTATGCAGATAGAATAGCTAAGCCTCAGGATAAAATTAAAACCATACAGTCAGTCGTAGAGGTAGTGGTTTGTCTGCAGAGACAAGTTGAGGATATAGAATCGGTGTGTGGTGGGAAAGTCCATGTTACTGATAAGTCGCATATATGTTTAGTATTTAAGAATCACTTTCTGAATATAGCAGGTGAACTAAAAAGAAACCTAGCCCCAACAGGGAATCATACAGCGCCCGTAGAAAAAGTGTTCCAAGACTGTTACCTGAAATGCTCCTCCATGATACTGAGAAGAAGGAGATTGAGTTTTCTATTAAATCACTAAAGACCAAGAACTCTCATGCATATGATGAATTAATTAGCAGAATACTGAAGTATTGTTCTATGTATGTTAGCCCAGTACTTAGCCATATCTGTAACTTTTCCTTTAGGAGTGGTCGGTTTCCTGGCCTATTAAAGTACTCAGTAGTGAAGCCACTTTATAACAAGGGAGACAGGGATAATGTTGACAATTATAGACCTATTTCTATGCCATCGGTGTTTGGTAAAGTTATCGAGAAGGTTATATATGCAAGGTCACTGGAGCATTTAAATTCACATAATTTGCTATCAAATGTACAGTTTGGTTTTAGAAATGGTTTAAAAACTGAAAATGCTATATTCTCTTTTTTCTGTGAGGTTTTGAACGGATTAAATAAAAGGTAGCGAACGCTAGGTGTTTTCTTTGTTTTAACAAAGGCTTTTGACTCTGTTGACCACAAAATATTACTGCGGAAGTTGGACCATTGAGTAAGGGGAGTCGCTTACAATTGGTTCGCCTCTTACCTTAAGAACAGAAAGCAGAAGGTAACTCTCCGCAATATTGAGATGTTCAGTCCCAATGGGGCACTGTTAAGTGGGGCGTTCCCCAAGGGTCGGTGCTGGGGCCACTGCTGTTTCTTAGTTATATAAATGATATGCCTTCTAGTATTACAGGTGATTCAAAAATATTTATATTTGCTGATGACACCAGCTTGGTAGTGAAGGATCTTGTGTGTAATATTGAAACATTATCAAATAATGTATTTCATGAAATAAGTGCGTGGATTGAGGAAAATAATTTGATGATAAATCACAATAAGACTCAGTTTTTACAGTTTATAACTCACAATTCAACAAGGCAAGCGAGGCGGAACACTTCAAGTTCCTAGGCGTTCGGATAGATAGTAAGCTGTTGTGGAACGCCCATGTTCAAGATCTTGTTCAGAAACTAAATGCTGCTTTATTTACCATTAGAAAAGTAACTGAAATAAGTGACAGTTCAACACGAAAAGTAGTCTACGTCGCATATTTTCATACGCTTATGTCATCTGGTATTAATTTTTTGGGGTAATTCTTCTGATTCAAAAAGGGTATTTTTGGCTCGAATACGGGCTGTTCGAGCTATATGTGGTGTAAGTTCGAGAACCTCTTGTCGACCCCTACTCTACAATCTGAGAACTCTGACATTGCCCTCACAGTATAAATTTTCTCTAATGACGTTTGTTGTTAGCAATATCAGCGTATTCCCAAGAGTTAGCAGCTTTCACTCAGTTAATACTAGGCAGAAATCAAATCTGCATGTGGAATGTACATCCTTGACTCTTGTGCAGAAAGAGTGCACTATTCTGCTGCATCCATTTTCAATAAGGTACCACAACAACTCAAAAATCTTAGCAGTAGCCCAAACGCTCTTAAGTCTAAACTGAAGAGTTTCCTCATGGCTCACTCCTTCTATTCTGTCGAGGAGCTCCTGGAAGAGCCGAAAAATTAAGGAAATTCCAGTGTTACATTGTTGATTTTCTTTATTTAAACTTACGAACTGTCGCGTGAACACGTTTCTTGTATTTCATTTTATCTGTTTCTACTATCGTGTTATAATTTCATGTATTGACTCGTTCCATGACCATGGAGACTTTTCCTTAATAAATAAATAAAACCGCTGCCTTGGAGATGCTATGTTCCGTCGCTCGTGCGACGACTCAAGGACCATCTTCAAATTAACTTAAATCTTGATAACCTACTATTGCAGCAGCGTTATAACAACTGCGCCAGACACTTGTTGTCTTATATACGCGTTGCCGACCTCAGCACCGTAATCCGCGTGTTTGAATGTCTCGGTATATGAATATGCATGCTTCTAGCAGTTTCTTTGATGCTTCAGTGTACAGCCCGTAATTAACAAACTCAAAAAACTCGAAATGGTGGAACATATTTTCCGGAGCTAAAAATTATACGTTTTAATTCATCGTTCTCCTATTTCAGAATGACAGCTTTTTTTGGAACATTTTTATTTGACGGACTAATGTTTAAAAACTCTCTAGTACTACACTCCTGGAAATTGAAATAAGAACACCGTGAATTCATTGTCCCAGGAGGGGGAAACTTTATTGACACATTCCTGGGGTCAGATACATCACATGGTCACACTGACAGAACCACAGGCACATAGACACAGGCAACAGAGCATGCACAATGTCGGCACTAGTACAGTGTATATCCACCTTTCGCAGCAATGCAGGCTGCTATTCTCCCATGGAGACGATCTTAGAGATGCTGCATGTAGTCCTGTGGAACGGCTTGCTATGCCATTTCCACCTGGCGCCTCAGTTGGACCAGCGTTCGTGCTGGACGTGCAGACCGCCTGAGACGACGCTTCATCCAGTCCCAAACATGCTCAATGGGGGACAGATCCGGAGATCTTGCTGGCCACGGTAGTTGACTTACACCTTCTAGAGCACGTTGGGTGGCACGGGATACATGCGGACGTGCATTGTCGTGTTGGAACAGCAAGTTCCCTTACCGGTCTAGGAATGGTAGAACGATGGGTTCGATGACGGTTTGGATGTACCGTGCACTATTCAGTGTCCCCTCGACGATCACCAGAGGTGTACGGCCAGTGTAGGAGATCGCTCCCCACACCATGATGCCGGGTGTTGGCCCTGTGTGCCTCGGTCGTATGCAGTCCTGATTGTGGCGCTCACCTGCACGGCGCCAAACACGCATACGACCATCATTGGCACCAAGGCAGAAGCGACTCTCATCGCTGAAGACGACACGTCTCCATTCGTCCCTCCATTCACGCCTGTCGCGACACCACTGGAGGCGGGCTGCACGATGTTGGGGCGTGAGCGGATGACGGTCTAACGGTGTGCGGGACCGTAGCCCAGCTTCATGGAGACGGTTGCGAATGGTCCTCGCCGATATCCCAGGAGCAACAATGTCCCTGATTCTCTGGGATGTGGCGGTGCGGTCCCCTACGGCACTGCGAAGGATCCTACGGTCTTGGCGTGCATCCGTGCGTCGCTGCGGTCCGGTCCCAGGTCGATGGGCACGTGCACCTTCCGCCGACCACTGGCGACAACATCGATGTACTGTGGAGACCTCACGCCCCAAGTGTTGAGCAATTCGGCGGTACGTCCACCCGGCCTCCCGCATGCCCACTATACGCCCTCGCTCAAAGTCCGTCAACTGCACATACGGTTCACGTCCATGCTGTCGCGGCATGCTACCAGTGTTAAAGACTGCGATGGAGCTCCGTATGCCACGGCAAACTGGCTGACACTGACGGCGGAGGTGCACAAATGCTGCGCAACTAGCGCCATTCGACGGCCGACACCGCGGTTCCTGGTGTGTCCGCTGTGCCGTGCGTGTGATCATTGCTTGTACAGCCCTCTCGCAGTGTCCGGAGCAAGTATGGTGGGTCTGACACACCGGTGTCAATGTGTTCTTTTTTCCATTTCCAGGAGTGTAGTGTATAACATCTTCCGTAGTTTAATAGCTGCTAGTTTACTAGTAATTTTAAATTTAAAAACTGTACCTAATGATAGGACACTTTCTCCTCAGTAAGAGTGAAGGTCCCTTGAAGTAAATAGTGCGAACAGTCGGCATAGAACAACCCTTAAGGATAAAGATATCAATGAATGAGAGTCTGATGTCATGAGCTGCATCAGTATTTCAAAGAAATTGACATCTATTTCTTTACAGACAGCTGCCATTCGTTGGATCGACTACCACAAACGAGTTTGGTGACACCGTCTTCTCTGTTCGCATTTGTCATATCGTCCCGCCTCACTAGGTGCAGCCTACAGAAATCAGATGCGACGCTTGCGACCAGTAGTGTTATTTCTATGATTAGGTTTCGTTGTTTCTCTTGCTGCCTGTTTAATTTACACAGCAGTGTCCGAAATTGCGATTGCAAGTGAAGACCAGTCGTATGGTTATCATTATCACGATGTAATAAAGGGAACCCAGTAATGTACAACAGAGCTGATTTCAATACATCCATTACGGTACCACGCAGCTCTTGACCGCTACAGCAATATTACGGACGCAGGTAACGTGGACCCGTCACCACCGACCCTTTTCCATGTCCAGCTATATATATTTGTTTATTCTGATCAACAGATAAAAACGAGAAAATCGACTTAGATAATATTAAAACCGATATCGACACAGTAATGTAGAAATGGAATAATTGTCCTTTCTATAATGAAGGGTTTCTGATATCTGAAGTGGACTGGTTGGAGAATATCATATAGGGCTTTCTTTAAAAAAAAAGAAAAAAGGCCTACTGATATCACATGTTGCTGTGGAAAAGAAAAAGAGGAAGAAATACTGGAAAATGTACATATGAAGCACATTACGTGGGAATGAAACGTCGACTAAAAGAAGCCAGGAGTAAAGGGCGATTCAAAACGAATGTAGTAGTTAAAGATGCTAAAACTATTTAATGCATAGGGATACATCGGCAAGAACTACAGAAAATGTAAAATAGAGGTACAAATCTTAATCGGCACGTACATAAGTAAAAAGTTCCCGTGTCGTAAGTGGAAATGGCGCATCCCGTACAGAATGAATGTTGCATGTCTGATTTTGACAGTTACGGCTCTGACATCACTGTGCACAGAAGAATCAATCAGGCACATCCAATTTATAACACCTTTCGCAGATGGTATCCACAGTTTGAAAAAAGCATCGTGTACGTTGTAATTGGTGGAACAGTTCTCTGTTCCGCCCAGTTTTCGCCACCTGCAGAGAATAAAATAAGGAATCATCACGAGAAACGCATCCCGTAATGTATCCGACCACGAACGCTCGCTGTGCGGTGCTCTTAACACCTTCAAACTAACAAATGCGGTCAGAACAGTGTTCTGTGTCGTTGTGAGTGCACTGTATCTGAAATAAATGACTTCGAATCTAAGCGTTTTGCAGGTGCCGATGAGGTGGGTGCATCCATAAGCCACGCAGCCGGAGAGTTTGATATACTCAAATAGCACTATATGGAATATTTATACAGCGTACAGGGCCAGGGGGAAAAACAACATCTGCTTAATTCCAACGAGGAAGAAAGTGTGTACTGAGTCTCGTGACAAATGTTCAGTGTGGAGGACTCTGACGAAAAATAAGACGACGACATATGAAAAGTCACAGCAGAACTGAATTTTGCGCTCACCAACCCTGTAAGCAGCAAAACGACAAGAAAAGAGCTGCATAAGCCGGTAATTGGAGGGTGAGTTTGAATTTCCAAAACCCCCCCGTCAGTGAAGCAAACACCCAAAACAGGATAACATGGTCCTGAAGCCACTAAACCTGTTCTTTGGAGCTATGGCAGAAAGCCATTTGTTGGGGCAAGTCTCGTTTCACACTGTTTCTTACTCCTGACCGAGTTTGTCTGATGTATTACGTTCAGTGACTACGTTGCAGAGTGCTTGCTGCCAAGAGTGAAACAAGAGGAATGCAGAGGGAGTGGCGAGAGGAGGGGGGCTGGTTCGGTGATGATTTGCACGGACACATTATGCTGTTCTATGGGACCCATGGTGACTGTTCATGGTCGCATTACTACCAAAGGTTGTTCATATGGACGATGGCGTCCATCCACAGAAAAGTTTTGGTCCCCAATTTCAAAATTGTGTTCCAAGAAGATCGGGCGCTTGTTCACACATCTGGCATTGTCTAGAACTGGTTTTGTGAGCACACCGATGCATTGTCAAATCTCACTGTCCGCCACTGTAACAAAATTTCAATATTACTGGGGTTTCGTGATCTGCTTTGGAGAGGAGGGTTCATGATCGCTATCGATCACCATCATCGTTACCTGGACTTTCCACTATTTGGCAGAAGCCAATGTTTTGAGATTCTCTTTAAAACCATACAGGCCCTTTATTTATCCTTAGGAGACGACTGTAAGCTATTTTGAAAGCCAATTATTCTCTTACATCGTAGCAGTTATGGTAATGTGTTTCGTTTTTACTGCTTTCGTATTTTGGTCTACTTGTAAATCTGCGTACCTAGCACTCATGGATTTATTTTTATTTGAGTATGTTAAAGATTATGTGTAGATGCTTCTTATACCGAAAACAATTCCCTAACTTGAAATGCATGTTTTACACCTACTGTTGTCCAGTTGGTGACTTTAAATACGCTTCAAGGTATATGATGTGTAACCGATTGCGACTTGGATGTGGTCCGTGTGACTTACGGGAGTCATATTGAAGAACTATAAGGAATGTGAAATAAAGTGAACGTTCATATTCATGTAATTGTATGCACTAAATAGTTACAGCTGTTTGTAGTCCCTACATTACTTTTTAATTTCCCTGTATAGTAAACCGGAGTCATTTGAAATGCGATGCTATCAATGAATCTAATGAGTATAAATTAAAATGTACTGAGAAGAAGCTTAATGCTGGAAGGAGCAGTGGTTAGGAAATGTGCACGATCCGGCTAACATCTCTACTTTTCCAATTTCATTTTTTAATCATTTGTTTCGGCCGGAGTATGGAACGTCGAGGGGTGTCATTGAGTACTTCATAAGCCTTCTGGTTAGTTGGTTCGGTCTGCTTGCGTTTTCGTTATCCCACATTATCACCTAACTCTATTTGGTGTAGAAATTCCACTTTATTCCCTTGCTAATTTTGATGCCTAAGTTTACCTATAATTACTACGGATGTTATCTCCTGCCCTTAACAAACGTTGTAACATGCTTTTCCTTCTTATTGTTAAATTTTTTCACATTTTCCGTTTGTCGCCTGTTCCATGGGCATCCTCTTAATTCATTAATTTATAATCCAGCTAATTTTCTATATCCTTTTGTAACATACTATGTCCTTCGATTCTCCCCTTTTCTTGTTTTCCCTAGCCCATGATTCACCTCACAGTTCTGGACTCCAGATGCATCTTCTCCGATATACCGGGTGATCAAAAAGTCAGTATAAATTTGAAAACTGAATAAATCTCGGAATACTGTAGATAGAGAGGTACAAATTTACGCACATGCTTGGAATGACATGGGGTTTTATTAGATCAAAAAAAAAATACAACCGTTCAAAAAATGTCCGCCAGATGGCGCTTCATCTGATCACAATAGCAATAATTACCATAACAAAGCAAAAGAAAAGATGATGGTCTTTACAGGAAATGCTCAATATGTCCACCATCATTCCTCAACAATAGATGTAGTCGTGGAATAATGTTGTGAACAGCAACCCTAGAGATGTCGGTCGATCATGATACACCCCAAAGCCAATAATCGCACGGACTGAGGTCTGCGGACCTGGGAGGCCAAGCATGACGAAAGTGGCGGCTGAACACACGATCATCATCAAATGACGCGCGCAAGAGATGTTTCACGCGTCTAGCAGTATGGGGTGCAGCGCCATCCTGCATAAACATCGTACCTTCCAGCAGGTGTTTATCAGCCAGACTGGGGATGATGCGATTCAGTCACATATCGGCGTACCTCTCACCCGTCATGGTAGCAGTTTTCCTGTCTAGCGCCATCTGTCGGTTGTTATAAAAAAACCCGTGTCATTCGAAGCACGTATGTCGATTTTTAGCTCTCTATTTACTTTATCCCATGGTTTATTACGTTTTCAAATTTATACTGACTTTTTATCACCGCCTTTACATTTCTCACATTAAGACTATTATTGACAGTAATATTCGTCTTATGGCGAATAATGTTCTGTTTCTCTTAGTTTGCTTATTATGTTCTCCTTGCTTCGTTCTTCTGGCGTTATACTTTTTCCAAGGAGGCAGAATATATTCACTTACAGTACTACCTGGTGTCTGTTGTTATAATCTCGTATCTGTTTCACCTCAGTTCCTCCGTGTCTTTTATATTTCGTCTCATTTATTTTTACAGTCTTATTATTTACACAAATTTATCAAAACTAGACATGATTGTCTTACTGGAATAGCCACTATCGTTCTTTAAAAAAAAACGGCATTTCAGTCTCTGAGCGCTATTTTTTTTCAATAACCGGTTTCAGGCTAGTTGCTCATCTTCAGATCATATATTGCAGTTACAGAGTAATCTGTCACTACAGATCTAATGGTTCGCTGTCATAATTAGTATTCCTCGATAGTAAAACGTAAGTGCTTCTTTGAGATGAAGAGAAATCGTAACAGGCTGCTAATTCATCGGAAGACTGATGATCTATCTTACCTCCTTCCAAAGAAAAAGAAAAGTCCAAATATAAAACAGGCCAAGTATGTAATGATAAAGTTACAGCTTCGCGTGTGCTCTGAAAAGTTGGGAAAGACGACAAGTTGAAATTTTTAGGTCTGCCGCGATATCGCCGAACATCGCTGTGACATCACGTGCTCTTTCTTCGACAGAGCTCTGTTTACATTTCCTCGTTGACGTTTATCTGGCTGCCTTGTTCTGGTTACAGACTTTCTTTTTAGCTGGCAGTTGCAAGTTTAGTTCCAATAATGGCCAACTTTTCTTTTGCCCTCAAAGCGTTGCTATAGAAATTGTCTCTAGAGAGAAATACGTAAGGGGAATCAGCATCATAGTTTTATAAATTTTGAACGCTAAGAACCGATTTCTTCTTCAACACGCTAGTGTAGATACTGTGGTGGCGCAGCACGAATGCCAAAAGAGGAAACTTGCTCTTTTTTCATTTCATGTCTGGTTTACATGTCATCTCTACTTTGTGTGTGTGTGTGTGTGTGTGTGTGTGTGTGTGTGTGTGTGTGTGTGTGTGTAAGTGAGGCCACTTTGGTCAGTGAAATCGCTTTGGAATTCGACGATTTCATGTCTTGATGTACAATTTCTATGACGTCCGATCAACACGTTCTGTTTATTTCACTCGGTACGTATGTATTTTCATGTGCCATTATGTGTCATGATTTTTAGTAGCTTTGTAAAAAATTTTCGTGTGACGTCATTAAAATAATGCAGATTAATGTAATCAACATTGATAGTTTTACTGTTATCCTATGTCTTCAGGACTAAATAGTGATTTAAGTGTGTGACTTTTTTATCCAAAACCGGTTGATAAGGAGTCTCTCAACTTTATTGGCGTACATAGATTGTTTTTTATCTCTATTGTGTGGCAAAATTGACACCCGCTCCTCGCAGGTCGGTGTTGCTATAAGAAAATCTATAATAAAATTTCATTTTTAATCTCCTCTTAACGTCACCAGCCTTCCTGTGGCTCTGAGCACTATGGGACTAAACATCTCAGGTCATAAGTCCCCTAGAACTTAGAACCACGTAAACCAAACTAACATAAGACATCACACACATCCATGCCCGAGGCAGGATTCGAACCTGCGGCCGTAGCAGTCGCGCGGTTACAGACTGATGCGCCTAGAACCGCAGGGCCACCCGCCGCCGGCCAGCCTGCTTGTGATTACCCATGCTAGCGGCACTATTTAACATTTCGCTATTACAAATGATTCCTTCATCAGACCTGTCTTTTGCTACGCTCCAAGTTTGTAACAGTCACAGTTATACCTCCCCCTCCATCTTCTTTTCTTTAATTTCCTTTACGTGCGTAAGTAGGAAGACACTCCACGTGCTGTTGTCTACGAAAACGGAGCCTTGCCCGTTCTAGAGCTGGCCGTCATATGTGTTCACGTTAGAGTTTCTAATGGCTACTCCTGGTTGTCACAGCACCACCTGTAACTTCACTGTTGACTAGTCCTGCCTACATTTTTGTTGCTTTCATCCCACACTCCAAGTTACGCCGTGGGGAAAGAAATAACCATATCTAATGGTGCGTGATCAAATAACATTATGATGGCTCCAACATTATTCTAAAATAGTGATTACCACAAGGCGTCTTCTATATACCATGTGATTAACGTAAATACTGAACATCGAATACTTCCCAAATGATATGTTCTTTTAATTTTATTTAACAGACTGAATTTAACAAGCGTAACCAAAGAAATGAAATAGTTATTAGAATAATAATGTGTGATTGCGTCTCCTGTACAATTATAATATACATAGATAGCCCAGAACATGGGCACTGCCCAGTGCAAGATTGGGTGCCAACTGCTAGCGTTGCGGGCACATAATGGAGAGCATAAAATGGGAGGAGAGACACATGGAGAATCACTGCCGAGACGAAAAGGCTGCAAATGGTGAAACACACACACATAAGCGGCTTCGAAAAAGATCACAATCGTACCGGCTGGCGCCTTGAAACGAGCGACTAACAAGGGACGAAACTGGTATGCATTTCGCGTGTTACTGTCCTCAGCATGTATGAAAAATGGTGAAAATATAGTTCAAACCCCAGTAGGGGACAAGGTATTGAAAGTTCACATTTCGGACGCTTCACTGCACTGAAAAGCAGGCAGTTTGTTACATGTTGCTGAGTACATCCTTGGCATTACCAGAGGTGTCTGAGATCACACTGTTCACCGTATTTTGTTGAACATGGGACTCCGAGACTGAACCCTTCGACATTTACATCGCGGCATTGTCAATTACGATTGCAGTGGATACGGAAACGTCGAGTTCCGACGTTGGTTTAGTGGAAATGTTTAGCCTTATAGGTTGAATCATGCTTCTTGTTAAACAAGTTCGATGCTCTTGTAGGGTTCCCCCGCCATTCAGAAAAACGGTTGTTCGAAACATGAATCGCACGACTGACACAAGCAGGTGGGGGAAGTACACTGCCAAGGAGGACATATTCCTGGTTTCCTGTGGAACGAGTCGTATTTACGAAAAGTCTTATGACAGCTGTGGGCTTCGTGAACAGTGTTCCGCACCACCCACGTCCTCTCAAGTGATATCGTTACCGATGGAATTCTCATTTTCCAGCAAGACAACTATTCGTGAGATAATGCAGAATCGTCCTACAGTGGTTTCAATAACAAGGCTGACGAAGCGTCAGCTTATTGTAAGTATGTGCTACGCTCTTAAAACCGTAAAAAATGCTGTAATTGCTCGGTAAATTATGACAGTCCTTACAAAATCCAGTTCCTCATAATTAAAACACAATCCAAGCAATTGGACTGCTCATGTAAATGTCCACAATTACCACCAACAGATAACATGAGTACCATCCTGCTTGCTGTTTTTAAGGTAACTGATGACCAACATTAAAATTTCTTGCGATATCTTCTGCTTTTTTCTCGTCTGCCTTCGACATTAATTCTGTAGTTTATTATTTTTTTCTACTCTTATATGTCGAAAAGCGCTCTTCTCCATAGAATGCTTTAGAAGCTTAAAGTACTGCAGTATGATATTATACCGACATCGACAACTGTTCGTTGAGCCCATTGCCGAGCTTCCCAAAACTGCACCATTTGCAACACTCTTCCCTCTTTCTGCTTCTTCTACATATGTCGAAGCCCGACACTTGAATCAAAAGCAACTTATTCTTCCTACAATTACCGAAATCGTACTTTTGCGAAATCGTCTGAACCAAAACTCTTCACAGGCCACATTTTCAATTGTCTTTGTTTTCCATTCAATAGCTCTTCATTCCTACTGGGCCATGTCACTTCTTTTACATTGGCGTTATATGAAATACAACAAAAACATACTTTTACAGATAATATTATATACAGGGCTTTTGTTTCACCTTGAGACAGCAAAATATTTCGAAACAGACGCATCCTACTCAAAAAATGATTATGGTAATAAACTAATATAAAGAAATGGGAAATCTGTATATGCTAAGACTGGTCACAAACTAATGATCCCCCTTGCGGGGCCGGGGTCAACTACATATTTTAAAATCGCATCCACTCCATTTTTGTTGCATATCCGGAGTCTGCGCCAGATAATATGTAATGTTTGCTCAAATAATTGCTTTCTATTCATGCTAGATGCGCTGTAATCGACAAACATCATATGTACCTGTTTATGCAATTAAGAACGTCGCGTTTGCTTCTACACTTCGTTTAAGACATAAATATAAAGCTTTGTGTTCTTCACGGTTAATATTTATTTTCTAAATTTACTTTAGTGTTACAAACTGGATGGCTCATTAAAATAATGTGGCTACAAATTGATATTCCTAGTATATAAGCTTCTTGTATAGTAACGTAGTTTTCTGTTCCCTGCAGGTTTGATTGTGGTGTATCTGTTCGCTACTCACCTACCTGTGGTATACAAACCACAACCATTGTAATAAAGTAAAATGTCCTTCAAGCGATAGTGAAAGGCGCACCATCATGGATCCACACATACTGAGTAAACACTCACAAACTCGCCCCATCCCTCAGCGCTCCACTGCAGTGCAGGCGACCTAATAAGCACCGCCACCCAACATATTGGCACTGCTTCTCTTTGTAGCGTATTCTGGGACAGCTGTCGTAGTCGGTATCATATCAGTTGCCGAGAGAATCGAAATAATTTTAATTTATGGCTAGGCTGCCAGACAGCTAGATGCTGCTGTTGATGTTTTTGCAGGAAGTTTTCCTGATGGGTCAATATCCAGTTCAACTATTCATCATGCGTTACAACAGTTTACCATCGAAGGAATATGCCGGCAAAAAAATGAACTCGTACAGCAACTGTAACAGGGAACATCAATAATGAAATTATAGTACTAGCTTTACTTAATCAAAATCCATATGCAGGTGCCCAAGACATATCACAGCAGTCTGGAATTAGTCATAGACATGGTTCTGCGATCCTACTCCGTCGCAAATACCACCCCTACCACACCTACTTGCGTCACGAATTTCCTGGGAATGATTTTCAGAATCGGATGCGGTTTTGTAATTGGGTGCTCATGCAAATACAGAGACCCCCAGTTCTTTTGTCGACAATGTTCTTAAACGAATCAACGTCTACGGCGAAATTTATAGGCGTAACCTGCGTTATCGGAGTGTGGAACACGCACCGGGTAAGTGGGGATATTCGTCAACGTCATTGGTCTGTTAACCTTTGTTGCGATAACAGAGGCGACAAACTAATCGGCCCCCTAGTTCTGGAAGCCACATTGAACGGGAAAAGATATCCTTAAGTTAGTGTAATAGGAGCCACACATTTTGTTGGTAGATGTATCCCTCGTAGAGCGACTAAAGATGTGGCTGCAAAATGACGGCTGTCTGGCACCCTACTCCAAAAGAGCTAAGGAAGTACTGAATAGCGTGTTCAATGGTCGCCGATCGTTAGTGGTCATCTGGTAACGAAGCCTGCCAGTTCACTTGACCTTACGTTCCAGATCTTTACTTGTGGTGCTATCTGAAGGACAAAGTGTTTCCAGAAGTAACAACTATTCGGCAGAGCGTGATTGAACGTATTGGTAATCCTTACGCAAACATTCCACCAGACATGCTTTTAATTTAATTACATGCATTCCATGAACGAATTAGTAAATGTGTCGAAATGGAAGGTTGCCTTTTTGAGCCTTTATTGTGAATTACAATTATGGTAAAACGCAAGGAGACTCAACGAAATCAAGCACCCCAATGGTGAGAGGCAAGAGGATTCGCTTATATCGAGCATCGCAGGAAACTATTGTATCTTCGTAGTTTATAAGAAAGCATCAGCCTCGATTGCGGTAAACTAATATATAAGAAAGTATCAGCCTCGATTTCGGTAATGAAACCAACCTTTACCCAGGTTTCAGCCCAAATAATTGAGCCTTCTTCAGAAGATATACCTGAATCTATAATTTGCCTAAGAGATCATAGTCTAGAAGTAAAACTAAAGGAGCCTGAATAGGCGTAGTCACATGTTTTAGTTTTATTTCTAGATCATGCCGTCTTAGACAGATTCAGGAACATCTTCTGAAGAAGGCTCAATTATTTGGGCTGAAACCTGGCTAAATCATCGTTACTACCCAGTCTTCACCTCTCAGCGATGTGAGCAGTCGTCAGAAACAACATGTGGTTCTGATTCCATGCCAAACTGTACATCACCTTTCACTGATGAGTATGAATACCACCAGAAAATTGTATAACACGAGCAGTGTTCGTTACAAGGGCAGATAGTTCGTTGATGTGAACAGATCAGTGATAAGGTAGTTGTTACCACAATCGATAGCAAACCAAGACTGAGCACTACAGTTCAGCTATAGATGCCGACGTGGCAAGTCGAAGGTGAATATATAGAGGAAGTAAATGAAGGTATAGAAAGGGTAATAGAACAGGTAAGAGAGATGAAAATCTAATAGTCATGGGAGTAGTGGAAGAAACTGTTACGGGAGAATATGGACTCGCAACTAGAAATTAGAGAGGAGAATAATTGGGTTCTGCAATTAATTTTTGGTAGTAATAGTGAATACTCTGTTCAAAAATCACAAGAGGTATACTAGAGAATAGCAGACAAAGGCAGGGAGATATGGGAAGAAAATTTCGGTATATTACATCATGGTCAGGTAGAGACTTCGAAATCAGATGCTGAATCGTAAAACGTACCCCAGAAAGGATACAGAATAAGATCACAATTTAGTAGTGATAATGAACAAGTGGAAGTTTAAATGACTGGACATGAAGAATCAATGCGCAAAGAAGTAGGATACGGAAGTAGTAAGGAATGAAGAGATACGCTTGAAGTTCTCTTATAGAGACTACGATAATAAACAGCTTAGCATCCAGCTGGGTTGAAAAGGAATGGACAACTATAAAAAGGGAAGTCACAGATGTTGGAAAGAAAAACATATGTACAAAGAAGTTATCTGTGAAGAAACCTCAGGTAACATAACAAATACTCTAGTTGATCGACGAAAGAAGGATGTACAAAGATGTTCAGGGATATACAGGAACACAGAAATACGAGTCATATACAAATGAAACAAAGAAGAAGTGTAGGGGAGCTATGGTGAAATGTCTGTATGAAACTGTGAAGAAATCGACAAAGAAGTTAATGGCGGAAGGACTGACACAGCATATAAAAAGCCAAAACAGCCTTCGGTGAAATTAATAGGAAGGGTGGTAACAGTCTGACTGCAAATGGAATACAACTATTAAATGTAGAAGAGATGGCGAATAGATGGAAAGAGTACATTCAAAGCCTACATGCGTGGAAGACTTGTCTGATGACATCGTGAATGAAGATACAGTAGTCGATATATCTACAGCTACGTCTTCATGCATACTCTGCAAATCACACTTAAGTGCCTGCCTGAGGGTTCATCGAACCACCTTCATAATTCTCTGTGATTCCGCTCTCGAACAGCGTGCGGATATAACGTACACGTGATTTCCCTTATTTTACTGTGATGCTCGTTTCTCCCGACGTAAGTCGACGTCAACAAAACATTCGATGGAGAGAGTTGGTGATTGAAATTTCGTGAGAAGACTCCGCCGTAACGATAAACGCCTTTGTTTTAATGGTGTCCATCCCAAATCGTGTATCATATCAGTGACACCTTCTCTTCTATTTAGCGATAATACAAAATGTGCTGCTCTTCGTTGAACTTTCTCGATGTACCCTGTTAATAGTATCTGTTAATGATCCTAGATCGACCGCTACGGTCGCAGGTTCGAATCCTGCCTCGGGCATGAATGTGTGTGATGTCCTTAGGTTAGTTAGGTTCAAGTAGTTTTAAGTTTTAGGGGACTGGTGACCTCAGAAGTTAAGTCCCATAGTGCTCAGAGGAATTTGAACAATTTTTTGATCCTAGATCACGCAGCAGCACACCAAAAAGGGACGGACAGGCGTAGTATATTCAGTCTCTTTAGTGGATATGTTGCATCTTCTAAGTATTGTGCCGATAAAACGCAGTCTTTGGTTTGCATTCCCCACAACATTTTCTGTGTTCTTTCCAATTTCACTTGTTGGTAATTGTAATTCCTAGGTTGTGTTGTTGTTGTGGTCTACAGTCTAGAGACTGGTTTGATCCAGCTCTCCATGCTACTCTGTTAAGTGCAAGCTCCTTCATCTCCAAGTAACTACTGCAACCTATGTAATTCTGAATCCGTTTGGAGTTTTCATGCCTTGGTCTCGCCCCACGATTATTACCATACGCACTTCCCTCCAATGCTAAACTGATGATCCCCGACGATTCAGAACATATCCTACAAACTCATATCTTATTCACGTTGTGCCACAAATTGCTCTTCTCCCTAATTCTATTCAGTGCCTCCTCATTAGTGACATGATCTACCCATCTAATTTTCGGCATTCTCCTGTAACACCTCATTTCAAAAACTTCTGTTCTCTTCTTGTCTTAACTACTTATCGTCCATGTTTCACTTTCATACATGGCTACACTCCATAAAAATACACACAGAAAAGCCTTCCTGACACTTAATTCTATACTCGACGTCAACAAATTTCTTTTCTTCAGAAACATTTTCCTTGCCATTGCGTCTACATTTTATACCCTCTCTACTACGACCATCATCAGTTATTTTACTCCCCAAAAAGCAAAATTCATTCTCTACTTTAAGTGTCTCATTTCCTAATCTAATTACCTCAACCAGCCGGAGTGGCCGTGCGGTTCCAGGCGCAACAGTCTGGAACCGAGCGACTGCTGCGGTCGCAGGTTCGACTCCTGCCTCGGGCATGGATGTGTGTGATGTCCTTAGGTTAGTTAGGTTTAAGTAGTTCTAAGTTCTAGGCGACTGATGACATCAGAAGTTAAGTCGCACAGTTCTCAGAGCCATGTGAACCATTTTAATTCCCTTAACATCACCTGATTTAATTACACTACAACCCAATTATCGTCGTTTTGCTTTTGTTTATGTTGATCTTATATCTTCCTTTCAAAACACTGTCCATTTCGTTCAACTGCTCTTCCAGGTCCTCTGCTGTCTCTGACAGAATTACAATGTCGTCGAAAAACCTCAAAGTTCTTATTTCCTTTCCATGGATTTTAATTCCTACTCCAAATTTTTTTTTTGCCTCCCTTACTGCGTGCTCAGTATATAGACTGGATAACATCGGAGATAGGCTACAACACTGTCTCACTCCCTTCTCAATCACTGCTTCCCTTTCGTACCCCCTGACTATTATGACTGCCATTTGGTTCCTGTACCTCAAAGTTCTTATTTCCTCTCCATGGATTTTAATTCCTACTCCAAATTTTCGCTCCCTGTATTTGATGCCTGACATCTTCAGAATTTGAAAGAAAATATTTCAGTCAACGTTGTCGAAAGCTTTGTATAACTCTACAAATGCTAGAAACGTAGGTCTACCTCCGTCGTAGGGTCAGTATTGCCTCACATTTCTACGGAATCCAAACTGATCTTCCCAGAGGTCGGCTTCTACCAGGTTTTCCATTCGTCTGTAAAGAATTCGTGTTAGTGTTTGGCAGTCGTGACTTATTAAACTGATAGTTCGGTAATTTACACACGTGTAAACATTTGCTTTCTTTGGGATTCAAATTAATATATTATTTTTGAAGTCTGATGGTATTTCGCCTGTCTCATACATCTTGCTCACAAGATGGTAGAGTTTTGTCAGAGCTGTCTCTCCCAAGACTAACAGTACTTCTAATGGAATGTTCTCTACTCCAGAGTCCTTGTTTCGAATTAGGTCTTTCAGTGCTCTATCAAATTCTTCATGTAGTATCGTATCTCCCATTTCATCTCCATCTACGTCCTCTTCCATTTTAATAATATTGGTCTCAAATACTTCGCCCTTGTGTACACCCTCCATATACTCCTACCACCTACCTGCCTTCCCTTCTTTGCTTAGAACTGGTTCTCCATCTGAGCCCTTTGTATTCGTACAAGTGGTTTTCTTTTCTCCAAGGGTCTCTTTATTCTTCCTATAGGCCGTATGTATCTTACTCCTAGTGAGATAAGCCTCTACGTCCTTACATTTGTCCTCTGCCCATCCTTGCTTAGCCGTTTTGCACTCCCTGTGGATCTCATTTTTGAGACGTTTGTATTCCTTTTTGCCTGCTTCATTTACTGCATTTTCATATTTTCTCCTTCCATCAATTAAATTTAACATCTCTTCCATTACCGAACGATTTCTGCTAGCCCTTTTACCTACTTGAACCTCTGTTGGCTTCACTGTTTCATCTCTCAGAGCTACCCAGTCTTCCGTTACTGTATTTCATTCCCCCGTTCTTGTAAATCGTTTCACAATGCTCTTTCTGAAATTCTCTACTACATCCAGCCCTTTCAGTTTATTCAATATATTGCAAACTTTAAATTTCTTGCCACAAATCAATGGCCTTAACTAGCAAAGAACAAACACTTTATAATCACAGACACATATTTACATAGTATAGACCTACTTACAATAGTGTTGGTGTTACAGCGACATCACCATGTAACCGTACAGTAAAGCTGGTGCCATTGGGAAAACCTACGGCTGTAGTTTACCCTTGATTTTTGCCGTTCACTGTACCAGCACAGTAAGGCCGTTTTGGTTAATGTTACAAGGCCAGATCACCCAAACATCCAGACTGTTGCCCCTGGAGCTACTGAAAAGGTTGCTGCCCCTCTTCAGGAACTACGCGTTTGTCTGGCCTCTCAACAGATAACCCTCCTTTGTGATTGCACCTAAGGTACGGCTATCCGTATCTCTGTGCCACGCAAGTCTCCCCGCCAACGGCAAGGTCCAAGGTTCATGGGAGGACGTATTTAGTTGAATTTACTGCCTTTAGATTAGACTGATTTATGGTGTAAAGGAGTTTAACGGATTCCCTTTAGCACTCATGTGGATGACCTCACACTTTTCCCTTTAGCAGTCATGTGGATGACCTCACACTTTTCATTATTTAGGGTCTATTGCCAATTTTCATAACATTCAGATATTTTTTCTAAATCGTTTTTCAATTTGTTTGGGTCTTCTGATGAGTTCACTAGACGATAAACGACAGCATCGTCTACAAACATCTTAAGAAAGATGCTCAGATTGACTCCTAAATCTTTTATACACTAATGGACAGCAGAAGGCCTGTAACACTACCTTGGGGAACGCTACAAAACACTTCTGCTTTACTCAATGGCTCTCCGTCAGTTACTGCGAACTGTGACCTCTCTGACAGGACATCACAAATCCAGTCACAAAACTGAGACGATATTCCGAAAGCACGTAATTTCACGACAAAGTGCTTGTGTGGTACAGTGTCAAAAGCCTTTTGGCAATGTAGAAAAGAGGAATCAGTTTGAACTCCCTTCTCAAAAGCATTCAATATTTCGTGTGTGTAAAGAGATAGTTGTGTTTCACAGGGACCATGATTCCTAAACCCGTGTTTGCTGAGTTTCAGTAGACCGTTCTCTTGGAAGTAATTCATAGTGTTCGAACACAATATATATTACAAAATCCTGATGCATATCGACGTTAAGGATCTGGACCTGTAATTTAGTGGATTACTTCTACTACCTTTTTTGAATATTGGTGTGGCCTATGAAACTTTACATTTGTTGTGAATGGATCTTTCGCAGAGCTAGCGATTGTATGTGATGATTAAGTATGGAGCTATTTCATAAGCATACTCTGAAAGATATCTAATTAATATACAATCTGAATCGGGATACTTGCTACAATTAAGTGATTTAAATTGCTTCACTTATCCGAGGGTATCTACTTCTAAGTTATTCATGATGGCAGCTGTTCTTGATTCGAACTTCTTATGTGAGGGAATTTACAAGGCTGTGTTTAGTAGCTCTGTTTTAGCACTGGCGTCAATAGTATTTCCATAGCTATCTCTCAGAGAAAGCATTAACTATATTGCCACTAGCATACTTTACATACGACCAGAACCTCTTTGGATTTCCTGCGAGGTTTTGAAATGAGGTTTCGTTGTGAAAACTATTATAAGCATGTCGCATTTATCTCTAAGCTAAACTTCGAATTTCTGTAAAAGATCGCAAATCTAGGAGATTTAGCGTTCTTTTAAATTTGTCTTGCTTGTCTCGTTGTCTCTGCAACAGTGTTCTGACCAGTTTTGCGTACCAAGGAGATACGTCCGTTGCTGTCGATGCTTTTTCTTTTAATTGAACGCCCATCTGGTCTATACTTACCTTGATAACTTGGAAGGAATTTCGATTTGCTTTATTCATAATCATCATCATAATCATCATCATCATCATTATTATTTAATTATCCCTTTCAGCGTTCAGTCTGGAGCATAGCCCCCTTATAAAATTCCTCCATGTTCCCCTATTCAGTGCTAACATTGGTGCCTCTTCTGCTGTTAAGCCTATTACTTCAAAATCATTCTTAACCGAATCCAGGTACCTTCTCCTTCGTCTGCCCCGACTCCTCCTACCCTCTACTGCTGAACCCATGAGTCTCTTGGGTAACCTTGCTTCTCCCATGCGTGTAACATGACCCCACCATCTAAGCCTGTTCATCCTGACTGCTACATCTATATAGTTCTTTCCCAGTTTTTCTTTGATTTCCTCATTGCGGACACCCTCATGCCATTGTTCCCATCTACTAGTACTTGCAATCATCCTAGCTACTTTCATATCCGTAACCTCAACCTTGTTGATAAGGTAACCCGAATCCACCCAACTTTCGCTCCCATACAACAAAGTTAGTCGAAAGATTGAACGGTGCACAGATAACTTAGTCTTGATACTGACTTCCTTCTTGCAGAAGAGAGTAGATCGTAGCTGAGCGCTCACAGCATTAGCTTTGCTACACTTCGCTTCCAGTTCTTTCACTATGTTACCATCCTGTGAGAATATGCATCCTAAGTCCTTGAAACCGTCCACCTGTTCTAACTTTGTTCCTCCTATTTGACACTCAATCCGTTTATATTTCTTTCCTAGTGACATTACTTTCGTTTTGGAGATGCTAATCCTCATACCATAGTCCTTACATTTCTGATCTATCTCTGAAATATTACTTTGCAAACTTTCAATCGAATCTGCCATCACAACTATGTCATCCGCATATGCAAGACTGCTTATTTTGTGTTCACATATCTTGATCACACCCAGCCAGTCTATTGTTTTCAACATATGATCCATAAATAGTATGAACAACAGTGGAAACAGGTTGCAGCCTTGTCTTACCCCTGAAACTACTCTGAAGCATGAACTCAATTTACCGTCAACTCTAACTGCTGCCTGACTATCCATGTAAAGACCTTTTATTTGCTTGCGAAAGTTGGCCTCCTATTCCATAATCTCGTAGGACACACAATAACGTCCTCCTAGGATCCCGGTCATATGCCTATTCTAGATCTATAAAGCATAGATACAGTTCCCTGTTCCACTCATAACACTTCTCCATTATTTGCCTTAAGCTAAAGATCTGGTCCTGACAACCTCTAAGAGGCCTAAACCCACACTGATTTTCATCCAATTGGTCCACAACTAATACTCACACTTTCCTTTCAACAATACCTGAGAAGATTTTACCCACAACGCTGATTAAAGAGATACCTCTGTAGTTCTTACAATCTTTTCTGATTCCATGTTTAAAGATTGGTGTGATTACTGCTTTTGTCCAGTCTGATGGAACCTGTCCCGACTCCCAGGCCATTTCAGGTATCCTGTGTAGCCATTTAAGACCCGACATCCCATTGTATTTGATGAGTTCCGACTTAATTTCATCCACCCCAGCTGCCTTATTTGCACTGCAATCTATTGACCATTTTCTCCACTTCCTCAAATGTTATTTCCATCCTCGATCCTATCCCATTCTACCTCGAAATCTGAAATATTGCTGATAGTATTTTCACCTACATTGAGCAACTCTTCAAAATATTCCCTCCATCTGCCCAAGGCATCCACAGGATTCACCGGCAGTTTTCCTGACCTGTCCAAAATACTTGTCATTTCCTTCTTACCTCCCTTTCGAAGACTGCTAACTACACTCCAGAATGGTTTTCCACCAGCTTGACCCATAGTCTCCAACCTGTTTCCAAAGTCTTCCCAAGATTTCTTCTTGGATGCTGCAATTATCTGCTTGCCTTTGTCTCTTTCTTCAACATAACTTTCTCTGTCTACCTGAGTTCTAGTATGTAGCCATTTTTGATACGTCTTCTTTTTTCTTTTACAGGCTGCCTTGACTGTGTCATTCCACCAAGCTGTTTGCTTCGTCCTACTTTTACACACTACTGTTCCAAGACATTCTTTAGCCAGTTCTAGTACTGCGTCCCTGTACCTTGTCCATTCCTTTTCCAATGACTGTAATTGACTACATTCTACTAACTGGTACCTTTCTGAGATGGCTGTTATGTACTTGAGCCTGATTTCCTTATCCTGAAGTTTCTCCACTCTTATCCTCCTACATATGGACCTGACCACCTGCACTTTCGGCCTCACAATCCAAATTTCACTGCAGATTAAATAATGATCAGTGTCATCAAAGAATCCCCTGAATACACGTGTGTCCCTCACAGCCTTCCTGAATTCCTGATCTGTTATTATATTGTCAATGACAGATCTGGTTCCCCTGCCTTCCCTAGTATACCGGTGAATGTTCTTAAGTTTAAAAAAGGAATTTGTGATTACTAAGCCCATACTGGCATAGAAATCCAAGAGTTGTTTCCCGTTCCTGTTGGCCTCCATATCCTCTCCAAATTTACCTGTAACCTTTTCATACCCTCCTGTTCGATTTCCAATCCTGGCATTAAAATCACCCATGAGCAGAACACTTGTCCTTTACTCTAACAACTACATCAGTGAGTGCCTCATAAAAACTATCCATCTTATCTTGAACTGTCCCTTCACAATGCGAATATACTGACACAATCCTAATTTTCTTGCTAGACATTGTCAAATTTATCTACATCAGTCGTTCGTTTACATACCTTACTGCAACTACGCTGGGTTCCATTTCTTTCCTGATGTAAACCCCTACACCCCATTGTGCTATTCCTGCTTTGACTCCTGACAGGTAGACCTTGTATTCTCCCACTTCCTCTTCTTTCTCACCCCTTACCCGAATGTCAGTAACTGCTAAAACGTCCAACCCCATCTTACTTGCAGCCTCTGACAGCTCTACCTTCTTTCCTGGGTAGCCCCCATTGATATTAATAGCTCCCCATGTCATTACCATTTGTTTGCCTAGTCGTATCTTAGGAGTCCCTGGTTTGTCAGTTAGAGGTGGGACTCCGTCACCTCATAAGGTCCGAGGCATTTTGCTCTGATTGTTGCCAGCATCATACTTAAAGTATCGGGGAAGCAGGTTGCTGCCCTTACTTGCCCCGAGTCCCATTGAGTTTCACCCCTAACGGTTGAGGGACTAACCGGTGGATTTCAGGGTGGATTTCAGGGTTGCACCATTCAGCGTCCCTATGACATCTCTGTGCTCATTAATCCCTGTATCCGTTTTGATGCTCGTTATTAGCTCAGGATTATTTGTTGCTAGAGGTCAAATGTGTTTTCAGAAACGTTTACTATTGGCGTGGGCTCATGAACTAACTACTCGAAATAATTTTCAGAGCATGCATTTAACACAATTTCGGATGATGTCTTATGCGTACCAACGGATTTAAGCATATATTTTCGCCAACATTTCGAGAGTACATTGAAGAGCCCACCAACCAGAATTGTGTGAGACGTGCACATGTTTGGAATTAAACACGTTTTCTTTTAACCTTTCAGCAATTGTATCATCTGAGTTGGGAGGTCGGTACAAGTATACAATTTTTATTTGACCCCGGTTGCCAAGAGCGACCTCTGCCTATACTACCTCATTGGAACTAACTGCTTCGATTTCGCTACAAGATAAGCTACTTCTAACAGCCTCAACTGTCCTTTCGGAGGACAGTTAGGTTCTTCGCAATAACATCAGCGGAACCTATATGCGGCTTTACTCGGCTTTCAGTACCTATGAGCATCAGTGCTCTCTATTAGCGCTCAGAGTTCCGGCACTTTCCCAACACAGGAACGACAACTTACAACTGTTATACCAATGGTTCCTGTATCTACGTTCTTCCTGTGTTCGACCTGTACCCTTTGTGACTGAAGCCCTTCTTCTGTTTTCCCGAGACCCTCTACCCACAAAAGGCTATAAGACAAATAAAAATTGTAGATAGGGTACAGCGTAAATCTCAAAGTAAAATTCCACACCACACAGCCCTTCTATCCTTGTAGGCGCTTCCTGCGCGTTGTGGACTCCTAGCCTGTTCAGCAGAAAACGAAGCCTCACCACCATAAGGCGAATATCGAGGAATCTGTAGCTTACACGGCTTACACGGCCGCAGACCCGTCTTACCCTATGATCTACACCCTCCACTCGACTCTGCACCAAAGGTCCGAAGGACTATCCTGTTGATGCTGAGCCCTGCTTTCATCTCTCAAGCAAGACTGGCAATCCTTACCACTTGTGTTGGCCGCTTGAAACCAGAGAGAATCTCTTCCGATACAAAGCGACACACATCATTGGTACCGACATTATCCATCACCTATAGTTGGCTGTACCCTGTGCTCTTTATGGCATCCGGAAGAGCCCATTCCACGTCAGGAATGACTCCACCCGGTATGCACACTGAGTGCACATTAGCTTTCTTCCCGTCCTTGGCAGCCACGTTACTAAGTGGCCCCATAACGCGCCCAACATTGAAACTCTCAATTACCACAATTACCAATAATGCGATCCTCTGTGATTGACCGGATCCTGATGGCTGAGAGTTTCCCTCTGAAACAGGACAAGCGACTGCATCTCCTGAGAGTGACAGCCACAGACAACACCTGGAACCTGTTTGTCAGAATAACCGGGGAGTTCTTTCTTGCGGCGCACGAGGGAAGGTTAACCTCAGTGCGATGAATAACTGGGCCCGTCACCGGTGAGGACCAATCGGCGGACTCAGACGTGCTGGACGTCCGTTACATCCACACGGTCGGCTCACACCACTGACGCCCTTCCCCTGCAGCTTGAAGCTGTGTAACCGAAACCATCATAACCTGGAGCTGAGAGCGAAGCGTCAGCAACTCGGCTCGCATCCTCACACAGCCATCACAGTCCCTATCCATAAAAATGACCGGAGAAAACTACACTACACAGACAAACAAATACAGTCACCACGCATTACGTAACTCTAACTGGAGATACGAAGGAAAAAGCGAAAACTGTGTCCAGTAGATTAACACGCAGAGATTAGAAAACTAAACTACCACAGCATATTGGTGAGATTAAATAATTCGCTGCTGATCAGGAACTTGTAATGTGTCACGAAATTCGTTTACTTTCCGACAACTGTGCGTATCAAATATTATATTAAAATGCAGACACTTAAGAAACAAAGCTACGAGAGCACACGCTCCTGGTTAGAAACAATTAAAAATGTCACAAGATCAGTTACTTACCTGTGGCTGCTGATGACTGATTCACAGAAACAGGGCATCCAGTATTAGAATCAGATTCTAAAACAGCTTTGGAAGACTAAAAATCAAATAAGGTATAAGAGACAGATAAAATTCCACCATAATTTCTAAAATCATCGGGTAAAGTGGCAACAATGCACCTAATCAATTTAATTTGTAGGCTTGTGTCTGGCGATGTACATTGTGACATTCGGAAAAATTGCGCACGATTCCGAAGATTATAAGAGTAGATAGGAGCGAGAAATATCAGACAATCATTTTCACAGTTCATGCGTACAAGCTGCTGATAAGAATAATATGTAGAAGAATGGGAAAGAGAACTGAGAATCAGTCAGATGACGATCGGTTTGGCCTTAGGGAAGGTAAAGGCACCAGAGAGGCAATCCTGATGTCGTGGTTTATAGTGGAGGCAAGAGTGATGGAAAACCAGGACACATTCACAGGAATAGAAGTTCAAAATGTAAATTCCAGCAAGATGTAGGCAATCCTGATAAAAATTACATTTTATAGGTGCCACAAGAAAGGTACTGTATCCCAGATATCTAATGATTACAGACGCAAATAGAAATAACAAATCTGCACTTACCATTCCAAGAGGAAGGTGGATGAGGGGGGTGGGGTGAGAGTCGAGTACCCCCTCACGCCTGCCCTCCCCCTTTGCAATCACCTGTGTATGTAGTATAAGTATCTACATCTCGTAAATTACTCTAACGATGTTTTGTGTTATAGCGAAATTCAGTGTTGACAGTACGACAAATTACAGAGACACATTTTCGTGCTAGGTACAGGTCAGAGTGACGGTGATAGATTGAAGCTGAAGTTGAATTTCATCACTAAGTGGAAAAGGAAATATTCTGTTGAAATCCTTGAAGTAGTGAGATGTATGGCAACTTTAGCAGCCACACATACAGTGAAGTCTTTGCTGTTATTTCAATTACAAAGGTCTTTACCCCAACCATAAGTGTAAAAGCGCTATCACCGATAATAACGTCAGCATATTCGAGTGAAATTCTTACGCAGATCGCCATCGTTCCAGCACTAGTGTTGACCAGAATGTAAGTTCCGATCGGACTCGAAATGGACACCACAGTGAAAATCCGATTAAGCTTTGCACAAATGTTTTGTGTAGTGTCTCTAGTATGACCGTTGATCGCATTAAGACGCACTTTTCAGTTGTGAGCGCACTGCGAGTGAGTAAAGGTGCCTATAAAAACGATACCTCCCGCCAAGTAGGAGGGTCCGCTGAGAGGCTTCGCCTTAATGAATGCAGCCCACCTAACACAAATGCCACGCACTTCTTTCTTCATGGAAATTCTCAGCCGCACTCTGCAGGGGAAGTGAAGATGCTAATGCAGCCTCTTCGATGGAAAGTGTTTGTTTACCCACAACACAGCCCTAATTGGCTCATCCTGAGTATCATCTCTGTTCTCATTAAACGCTGGATATGAAGGCAACACGTGGTCTCAGGCTACGCGCTATAGACCAGTGTAGAGAATTATCGGAAAGCACAGGCGGCTGCCTTTTATGACGATCGTGTTACAGATTTGGTATAACGCTCCGACAAAAGTCTAAGTGGGAGCGGCGACTATGTAGAGAAGTATTGGAGAGTGTAGCTAACTCTTGCAAATAAAATGTTTCTGATTTTCACTCTAGTTTCCGTTTAGCGATCGATCTGAACTTGCTTTCAAAACAACCTTCATATTGCCTATATCGACGTGAATTTTCGTAGAGTGGGAACGATGAAGCACTGCTGACAGCAAGGTCTAAGCAACCTTAATTTCGACAATATTATGATAAGATTGATCGCTACTCACCACTTCGATGACAAGTTATGTTGTAGACAGGCACATTTAAAAGACTGCTAAATATATGAGCTTTCTGCCAAAAAGCCTTCTGCGAATCTAGATAACAGACACACAGTTAACGCAAGGACAACTCGCACACCCAAGGCTACTGTTTCTGCTCACCTATGCTGGTCTTCTGGGCAAAGACAGTAGTCATGTGCGTCTGAGCTATGATTGCGTGTGTGTGTGTGTGTATGTGTGTGTGTGTGTGTGTGTGTGTGTGTGTGTGTGTGAGTGAGTGAGGGTGCATGTGTGTGTGTGTGTCCGTGTGTGTGTGTGTGTGTGTGTGTGTGTGTGTGTGTGCGTGTGTGTGTGTCATATACTTCAAAAGGAAGTCTTTTACGCGAAAGCTCAGATGCTTAGCAGTTTTTGCTTATATCTCTTCTGAATCAACATCTCTTGTATTTGGTGAGGAGCACTCTCTCCTTTCCGTAGTATTCATTATTCCATCCAGTATTTTCGACCTTAGTTTTGAGTTTTGACTAAGGGACCACAATTAGTCGGTTGTACGCCGCAATTACGAGTAGACATCCGATTTAACATATAATTGTCCATCTACATACGAAGCACGCCGCATGTAGTACTTCTCATTGTACCACATTTCTCGCTTATAGAGAGAGGGAAGAGTTCTAAAATCTCGTCTTCACCGTCCCCACGAGAGCGACACATCTGTCGGTGTGGTATTTTCCTAGATGCTGAAAGTACAGGGTGACAGTTATTGAACTATATAAAATAATATCGTCGTAGCTTCTGAGCGGTTTGGTTCAAACTGCGTGGTTAGCCGCGGGTTGTGATTCGAGTTAGTATCCGCTGCACGGTTTGGTTTAGCAACGGAGTCCACTTTCATTTGGATGGGTTCGTCAATAAGCAAAACTGGCGTATTTGCGGGACTGAGAACCCGCATTTCGCGATCGAGAAGTCTCTTCACTCTCAATGAGTGAGTCTGTGGTGTATGGTGTGCAATGACCAGCCACGGAATAATGGGTGCGATATTCCTTGATGGCACAGTGACTACCGAACGATACGTGAAGGTTTTGGAAGATGATTTCATCCCCATTATCCAATGTGACCCTGATTTCGACAAGATGAGGTTTATTCAAGACGGAGTTTGACCTTATCGAAGCAGGAGCATGTTTAATGCCCTGGAGCAGCAGTTTGGGATCGCCTTCTGGCTCTCGGATACTCAGAGGTGCTGGCATGGGCCTCGATAGGCGCTCACAATCGCCGGATGTGAACACATGCGACTCCTTTTTGTGGGGCTGCATTAAAGACAAGGTGTACAGCAATAACCCCGAAACCACTGCTGAGCTGAAAGCAGCCACTGAAGAGGTCATGGACAGCATCGATGTTCCGTCATTTTCGGGGGTTATGCAGAATTTCGCTATTTACCTGCGCCACATCATCGCCAATGATGGCTGTCATATCCAACATGTGATAATCTAGATCCAAATATATGTAGTGACATTTACATGTTGAATTAAGTGTTTGCACGCCGTATATTCTAAACAAGTAACTTTTTTCGGATAGCTCAATGATTGTCGTCCTGTAATATTACTTTTTGAAATTTTATAGGTAATGACTGTATAAGTGGGTGAGAACAATACAACTTCCTAAAATAATTTCGAAATCATGGAGAAAAGAATTAGCCGACCGTAAGGAAGCTTACGGTGTGTATGCTCGTCGGTAATTTTCAATTAGCTACGACGCAGGGAACACATTACAGGTGCTACTGACTCTGCATTTAATATCAGGGAAATCTTGACCTTATGCGTTGACCTATAATATTGCAAGTATATTAAAAATCTAGCAGATCAACTTCACTATGAGACGGAGAAATTGTTAACTCCCAGTCGATGGCTATAAGCAATAGTCCAGCAATTACTTACTTCCATGATCTGTTTTATTCACGTGACCATGCACTTCTTCGAGTAAACCAGCAAAAACTCGATTCTTTACAGGGTCGAACTCACGTGTATAAAGCAGATGAAAACTTCAGACTACTGTAAAAATGATTTAATGTGTTAAATATTTGACGTTAAGGAAGTAAGCGTCAGAAAGGTTGGAATAGGTTTGAATTTATGCTTAAAGCTTGTTAGAAGTTGCTAAGTGGTCTTATTATGAAACACTGGATGAATGCAGTCTGACAAATTTATGCCCCATTTCAAGCAAGAGCTAATTTTTCATGCATCTAAGTGTTGATGACGTCATTTCTCCTGAACTGTGTGTCGCACAATGAGTAATTTTGCAAGTATGTTCAGTGGTATATGTGAATACTGTCTGCAAACAGTGTTCAGAAGAGGATCCGTAGTACAGAAGTGATGAACTAAAACGTCATGGCTGATGTTGAAGTTTTACTCCGCTCCATTTTGAACATAGGCTAGTTTTTTACGGTGCTAAACTTCCATGACGTCATATCTCCTGAACTATGGGTCGTACAATGATATAATTTTGCAGGACGATTCAGTTTCGTACGTGGATACTGTCTGATAACTATGTTACCAATATAATTGGTAGAAAAGAAGCCGTATTAATTTATGTCTAATGCCGCTGTTTTACTGCACGTACAGGAAAAATGACTTAAGCGATAAACCTGTAAGTCCCCCATTACGTGTTTCTGACTGAAGTTTTGTCCAGCCTTACCTCCCACTCTATAAAATCCTGCGTATTACCAAATCTCTATACCCACTATCTTAAACTCCTATGATAACCATTGACTACACAGAACCTAATTTGAATGGATCTGAAGACCACTAATCTTTATACTTAATGCGGAACTGAAGTGACACAGTTATCTGGCCGTAATCAAAATTTCCACTTACCTCATGTCTTGACACCAATGTAGCAGATTTATCAAAATCACAACGGTAAGCAGGCAGCGGTTAAGCTAGATTTCAATTATTTAATAAAATTTCGAGACAATATTCGAACTGTTGTTCACCAGGTGGTGCAATGTCGTAACGCGTAATGATAAACCCTCGTTAAACAGTAGGGTGGTGAGAATAGCTATTCCTGTGAAATGACATTCCAAGACAACGCATTTTAAATGGAGTAAGTATTAAAAAAGGGAGAGTCTAAACAGTACTATACTTAACAAAAAGGATACAAGGCTAACAGAGAATTTCTATAAAAACCACAAAGCCTAAAAGTGTATATCTTAATGAATGACTGAGGGAAGTGGGGTAGTCTTTCTAATAATCATTCAGAACAAGTAGCGGCGCAGTGCTGCAGTAATATCACTCAAAATTTATACTTTTTTGTTTCATATTCATCCTTGCTGTCCTTTGCAATAAATCTTTCTGCATCTAACAGATACAATCACAGGTCAACAAAACACTACTGAATATGTCCGTCACCCACCACACTTCTAAGTAAGAATGTATCAGACTGAACTAAGGTAAAGACTGTGCCATAACACGATCAACAAATTAACAGTAACATGAATTGCTTTCTCTCTGACATGCACATCGATAACTTACAAAAATCAAAATAACTTTCCCACCTTACAAATCAGTTTCCTTTTATCATTTTATGGAGTCTGTCAGCGAGAGAAAATTCTTAAAATGTTAGAAATTACGAGAAAAGTTTGTTGGAGGCGCCAAGTGCTCTCGTTCTCAAATACTAGATGAATGAAGTCCGAGTACTTGCGCGACATTAGTTTCGCTTCCTCAACAGAAACACACAAGTTCTAATTCTAATAGTTGCCTTGTTGTGTTAAATTTTTGAACAGGGGCATACCTCTTATTGAGTAGATTATGGCAGAATTCTAGTTTTTTAATAAACTCGCCCTATCAACACTCGAAACAGTAAAATCAATTTTTTTTGTCTCTGGCAGTTGTCAGACAGGCAACACCTTCATCTCTTCTCCTTCGTCCTGAGTTACAGTGGATGTCTGTCACACTTCCTGCGAGCTGATTTTGTTCCCTAGCCCTGACACCATTTGGAGCGTCATAGATGTTGCAACGAATGTCGAAAGTGGACGCAGGAATGGCGAGACTTTGTTTTCCCTAGGACCCTGGTTCAGCCTGGGTGCAGACGTTTGTTACGCCCGATGCTAGTGGACACCTACCCGGGAAAATATTTGACCTTGAAGAGTTAGCTCACCAACACTGCAGCAGTAGCTTTTGCTGTGTTTCTGGTACAATGGTTCCGTAAGAGTGCAGGAAATAATTATTCAGAACTGGTGGCTGACCAAAAAAGCAAGGCATTCTTAAAGAAGAAACAAAAAAAAAAACATGCGTTTGAGGTTTGCACACTACTGAGATCCGAAGTACAGAATTGCAGAAGAAAATTATGGAGAGCTGTTAATCGTTAACAACAACTTCTTCTACGCAAATCATATATTTAGGTTTACATGGTACGGTTCACTTGTCTCTAATGTATTTAAAGATTATTTTTCATTGTTATAATCCTTCATTATAGTGCTAGTAGTCCCTCACGTATCAATAGGTATATAAGGCTCTTCTTTCTCCAGTACATTTACATGTAATTATATTTTTATCCACTCTTGTAATAAAGCTTCCTTACGGCTACAACTGTAACTATTGTTAAAAAAGAAAATTATGATGCGAAAAAGATGAACAGCAACTATTCAGTAATTAAAAGTCGGCTTTTATTTCCCTTGAACGATTCTACTATTCGAAAAATGGAACAGCAACTATTCAGTGATTATAAATCGGCTTTTATTTCTATTAAACGATTCTACTATTTTGGTACACATGTTAAAAATTTCAGACTTACTGTAATTTTGAAAATTGGCAATTTAAGGTCCTGTCAGCACCTTCTCCCTATATTCTTTGCTCAGACTTAATTTTAATAGTTTGGCTTTCGGTGATCACATGTAACCAAAAAATTGTTCTAGACTAACAGCAATGTGTAAAGTGTATCTTCGTGAACTGGAAGAAATACACCCTCAAGGAGTATAAAGCAACTACAGACCTATGGCCACACAGATAATGAATTTAATGTCACCTTGTCAAGCATTTCCAATCAGCCTCTATTACCACTTGTATATAACAGTTGAAACCATCATATTCAATAACCATTGTAAAGATAATGATCCTATGCTAAATTACGTAAATGTAAAGATGAAAAATAGTTCGAATGTAGCAAAAGTGTCCAGACAGGCTGCTAAAAGTGCCTGGCAGAAACTTGAAAATAAATCATAATATACAAAGAAACAGACATTAAACAAAGAATTATACGACATTCACTTTCAGCTAGCACAATAATTAAATAATCCAGCTATTTTTGTTTCATTGTGGAAAACGTCGAAGGCTGCACATGCAGAGCTATAAATAAAATACGACTGAAGCATAACAAGAAAATTTAAAATCTCAAATCGCGCCAAACACATTCACACACAAAATTTCTACCATAGGGTGTCAGTCTTATAGATATAACACTAGATGAAAACGAACAACATTTCTTAGAAAAACATCTGAAGAAAAAAAAAATGAAAACAGTAGTCTAAACACAAGGCTAACTACAGAGTTAATAAAAGGAGAAATTACAACCATAAAAACACAGATTCAAAAATAAAACATAAAATTTAAAAATAATTGTGATGAAACAAAACTTAAAAACCTAAAGAAAAATGCAAGCAGAAAACGTCATCATAACAAAATCTGACAGAGGTAATAGTATTGTCCTCATGGAAACAAAAGAATATATAGGAAAAACAGAAGAACCCATCAGCAAAAAGAAAAGAAAACTTAAAACGAAACCCAGATTAACATATTTCAAACAGATGTTAAAAACATACTCAAAAATATAAAGTATACATTTACAGACAGTGAGAAACAGAGACTTGTACAAGAAAACCCGCAACCTCTGACATGAGATGTCGACCAAATGTCCATAAAGAAAATTATCCGGTGCATCTAATAGCAAATTTCAGAGCAGCTCCTATACACCTACTAGCAAAACAAATGCAGTCACATTTCACCCAGTATTGTAAACTAGAGAATGATAGAACAATCAGAAAGACCTCCAAGAAGGTACAACATATAATAAACACTAAAATCCACGGCACGGCAAACATTGCTCTAGCTTGATGTAGAAAATACGAACAGTGTGTCGCTGTTAATGAAACCATAAAAGTATTTGAAGAAAACCTGAAAACACACAACCAACTACCTCATGATCACACAGATGAAACAATAAAGTTATTACAGTTAATTATTTTGATTCAATCAATAGTACATACAAGAAGAAGATATACCTATTGGTACACCTATTCCATTATTATTAGCCAACATTTTCATGAGTCATACAGAAAAATTAATATTTTAAGACATAATAACAAAGAAAAGCTACAACGTTGTTCACTGGTACAGATACATCGCTGACATAATATTATTTATGGGAAACGCAAACATGATGTGCAAAGGATTACATTCACATTACATTAAATTCACATTGTCTTTGCTGTAAGCTACGACGGAATTCTATCTATTCCTGCATTTGATAATATGGTATCGGTCACAAAATTTCAAGTACAACTCACACGCACTCTTGTCATCTAGCTCGTGAAATAATTCGTTGCCACACATCTTGTGGTGAAAACCATTGGTTGCTAGTCCCGTCGTCAGGTGTCGTACTTCATGGTTAGCTTCCATCCAGGAACTGTCCTGCATAGCAGACGTTGCATAGAGGTCATCCGGTATCTGGTTTTTCTTCCCATGCCGATCTTGTAGATGCTGTTTGAAGTAGGCACTACCTGGGAGTATGAGCTCGCATCTAAGATCCTCTATCAGGGAGGTCTTCCTGGAAAGCTCGTACACAACCTCGACCTTGAGTTCTGAGGGACCCCTAAAATTCTCTTCAGGTATCTAGCACTTACTCGGTTGAGTTGTTCCAGCTGTTTGCATGTGAGATATTCTCCCATTTTTGGACATACGTCAGAACAGGTAGTATCTTTAGTCTAAACAGCTCCATAGCTGTGTTGATCGATAGTTGTGTGACGTTTCTTATTTCATTCATTGCTCTAGTGGCCGACACTGCTCTAGATCTTTTATGTAGTCTGAAACCTTTTCCCGTTGTTTAGATTGTGATGCCTAGATATTTCAAATTGTTAGCCCTCTTGAGTGGTTTCACATTGCATTTGACGTTCTCTGCTTCAGTGAGTCGTCCTCCTTTCCTGAACACTACAAATTAAGTCTTCACTTCCTTTACCTTGATGTCTTTTCGCTCCGCCCATTTGCTTGGAGTATTTAGCCCTACTGTAGTTTGTCTGTATCTCTTGCTCTGATGGCCATGTCATCAACGTATATGTAAGTGGATGTTCCTGCCATTCCTTCCGTGACATCGTGCGTGGAAGACATAATATTCATGGTAGATAAACCTAAAAACGGATTACAGCAACTTCACAAAGACATAAATGCTGTACACAAAAACGTAAAGTTCACTATAGAAGAAGAGCAAGAAAACTCACTCAACTTTCTAGACATAACCATGGGAAAAGAAAATAATAAATACACATTTGGAATATACAGGAAACCCAAAATAAGTGACATAATCTTTTAAATGCAACCCCAAACCACCCACAGAACCACAAACAAGCAGCAAACAGATACATGTTAAACACGCTGAACAGGATCACCGTAAACACTTCTGATTATCACAACGAGCTAGCCATTATAAAACAAATAGCATTAAAATGGACACAAAGAAACAATAGTAGATAAACTAAACATAAAAGTAAAGAGATAAATAATGAAAAAACTAAGTAAACCACAAACTCATACAACTTGCACTACATAAGAAATGGCGTACAATGAGCTACCACAACGAAGCCACATATAAAGTATGTAACATATTCAAAAAACAAGGCATAAATATTTCTTACAAAACAGTCAGTTCCATACAAGATCACAACTCAAAACAGAAATCAAAACCAGACAGATACCAACAATCTGGTATCTATCAACTGAGTTGCAGAGATTGTGATAAGATATGCATTGGAATGACTGGCAGCACATTCGACACAAGGTATAAAGAACACATCAGAGCACATAAATACAGTACAAATCATGCAACATTTGTGGATCATCTAGAAGAAGAGCACCATAGACAAACAATACTGGAAAAGATACAAATATAATAAAAATAAGTAAACACAGACACCTCCTCTCTTTCCTAGAAAATTGCTACATAGAAAACGCATTAACACAAAATAAACAGTTGCTCAGAGACCAAATAAATATTGAAAACTAGTCTCTGTATACAATAACAGTTGAAATTACTTGAAAAAGAAAAGAGCCTTTTTCATCCTTAGCCCCCCTCCCACTGTCTCACAACCACACCCCCCTTCCCACACATATTTCATTTCACTTCACGCTCCTCACCTTCCCCTCTAACTCACATTCCATCACACTGCTCTACGCTTATGTCCACTCATCATGGTTTGTCACTCACCTACAAAAAAAAAACCTTCCTCGGTACTCCTTCCCTACTCTTAGACAATACATAAATACACAGACAAATAATTAAATAGACGTAAGCACATACAATAATCTAATAAAAAACGTTGTACGTCAAACTAGTGGAAATGTTATGTTGGCAACACTACAAAACACAAACCACAATACATACTTAGAAGTACAAAAATAAACAGAAAATAGTGGTGTGTATAAAAGTGTGTTGTGGAAAACATAAGAAAAGCATAGTGCAGCAGAACAACTAAACATTAGAACAAAATTCTCTATGTCGAACGCAGAACAGCAACGATCTGCTAGCAGAAGTGTTTCCCGGTGTAAGCGAGAAATCAACCGAAAATCACTCTAAGTACAAACCAACTTATTCTTAGCGAATTATTTTTCGATCGAAATGCAAATCAAAATGTAAATTAATTAATTACAGACCACTGATGATGCTGTACCCCAATAAAACGAAGCGCGTCTATTGAGAAATATCACCCATTCTTTTACTTGCAACGACGGAACAAAAATACCCTCAAGAACCACAGTTAATAGTAGCAGTGTGATCATGAGAATGTACGGTCACTTGAAGACCGGGCTCCGGACGGCCAGGTGGCACTACTTAGAGGGATGACCATCGTGTATGGCTCAACCGCATCGTACTGCAGCTGCAGGAGTAATTTGGTCAGCAGTTGGTACCATAGAGGCACAACTAGCCGTTGAAAATTTGACAGTTCAAGGAAACGTCTGAGTCAGACGGCCAGTTGCGTGCCATCTACTGACCCGAAACCAAGGCCATCTGCAATTTCAGTTGCGCCAGCCGAAAGTTTATCGGACAGCAACGTGCATGTTGGTTGTTTCTTGATGAAAACTGGTTCTACCTCGGTGCCAGTGATGGCTGTGTGTTGGTTAGAAGGATGACCAGTTGAGGGCCTGCAACCAACCTGTCTGCACGCTAGACACACCGGACCTACCCCTGGAGTTATGGTCTGGGGGGCGATTTCGTATGACAGCAGCAGCATTCTTGTGACTATCCCACACACGCTGACTGCAAATTTGTACGTCAGTTTGATGATTCGACCTGTCGTCTGCCATTCATGAACAACATTCCAGGGGTGTTTTCCTAGAGAATAATGCTCGCCTCCATACCGCTGTTGCAATAGAACATACTCTACAGAGGGTGTACGTGTTGCCTTGGTCTGCTCGTTTACCAGATCTGTCTCCAATCGAGCACATAGGGACATCATCAGATGACATCACCAGGGGTCTTACACAACCATCATTAACCGTCCTTGTATTGGCCAATGAAGTGCAACAGGCATTGAAGTCCATGCCACGAACTGACATGTACAACACAATGCAAGCACGTTTGCATGCTTTCATTCTACTTTGTGGCTGTTACTCCTTTCCCTAACGCACCAGTGTTTCACATTTGCAATGGAGTATCCCACACTTACATTAACCTGCGACCCTGTAATGTTAATGATTTACGTGTCTTATCTAGATAAACGTATTCCCGAAATAGCTTTGCTCTACAGTAATTTCGTTTTGATACCGCTATTTTTGTCGTCAGTGTGTATTAAACTTGTATTTCGGGGCTGACAACAGGCGAAATTTTGAAAACGTTTCCGAATTACAGCACTCGCCCCTACGTACTACATCTTCTCAAGATTTAATGATATTCCGTTAATATATGTTAATGGTCTCACACATGGAGCGATCATACTGTCTATCTTGTTTCTAAATTATTGTGAGGTACATGATAAATTTTTTTTCAGTATTAGATGCGGAAAGCAACAGAGTGATTATAAAATGAATTAAAGTAAGCTTATTTTATGTGGTAGCAGTTATCCTTGTCTTACGCAGGCGACTGGTTTTATTGCGCTGCAATTATTTTGGTCCGGTTGGTTGGTTCATCCCTAATATTACATCAGTTGAATGGAAAGTGTTTGACCTACAATGTATGTCATTTAGATTGAGCCATTTTTGTGTTCTTGGCTTCGACCAGTCTGTCTTGAACAAGACATTACGTATCCTTTTCCCGAAGCATTGCATTCACACAATACAAGTAAATTTCTCAACTGGTAAGAACTTTCAGTCTGACATTGTCGTAGGCCTATCTTGCAGACAAGACATGGTTGGATTAAAATGTTATTCAAGCGTCTCTCACTGATTTGAAAAGACTTCTCGTTATACGTGAATGTTATAAGGCCCACGAGGAGAATCATGCTAAAGTAGGTTGGTAAGGAAAATGGACACGCAAGTTGTGTGCACGCACACCGGAGCTGCAAAACCTCGCTGCCAGTTGAAGCATGGGCACCGTCTGTAAAGTGCCTGAGGAGGAAACGTAGTTTCGGAAAAGTTTGCACATCCGAGTAGTTACCTTCGCGAGAGGCGGGTCGAAAGCAGGTCGTGCAGAGGTGTAGCTGAATGTGAGATATACCTACTTACGGACGAAAGCTAACACACAGCTAAACATTCGATTACTTGCTATGTTCAATACAAAAAAATTTTATATTGATATCATCTGTTGATACAGACAATATCTGTAAAATCTTTTTAACGGTATCACAAGCGGGCACTACAGTAGTTTCTAGGAATGTGCCACTCTCATAGAAACGCTGCGGGCATAGAGAACTCAGTCCAGTGGCTTAATCAACAGATGGCTCCTAAGAACATGGAAAAATCTGCTGAATACATTCTGTGGAAAACTGTACCGTCCTTTTGTATCATTCAGAAGTAAATACTAGAAAAACTTTCCTTCTGTGGTTTTATACTCATATATAATCTTTTCTCAACAATGTGTGGGTGATGACGAATCAATCTGTTATATGCTCATCGATATAAATTTTTACCGGGTTATCGCTTCTGAGATTAGCAAGAGAATAAAATTACTCGCTACAGCCTCCTAACTTTTTCATTTGGGCTTAATTCCTCAAGTGTATATAGTTTCTTCTTCTTTTGAGAGCTTTCTTCCACGGGCTAATAATTTCGATTTTCACAGTGAAACCATAGCATAATTTTGTAATTACTTAACCGCAATCGCAAACCAGACAGGGATGACTCCCTTAGTTTTCTTTAATATAATACAACTGGATTCACAGTCCCTGTTAAGTGTCTGTGAGATACAAAAGTTTATGGAGTCACATATATCTGCCGTTTCTCTGGCGGTAACTACGGAAAGTTCCGTATATGTACTCTGATGAAAATTGATAGGATGAAGGTAAACCATCGGTTGATGCAAAGAACTTACCTTACCAATGAAAGACTAAACGATTCTCGTATCAATTTGTGCAAATTGTGGCCCCCTGATTGAAACCGTTGCTATGTGATGTCTAATAGCATCATCAAGAGCCTAACGCCTTCCTATTCTGAAATTATCTACTGAAACTGTATCCTATTCCGACAGTTTGCAGCAGTACCTTTCCCTTTCTTCCGCTGGTGTGCTCAACTAATATGCAACGGCTCTCCCGGAAGCATAAGCGTATGGATATGCTCAGCACCTAAAGCTGATGAGTGAAATTCTTCACGCTTTGTTACACATGTTCCACATGTGTCTTCTAGCTCACTTTGTTTGGTTCTAGTATACGAGAAAGTCCTTCATGATGTCCTTTGCTAACCTTTATGCCACACTTTGTCATATTAAAAACACTCTCTTGAAATCACTTCGCTTGTCACGAGGATACACAGAATCCTTCCTCTCAAAATCCATCGAACCATTCCATTCACTCACACGTATGTAATCATTTACACTGAAGCGCCAAAGAAACTGGTATGGGCCTGCTTATTCAAATACAGAGATATGTAAACAGGTAAAATACGGCAATGCTCTCGGCAACACCTGTAGAGGGCAAAAATTGTATGGCGCAGTTGTTAAAATGGTTACCGCTGCAATAATGGCATGTTATCAAAATTTAAGTGAGTTTGAACGTGGTGTTATGGTCGGTGCATGAACGATGGGACACAGCATCTCCGGCGTAGCAATGAAGTGGGGATTTTCCCGTACAACCATTTACGAGTATACCGTGAATATCAGGAATCAGGTAAAACATAAAATCTCCGACATCGCTGCTGCCGAAAGAAAGATCCTGCAAGAACGGGGCCAACGACGACGGAAGACAATCGTTCAAAGTGACAGAAGTGCAATTCTCCCACGAATTGCAGTAGATTTCAATGCTGGGTCATCAACAAGTAGCAGCGTGCAAACCATTCAAAGAAACATAATCGATATGGGCTTTCGGACCCGAAGGCCCACTCGTGTACCCTTGATGTCTGCACGACACAAAGATTCACGCCTCACATGGGCCCGTCAACACTTATATTGGACTGTTGATGATTGGAAACATGTTGCCTGGTCGGATGAGTCTCGTTTCAAACTGCATCGAGTGAAGTGACGTTTACGGGTATGGACACAACCTCATGAATGCATGTACCCTGTATGTTAGAAGGCGACTGTTCAAGTTCGTGGACGCTCTGTAATGGTGTGTGTTGTGTGCAGATAGGGTGAGATGGCATCCCTGATACGTGTAGATACGACTCTGACAGGTGACAAGTACATAAGCAATCCGACAGACTTGGGCAATTCCAGGAGGACAGTGCCACACCCCACACATCCAGAAGTGCTACATAGTGGCTCCAGAAACGCTCTTTTGAGTATAAACACTTCCGCTGACCACCAAACTCCCCAGATATGAACATTATTGAGAATAATCGTGGGATGATTTGCAACGTGCTGTTCGGAAGAGATTTCCACCCCGTAGTGCTCGTACTGACTTATGGACAGTCCTGTAAGATTCATGGTGTCAGTTCCCTCCATCACTACTTCAGAACTTAGTCAAGTCCATGCTATGTCGTGGTGCGGCACTTCTGCGTGCTCGAGAGAGCCCTACACGATATTAGGCGGTTATACCAGTTTCTTTGGCTCTTGGTTGTAGAAAGTCGTAACAACTATTGAGTACCGTCAAGTTGCACCCGTAGCGTTTGCACCATGCTGACATCTGGATAACCTACCTCACTACTGGCCAGGCCCGTAAATAGAAACAGTAAGATTACGAACTTCAGAAGTAGAAAGTTACTACGGGCTATATCGTAACCATGATAGCACAGAAAGTACAGAGGCTATGCACTGCGATTCACGTTCCGTAGTTGAAGATACTGTTTCTTACAAAGTGTCAACAGAGTAACATTCGTGAAAAATTGATTAATAAAAAGCGAATACAACTGCGATTTAGTTTAATAGGCTGATGGTACCTTGTATTTTGTAAGTCTCCTTTTTGGCTCTAGCGAATCTCTGTAGCTTCTACATTCCTTGTTTGCAGGAAATAACTGAATTAATTTCTATTTTTCGTTGTTGTATTGTCACATGAATATATATAAATGAAATACAAACAAACTGATCTAGAAAAACCGTGACTTATGAAAAATGTATTTCTTGAAGAAACAAATAAAGAAAGGAAAAGTCCACATCATGTTTTATGTACAGAGTTCCTTCAGTATTGAATACCATTTACTTTTGTATTTGTAACACCAGATTGAAATCATTCTTGACTGTCAAGCAAACTGAATCATCAACTTTAACCATTTGTCAATAAGTATTTATGTTTATCTTAATATAATTTGAAGAAATTTTGATACCGAAAAAGGAATTTTTAAAAATGTTTCACTTTGAGGCTCACACTTTATGGACTGAAACTATGACACTGACTTGAAAAAAATGCAGAATATCATGTAAATTTGGGAGAAAACATATTTTATGTACAAAAAATCCGATTCTGAGATTGCACGTAATTTAAATTCTTAAAAGAATTGTCAATGACAGAAAAAAGTTATTAGATTGTTCAACAAATCTGTTGTATTTCTTAACTTCAAAACAGTGTTCTGAAACAGTTTATGTTTGTGTGCTACAGATGATTCTTTTTGTGTTCAGTTATTTACAGAAGTCAGATAAAATCTTCTTTCTCGGCATCTGCACACTTAGAGTGGTTTTTATGGACTGCCAAGTATTCCATATTACATGACTTTACAGCTTATTCTTCACAACATCTTCTCAATATCACAAATGTACCAACCATACCCATAACCAAAACTCGAGGAATTCGTCAAGATTTACCACTCTTTCGGTTCGTAAAATGCGTATTTTAATCGTTAGTATACATTTTCAATAATTATGGTATATTTTCGAAAAGTACCTCCAAAACTTTATCCAACTACGAAAACGAATTTTGTGTTCTGTAAGTCATCAGAGACGAACTGGATTCTCTATGGTGCACCACAGGAGCATTTTGAAATATATCATCCATCTCCAGCAAGGGAGCACCACTCGAAGGGTGAAAAATCACGCAGTTCCATATTCCTGTGATTCTGTTCCTTTGGATTAAGCTGATCAAGTCTCGTGTTCGTGTATATCACCAAGCTCTAAATAAACGAGTCAACTTCAAATGCAGTAATAAGAAGGTGATGCTATTATTCTCATTAATAATGATAATATAAACTATTACAAATTGTGATTATTTCGAAATTGACTATAGTTATGTTCATTGGTTTCATTAATTGAAAAGAAAATTAGATTCAGACCGATATTATTATCGTTGGTTGACGGCGTGCTTGGTGACTAATAATAGTGTACACAATTAATGTTCATACAAGGGACATTAGTTTGTAAAAAGTTTGCCTGCGAATTAAGACGCAAGTTTGACGTTCAAACCACAAAATAACTTACGATAGGGTGCTTATGGCGCTCTATCATTGCGTCACAAAGCACAACATCAGAAGTTTACAGTTGCCAATCTTCTAAAAGACACTGCCAATTTTAAAACTCAGTTATCAGACATTTTTTTATGGTTTACTCATCGTTATCATAATGTGGCAAATATTGAAAGTGAAATAACAGAACATTTACGCAGCAGTCTATAAGGAGTAATATCACCTAGCACTGGTGTTCTTGTCATGCCTCTAAAGGACTACTCATTCATGCACAAGAGATTACCTTTGTGGTTTTCAGCGAAAGAGCGTTATAGCCCCCCTATTTCATCATGCTCATTTCTGGACGAATGTAGTCACCTTCAAATTTAACGCAAATCACATAATTCAATTGTAATTTTGTACACCAGCTCACGCCGATAGTTGCACTTACCCAGCTTCTCAATTCCTAATTTCATCATAAACTGGGTGCTTAAAATTCATGTTATACAATGTACAAGTTTTAGAGAAGACTTAGTATACTTGCCAAGGAAAGTAATCCAGCCACCCTACAGAGGGTCAAAGTTAAAGACGCCGGCGTCTGTAAGTGTATCTGTGTACAGGGCAAGTCCGTAATGATAGTAAAAATTTCTAGGATGATGGAGAAGGATTAATGTATTAGTCCGAGATAAGCGTCCGAGTGACGGAAACGAACCAGTCGAAAAGTTGTAAGCGAAAACCTTTCTGGTGGTTCTGACAGTGGAACAAGTGTACTGGTGCTGTTCTTGCTAAGATTGTAGGGTAGACAACTTTGAGAAGTGGTACACGTCTCCTGTATTCAACAACTGCCCATACTCATGGCTCTTAAGGTATGCATTTAGATCTCATCTTTAGTAGATATTTTTTTCTTTTTTTGTCAATACTACCACCTTTAGAAGTGTGTGACATGAATTGTGAAACGTCGTGTATGTACTTGCGGCAAGAACAACCAACGTCAAAAAATAGTATGTTGTCTAAATCGATCATTGAAATTTAGAGACAAGTTTCGTGTTGTTAAAACTGTTCTTTTTCATATTTAACCCTAATAAAAATTATTATAAATGCTATTATTTGTGCTGTCTGAAAATGTTGCGGCATTTTTCTGAATCAGAATTTTATGACATTATTTCTTTTTCATTCAATAAGTTTCATTGACTGAAGGAGGTCTGTTACTTTTATTACATTTACTAAATGTAAAATATGTCTTTTTTGACCGTTTTAGGCAATAAAGTAAAATCAGGTACTTGTATAATTAAACACACTTTTATGTTCTACATTTCACTTCCACTCCGGTGAAAGGGGAGACAATATTACGTGATGCTGTATGTTACAATATTCGAACACATTCTCCACATTGAAGTGTCGCAGCTAGTATGAGTTCATAGCAGAGAAAGGCGAGACAACATTTGAAACTCAAATAAAATGTAATTTTCACCCAACAACTATACTCATTATCACTTGCATGTGGCAAGTACTCTACAGAGTCTCCTAGACGCTCTGATAAGAGGTTCTGGTAAAATTCCCTGCTGTATGGATCTATACAGGACACTAACAACTGTGGGTGTTTTACCTACAAATAAACTTATAGATGTCGTGTGAACGCTTATCATGATTCACTGGATGTCTGCCTCTTCTTGTTAGATAATTTTAATATATTTAACACCCCTGAGAACTGAAGGAAAATTTACAGAATAAGTTTTGTGTTTTTCATGTCTGTCTCTACCGCCTTCATGAGAGGCGCCACAATTACTGATGTATTACTTTTCAACCGTTACTCGAACTTCCATTAAAGTCAAAGCTAGGGTGTACAGGCACATTGTCTGGCGCAACTGGACGATTGTTTCTAGCGCTACAGTTTTGAAAGAATTATTTTCTTTAAAAGTGATTTCTGCTGGTACCTAGTATACTCTCCTTTTCTAAAGTAAACAGTTTTCTTAAGATATTCCTCTAAAGAACATGTAATTTTATGAAATTCTGTAAAAAAAATTCCCGTTCCTCTTCATCAAATATCCTACAGCATTTTCTCAGATATTTACACGATTTTCACAATCTTTCACCTAGGTGATGTACTCCAGTTGTCGAACTGCATTGCGTCCCTTATATCCCGGCTGTTTGTCAAATATTACCAGCAGATTTTGCCGTGTCAGATGTTCACTTTGTCGTACACTTTTGTCGTTGAAAATTTTGCCTTGCAGTTCCATCAGGTGATAACAAATGATCAACATTGCCCTTACTTTCAGTACCACGTTTTTTCTCTTACTTTGTCTACTGCTGCAAGCTAAAATCGTAAAGTCGAAAGACTCCGAACTTGATGTTGGGTTGTATCCATATGCATTGTCGGCTAACAATGAACCTACGCACTAAGTTGCTGTAACGTTTTCTCATGAATCAGCTGCACAACGATTGGAATTCACGATATCAAATTTTATGTTGCTATACGATAAGTTCGTTGATTTGAAGAAAGCATATGGGGCCCTAAGATGCTAATGTGAATTGCCTAAACTTGCAGTTTTCAGAAAAAAATAAAATATCTTAAAGGATACGACTGTTGGTAAAGTTTATTGAATTGAAAAGTACGTAGCAGCCGATATGCCTAACCGTAATGGACCAACAGAGATTCAAGTTAACATTGGCTGTTCTAGTAGTGATAGAGATGGAAAATCCATTATAACTGTACACAGTGGTTGATATTGCATGAAGTACCTCAGCGATTATGATGTAACATTGGCTTTCTGCAAGTTTTTCCCTCCATTCCCGTTAAAGTTAGACTTCGGCTATTCTCACACCTAAGACTATGTAATTTTCCCAGCCTCTTACGCTACATATCCCAAATTCTAAAAAATTGACATTGGATGTTGTTCAATACTACTACAAATATGTGTGCGTATGTGCACGCGCGTGTGTGTGTGTGTGTGTGTGTGTGTGTGTGTGTGTGTGTGTGTAAGTGACAGCACACATGTTACACTTTGGTTCTGTTTGGGAGCGATCTTTGCTCATGATTTAATAATGTCTATGGCTGCCTACGTACATAACACAAGATAAAAGGACAAATCAATTATTTAAAGAATGTGCCGTTGTTGTGGTCTTAAATCCGAATACTAGTTTGATGCAGCTCTCCACGCTGCTCTATCCTGTCTCTTCACCTCCTAATAACTACTGTCACCTATATCCTTCTGAATCTGCTTAATGAATTCATCTCTCACACTTCCCTCCAGTGCTAAACTGGTGACACCTTGATGTCTCAGAATGTGTTCCATCAAACTACCCCTTTTTTTCAAGTCACGTTGTGCCACAAATTACTTTTCTACCCAATGCTATTCAGAACCTCCTCTTTAGTTTTCTGATCTACCCATCTAATCATCAGCATTATTCTATAGCAACACATCTCCAAACCTTTTGTGCTTTTCTTATCGAACTGTTCATCGTCCATATTTCACTTACGTACACGGCTATACTCCAAACAAATATTGTCAGAAAAGAATGAACTGTGGAACACTAACAATACCGAATGTTCTATTGTTGGGGCGACAGCGTGGAGTTTTGTGTGGGAGACGATTAGTATGCTGCACCCAGTGCCCCGAATCATCTGAAGGAAATAAAGGTCAACACAGTGGCGTGAGGTTCTTGCAGCATTTGTTCCATATCACATGTCACTTACTATTTCTGACTCCCTGGATATCATTTGCGCATTATTCCTTGCAGAATACAAGTTACGAATGTAATTTGCAAATCAAGATTTCCAGTACTTTATACTGCCCTTTACAAATGAGTAACTCTCAAGTGATATTAAACAGATGCGCTACGTCCACATCTATGTTTAAACACTCTCTAGGTACTGTAAGTACCTTGTGGGAGACATACAGTTTGCGATGAAACTATTGACAATAGATTTTACATTATTATTTCTTGGGGAATCTATGTTCACTGTATTATCGACCAATATTTCCATTGATTCTATCATATCCATCCAGCCTTCTACATATTTAACGAATTGCGGAGAATTTCTTCCATTATCAAGAAATGAAGTGATTAATATGCGTCAGTATTGCTGTATTCTCTCAACATCAAACAGTCAATGTAGAACCTAGTCACTGGTTTTGGAAACTAGTGGCATGTGTCATGGCAGATGACATCAGATCGACATCAAAATTGGAACTACTGGATTAACTTCTGGATGATGGAATTACTTCGTCAAGGTCACGATCATTTCTTACTTTAAGCAAAAATAAAAAAAAATTCTGTTGTTAGAAATAAAGCCCTCGAAAGCAAGTCCAGGTTAAGTGTCCAAACATACAGTTATTAATGTATGAGTGAGGAACAGGTCAGGAAACGTTGTAAAATAACCTACTCAATAATCCACAACGGAAAACTCACTATAACACATACGCGCAAACACTAGGAACACTGTTATCTGCTAAGAAAACTATGAATAACCATAAACTAACAGTTTCGAACTCTCATATTCGTAAATTTAATAAGAGGTTTGGGATTAAGAAAATGATTAAAAGGGAAAACTGAGTGTATGGGTGTCTTGCATCACAAAAATAATTCTACGGCAGAATATAATAAAACACATTATAATTTTCAAAACACCCATTTCAGTTATGACCCTAATGGGTCACAATTAAGTTATAGCTTAAGAACTAGGCATAACTCTAGTTACTTTCATAAGAATACTATCTTCCCACAATATTAAATGAACTTAGGTACGACAAACTGATGGATGACGACATTAAATTATTAGAAATTGTCTTTAATTGTGAAAGGATATATTTGAAGACATTTAGGTAGAGTGAATGTATGACTTTAGCAAAATGCGGAATCTCTGTACCCCAAGTTACAAAGTCATTACATGTGTAAGTACAAATGGCAAAGAATACACTGTTGACGGAAAAAGCGTAGAAAAAAAGACTGTGGAACATGAAGATACTGCTCAGTGACAACAGTCACAAAGGAAAGGACGGAAAGATCTATACTGTACTATATAGTTTACGTTAACAAACTTAGTCAAATGCCCAAGGTGAAAAAGATAATATTATGCAAAATATAACATAACGTCGATGACAAAATGAGAAGCAGAACGCGTTTGTGTCAGTAAACGCTCGCTCTAATCGTCGTAACTTCTAGAATAATGGTAGTTAAGAACTAGTTTATACACAGCCGATTAAAAATGTGTCATAAAGACGACGATTCTCTACTTTACTTTTCGATGTTGTGTAGTAAATAGCCGAGATCTCTTCTGAGACTGGCGCTAATAGGAAAGAAAATCCGATTTCAGCCTATGACAAAGCACAGAAAGCAGAGAAACGAGAATGAGCTGCGGAAGTTGAGCCTCAATTCTCGGAAATGATGCGGTATTTTTTGAGACGTGCGTGTCTTATCTGGCTTTCGCAAGTTCCAAAGCGCCTTAACACCGTTAGACGGAAGTTCCACTCCCGGCGGGAGCATGGAGCAGCGTATTACGCGAAATTGTATTGCCTCAGGATTAGAACTTTCTGTTGGCTGTGGCAGCGGGCGGGGCCATGTGCAACGTTCCCACGCACTGGAACTGTGTGTCGAATCTCATATCGATCCAAACAGTCGAACAACGGCTCGACTACCTCCTGTGGCATTTCGTCTCCGATAATTCGTGGAGTCAGAACCAGAGGAGAAGGGTCTTATCTAAGTCGCTGCCACAAAGAGCCAATGTAACGAGTAGCATAGAACAACGTGTTTTGAGTGAAATTACTGTGTGCCACGTAGTTGTGTATACTGCTTTCCCAAATCTAATAACATTTACATAAATTATTTCAATTATAGTAATCATAGAGTTGTGACACAGTGTAAGGTCCTTGGTTGAACAGAGAGATAAAATTTTATGATGAAGTAGGCTAACTGCCTTATTAATTTAGACCTAAAAGTTGCACAATGACTCCTTCTGCAATTCTTCTTTGCCATGGCTGACTTACCACGCTGTAAAATACATTAATAAATCAGCTACCGGTCTAAGGCGCTGCAGTCATGGACCGTGCGGCTGATCCCGGCCGAGGTTCGAGTTCTCCCTCGGGCATGGGTGCGTGTGTTAGACCTTAGGATAATTTAGTAGTGTGTAAGCGTAGGGACTGATGACCTTAGCAGTTAAGTCCCATAAGATTTCACACACATTTGAACATTTGAATCAGCTACATGTTCAGCGACCTACACGGATAACTTCGTGCACTGAAGGTACAGACAGTTAGTTCTAAAATCATGTTAAACAAGTATTCCCTTTTCATATTGTTTACCAAATGAGATACGCTCAAAGTATCATACCTGCCTGTAGGCACAAACGGAACAGAGCGACACCCGCAATCTACCGAGGTCGTAAGACTAGGTTCACTCAAAAAGTTATGCCACCGTATTCTTTTATATGTCAAGAATTTCATATGCAGTTACATAGTTGAGAACCACAACATTGATTGTTAATTCACTACTTCTCGTCATCATGTACCGTCAGTTACAAAATTTCGGAACATCTTCTAACAAAGGCATGTATTCCAGCATGATAAAGCCTACGGTCCTGCTTCCGAAGCCATTGACGCACAGACATTTTCACGAACTCTTCATCTTCAAAGTGAATCCCACGATGAGCTACTTTTAGCGGCATGAACGATGGAAAGTCTGATGGTCCAAGGTCAGTGCGCTGTGGGGAATGAAGCAAGACCTCCAAACATATTTTCACAATCTATTCAGCGGCATGACGACTGGAGTGTGGTCTTGCATTCTCATGCAGGATTCCCTATACCCTTCGTTGGACGTATTGCTGAAGACGTGTTTTAAGATGTTTGAGAGTCTGACGGCGTTGTATTTTTCTTCTGATGGCATTCCACTGACTGCCTCTTTGATTCTGGTTAAAAAGATGAACCCCGTCTCGTCTTCGGTCACATTTTTTCCAGAACTCCGCCCCCTCCAAACTGGAACCAATTATTTCTCGCCCATCTTCATTCTTGTCGGCTAACATTCATGGTACCTAAATTGCACAAACATTTTTGGATCTCACTTACTGAATAGTCCTCAGTACAATGACAACTGAGGGAGATAGTGAGATTCAAATCGTCATCAGCCTACTGCACTGCGTTCCGTCAGACTACTGTGTGTACGCTTCAGCTTCGTTACGGCTGCGAACCCTTCATCTAGCAGAGCTGATATCCACTTTTGCATCACCGTACACATTTTTCAGTCTTTCATGAATGTCAATGGGGGTTTCACTATCTGCATTCAGGAATTCTGTCACAGAATTCTGTCTAATAGGAACATCAATGTCGGCCATTTTGCAAGGAACTGCGGTTTCTGAATTTGTCGATTCAGAAATATGGTGTTGTATTGGATTGAAGAAGAATCATCTCAGAATAACGCCTAAAGCAAATTATTCACATCAAAAGTATTATTTAAGGAGAATAAGGTAGGAAGCATTATTATTTTCGCTGACCCTTGCAGCATAATCGCAACAGATGCAAATTGGAACAGTCAGTCACTAGTATGGGCGATAAATATGGATCAAACGTCATTGTGCTGCCTTAATATATTAACAGAAATAGAGCGTTAGAGAAACTAACCAAAAGGAAGCATACATGAGTAGAAACTACCACATGTACAAAGTTTCAAAGCGTTTGGAGTGTTTTCTACAGTGACGTTTAGAGAATTTTTTAAAACTGCCGCATGATGAATATTGTCTTACAGAACTTCCATAAAAATGTTGTCCGTTTACATTAACGCACAATTGCCGTCTGTGTCCTAATATGTATGGAACAAGCTCGGAGAAAACAGATCCTTTGCTAATAATGGCTACAGATTAAGCGTAAAGGGTCTAGTATGATAAAAAAAATTATTATTCGGTTAAATATATTTCAATTCTTTCAATTTAAATCTGTGTTTCATACTAGAATGTCGTGTTTCCAGTTTGGCACAGATTTGCCACAGGAGACACGAAAGCGGTCGAAGACGTCCGTCTTCTGGTCGGCTCTTGATCGTTGTCAGAAGGAGGCTTGTTTTTGATTACGCAAAGACTTCTATTATTTGGAAATGAACAACCCGGATTTCTTTACGCTATCAGTATGAATTTTATAATTACCTAAGGGACCTTTAACAATGAACAGTAAAAAAAATTACATTTGCAAATTAAATCATTAATAAATGGGGCAGCTATGAGTTGTATAGAAGACAAGGTACGGCCTCGTGTACACGACCGGGATGCCGCAGTATCCTCTGCTGTAGCAAAGGCTGTTTGACATTTATAAAAATAATATGCAATGGAGGTTAAAAAAGTATAAAGGAAAAGAACAGAATAAGAGATCTGGTAAACACTAAATATATTCAAACAATTTTCACTAGTAAATTAGGGCTTATTTATAAACAATATAACTTACGTAAGTACTTTTCCAACTGTATGATGCGATCAGATTTCAGCCTGCCCTGTGCTGATCCTTGGTTCACGTCATTGTCACAAAATTACAGTCATTACGTTTCTCCTTCGTTAAAGACAATTCTTGCACTGTCCAACACCTTCATAACAATAACTTGCCGATTTACAGTTTCGAACATAAATCACTTGAATTTCATTATCTAATTATGTTGTCTGAGCGCTGGAAAGACCGCTCACTTTTAGAGCTTAAAGTCGACCTTCTTTACGTTTTCCCATTACAAGCAGAAGTACATTAAAAATCTGAAGATCTACAAATGTTTTTTACTGTCATCTTTTATTTAGATCGAAGCGGAACGTCAATTCAGCTTCTGTTAAAATGTTTCTTTGACTGCGCAATCGATGTATTAGCGTCCGCGCTAGATGCGCATCTCTACAGTTACGTAAATTATATAAAACAAATGTCTCTTAAAGAATATGTCTCATCTCATAAGTTGATCATTTAATATACAGATAGGTGAATGCCTTTCCAAGGGTACTCACAGCTTTCATACAAGGGAAATCCCAATAATATTACGTCGCTTCCCGCGTGAGAAGTAATGAATCTGAAAGATCGTTACGACTCACGCACAGTAGTAATATTATTGGATTCACGTACTTAGTGAATGAAGTATTTAAGGATCTCTTCTTCTAGGGAGCAAAACAAACATAACATAAGGCATATAGGAGTATATACGTCTCACATTAAGTAGTCAAAACTAATCACAGTTGCTTGATCATTAACAAACTTGGTAGTGGCTTGATGCCATCATAAGTGTTCAAGGATTTAACATAGGTTCTTCTTTTTTTTGCGTGTTCTCAAGAATTACTCTCATTCAATCAATAGAAACATTGAAATACTAACATAGATACAAGTACAAATGAAATACACATACAGATACATACACACATAAATACTGACAAGAAAAAAATTCGATTTGTGTATTGGTGTATTTCCGCCAATTTTGAGCAGAACATAAAACTTTTATCAGTCTTTCTCGTAGCGACGTCACTCTCCACTTTGTAGCTGGGAGACTTCCCATGCACTCGGATGATTTTCACAGGGGAATTCTTTCATCACCTTTCACTTTTCACTGCACTAAAACTGGGGATCATCTTTTCACATTCTGCTGGAAAACACTGGGAATTTCACTATGTGAAGGGGGAAGTGATATTTCTTGACTCGACGATGCATCGGGTCATGTCGGGAATCAGGAAAGTTGATGACTGGTTCAATGACGAATGAGTCGGTTTGGTGGCTGTCTTAATCTCATTTCAATTCATGTTTCAGCACATGAAAATACAGAAAAAAATCTGTATTAGGACTCGCTCACTATCATCTTAATCTAAGGGTATATAGAGTAAGAATTTAAGACATTAAAATTTACTACATACAATATGTACATACACATTATATATTATTCATGTTTGGTGTCTAGGTTTTATATTCTTTCATAAGCATATATTAGCAAAACACATTTCGTATTGTACAGGTCTTTTTTAAGCAATGTATTTAGCAATATTGCCGTATCAATTTTCATAGTTAAGGAAAAGTCATCATTAGTGTCCTTTAAATGTGTAGTAAAATCGTGAGTAGTTTATCAAAGTTTTATTATTTTTATTTCCATTTTCATCTCAAATCTGGAGCACGCTCGCGCCCGTTATGGAGAGGAATGCGTATTGTCGAGTACGGGCTGGCGAGCAGTCATTGAATGCTGCCGCTGTGCTTCACAGTCACGTGGTGACGAACTCGCCATTTGACAGCGTTGGCAGTCCGCGCCCTGCACGAGGCAGATAGTTCAGTGGCTACCAACCCTTCTTTTTTTTTTAAACTTAGGCATTTTGTTGAATCGTGGGTACTAGAGCAGCCCGTCAAGGCGACATGATCAACCTCGACGGTTAATTGACAGCACCAGCGACGAAGAACAGTCATCGATGAAAATGACTACTGTCACCTATTGCAGTGAGTGCAATAGCTTGTCTTATCCTTTGACTGATAGTCACTGTATCGTCGTTACAGCGTGAGAATTCTTGTAATGCTACTTCACAAGCGGAACATCACTCGTGTCCGTAAGTTTATTACAGTTTTGATTCACACAAGAGATGACTAGTTTTTCGTGTCCATACATGTGTCAATTTCGATTTTACACACGTGTCCTTCATTTTGTCACTGAGTCACACGCATCAATCCATACGTGTCCATTTAGGTGTCTTTATACTACAGAGTAGTACAGGTAATGCTAAAATTACTTATCATGAATGGATCATTTACAAAATATACACTCCTGGAAATGGAAAAAAGAACACATTGACACCGGTGTGTCAGACCCACCATACTTGCTCCGGACACTGTGAGAGGGCTGCGCAAGCAATGATCACACGCGCGGCACAGCGGACACACCAGGAACCGCGGTGTTGGCCATCGAATGGCGCTAGCTGCGCAGCATTTGTGCACCGCCGCCGTCCGTGTAAGCCAGTTTGCCGTGGCATACGGAGCTCCATCGCAGTCTTTAACACTGGTAGCATGCCGCGACAGTGTGGACGTGAACCGTATGTGCAGTTGACGGACTTTGAGCGAGGGCGTATAGTGGGCATGCGGGAGGCCGGGTGGACGTACCGCCGAATTGCTCAACACGTGGGGTGTGAGGTTTCTACGGTACATCGATGTTGTCGCCAGTGGTCGGCGGAAGGTGCACGTGCCCATCGACCTGGGACCAGACCGCAGCGACGCACGGATGCACGCCAAGACCGTAGGATCCTACGCAGTGCCATAGGGGACCGCACCGCCACTTCCCAGCAAATTAGGGACACTGTTGCTCCTGGGGTTAGGCCGTCTTCCGCTCACGCCCCAACATCGTGCAGCCCGCTTCCAGTGGTGTCGCGACAGGCGTGAATGGAGGGACGAATGGAGACGTGTCGTCTTCAGCGATGAGAGTCGCTTCTGCCTTGGTGCCAATGATGGTCGTATGCGTGTTTGGCGCCGTGCAGGTGAGCGCCACAATCAGGACTGCATACGACCGAGGCACACAGGGCCAACTCCCGGCATCATGGTGTGGGGAGCGATCTCCTACACTGCCCGTACACCTCTGGTGATCGTCGATCGTGCACGGTACATCCAAACCGTCATCGAACCCATCGTTCTACCATTCCTAGACCGGCAAGGGAACTTGCTGTTCCAACAGGACAATGCATGTCCGCATGTATCCCGTGCCACCCAACGTGCTCTAGAAGGTGTAAGTCAACTACCCTGGCCAGCAAGATCTCCGGATCTGTCCCCCATTGAGCATGTTTGGGACTGGATGAAACGTCGTCTCACGCGGTCTGCACGTCCAGCACGAACGCTGGTCCAACTGAGGCGCCAGGTGGAAATGGCATGGCAAGCCGTTCCACAGGACTACATCCAGCATCTCTACGATCGTCTCCATGGGAGAATAGCAGCCTGCATTGCTGCGAAAGGCGGATATACACTGTACTAGTGCCGACATTGTGCATGCTCTGTTGCCTGTGTCTATGTGCCTGTGGTTCTGTCAGTGTGATCATGTGATGTATCTGACCCCAGGAATGTGTCAATAAAGTTTCCCCTTCCTGGGACAATGAATTCACGGTGTTCTTATTTCAATTTCCAGGAGTGTACATAGTTTTTTTTTGTTACTGTCCATGATCTAACGAAAAACGTGTTTGCTATTCTGAATAGCGCTTCTGAAGCACGTTAGATTTTATATGTATTTTACATCTAATTCTTTTCTTTTTCTTATTGTTCTATAACCGCCTTCTTTTTAGTTTCTTTGTTCATTTGCTCGGTTACATCAATAATCAGTAAAATATACCCACTTTGGCATGCCGAACAGTTCACGTTCAATACTTCATCTAACAGAAATCGGGAAAATTATTCCTGTTTCCTAGGATGCTTTTGCTCACAGCAAATCAGATTACAGCACGTTTCGATAAAGTAACTGAAGATACGCATTGACCAACGTGCCACGATCGTTAATACACACAATATACACACGACAAGTCTTTTGTGCCAATTTCCAAATTTGTTCCCTTACCGGGTAGGGTAGGAAGGTAAGAATGCTAAAGAAGAAAGCTACAATAGGATAGTGCAAGGAAATGAAAGATACGAAGATAAGGGAAATAATCAGTTGAGCAAATTCATTCTTCGGCTCTACCGTTTTTAGCGTCACCGGACCTAATTATCATTACAAATGCTAATTTTTTAACTGGTTGATTCATAGTAATAAATAAATTGAAGTTGCTCTCCAGTTGCGGGTACAATTATTCATTTCTTTGTACATTAACTATATGTTGCTGCTTATACTCGGTGTAATCTACAGATTAAAATGTATCAGTTTTGCATCGTACATGGTTCTAGCGACTTAAAATATCAATACTTTGAAAGCTGAACTTAGGTTATTACTTCACATATACGGACATTCCAGTCTGAATGAGGGATTTCAAGAAAACCTTTACTACTTGGTAAAAATGAGATTTGCCATAACTAAGCAGCAGTTGCACTTTGGCACGTCCTTTACTCAATTCAACGACTGCAGTCTTCTACTGCTCAAGAAACTTAAAACTACCTTAACACTAAAGAAATCTTATTTTCCAAATAGGTAGAGTACCTTCTTCAATCACGTCATATCTTTCAAGCTCCAACATTACTTTGTGTCCACCTCACTCAAATGATTACGTCACCTGCAGAATACATGTATATGCTGTTGACTCACATACTTTCCAAACAGATCACACTCTTGTTTCAAGTTGCAGCTTAATGTAATAAATGATGATTTTTATGTTTTTCATGGTACTTCTTTAGGTCTACATGGTGGTAAAAACCTTTTATTCGTCCACTAACTGGATCTGCCAACACGTAACAACCAATATGTGGCTTCCTGACCATAACAAAGGGTCCTTCGTATAGGTGTTGCCACTTAAGATTTTTACGTAAGATGAGAGATGGTTTGAAATGTGTTCTCAGAAGAACACGCTCGTTCACGCGATACGACAGAATTTTATTGACATGCTTGTCAAATACCTTTTTTTCTTAAATTGGCATGAGTTGTGAGAGAGATCAAGGCTTGTCTTAACTTATTATCTAGGTTGACTTCTGGACCTTGTATGTAGGGATAGGATCAGTCCATTCATCTGCTTTCCTTTTGGCTGGGGATTAGTTCTGAAGTTGTGAAACCGGTCGAAGTGTGGTTTTAGTTTTCCTCATGTTCATTAGGTTGAATTTCGCACACGAATACCTTTGAAGTACCGGGCGGTACACTCGATACGAAGTTTGCTTCCGTATTCCACCTAAGTTGCGGGCTATTTTCCGGACTTTCAGCCGAGAGGGTGTGTGTTGGCTGGTTTCCTCGGGCATAATAGATGCGAGAATTTTGAGGTTCATGATTTTGAACTTGATTGTTAGTAAAAGGTGGAGGACTATTCCTAAAATTTGGAGCATACCGTTGTTTGAATTGCTTGGAAAGATCTGGAGCATTTCTCCCTTGAGAACAGTGCTGGAATCTAGGCTGGGTACCAAACTGCTGTTGACTGTTGGTGTTAATCCAACGTCCCTTTCCATTGAAATTATCATTACGTTCGCGATCGTTATTGTAGTGATAGCGATCATTGTAATTAACTAGTGAATTACCGTATTGCTGTTGTGTTGTCTGGTATATGGGGTGGTATCTGTTTTGATCCTGGAATTTATGTTTCTGCTTCCCGTTACGGCGATAGTAGTTGTTATTATCACACGGAACATCGTGTCCTTTACTGTTGTTGGGTTGGTATGACATACCTGAATCTGCGCCTACGCCGTGCGACTGTCTAGTGTGCGGGCCAAGATTGCAATTACTCCACGCACTAGCACACACGTCTTCTTAAATCATGCCATATTGTCAAGTACTGACAGGAAAGCCTCCGTGTCGTCGTCACTGACGTTTACTAACTTCTCCCTGATTGATACCGGTAGCTTTGACTTAAGGATCATAATTACGTCATTCGTGGAAATGGGCGTGCCCCAATATTGTATTTTTCGCAGGTATTTCTCAAAGTACCTACGGAGACCAGCACTTCTCGTATTAAACGGTTCAGCATTATATACTTCCTTCCTAACGCGTTGTTGTGTGCCTGAACTCCAGAATTTGTTCAGAAATTGCTTTTCGAAGTCAGCGTAATTATTACATCTGTCAATTACTTCTGTTCCCCAGGCAGAAACATCTCCTTGAATGTAACCTACTATAAAGCGCATACGTTGCTTGACATCCCAGCTCTCAGGAAAAACACCATTAAATGACTTCAGAAAAAACCGTTGGGTGGATGTTGCGTTTCTCTGGCAGAAACAGCTGGAATACGCGGTGCTTGAGAACGCTTTCTTATTTCATGAGCTCGACAAGAGTTATTTGATCATTCTGCTTGCTTACTAACGGATTCTTACTGCTGTGACCATGTACAAGTGGAGAGAATTTTACACGAGACACGGGGTTATTATTGTATTTATGTTCTTAAGAAAGCAAGTCTGAATACTCACTTCCATTGTTGTTGTTGTTGTTGTCTTCAGTCCTGAAACTGGTTTGATGCAGCTCTCCATGCTACTCTATCCTGTGCAAGCTTCTTCATCTCCCAGTACCTACTGCAACCTACATCCTTCTGAATCTGCTTAGTGTAGACATCTCTTGGTCTCCCTCTACGATTTTTACCCTCCACGTTGCCCTCCAATACTAAGTTGGTGATCCCTTGATGCCTCAGAACATTTCCTACCAACCGATCCCTTCTTCTGGTCAAGTTGTGCCACAAACTTCTCTTCTCCCCAATCCGATTCAACACTTTCTTATTAGTTATGTGATCTACACATCTAATCTTCAGCATTCTTCTGTAGCACCACATTTCGAAAGCTTCTATTCTCTTCTTGTCCAAACTATTTATCGTCCATGATTCACTTCCATACATGGCTACACCCCATACAAATACTTTCAGAAATGACTTCCTGACACTCGATGTTAACTCGATGTTAACAAATTTCTCTTCTTCAGAAACGCTTTCCTTGCCATTGCCAGTCTACATTTTATATCCTCTCTACTTCGACCATCATCAGTTATTTTGCTCCCCAAATAGCAAAACTCCTTTACTACTTTAAGTGTCTCACTTCCTAATCTAATTCCCTCAGCATCACCCGACTTAGTTCGACTACATTCCATTATCCTCGTTTTGCTTTTGTTAATGGTCATCTTATATCTTCCTTTCAAGACACTATCCATTCCGTTCAACTGCTCTTCCAAGTCCTTTGCTGTCTCTGACAGAATTACGATGTCATCGGCGAACCTCAAAGGTTTTATTTCTTCTCCATGGACTTTAATACCTACTCCGAATTTTTCTTTTGTTTCCTTTACTGCTTGCTCAATATACAGATTGAATAACATTGGGGATAGACTACAGCCCTGTCTCACTCCCTTCCCAACCACTGCTTCCCTTTCATGTCCCTCGACTCTTATAACTGCCATCTGGTTTCTTTACCAATTGTAAATAGCCTTTCGCTCCCTGTATTTTACCCCTGCCTCCTTCAGAATTGGAAAGAGAGTATTCCAGTCAACATTGTCAAAAGCTTTCTCTAAGTCTACAAATGCTAGAAACGTAGGTTTGCCCCTCCTTAATCTAGCTTCTAAGATAAGTCGTAGGGTCAGTATTGCCTCACGTGTTCCAACATTTCTACGGAATCCAAACTGATCTTCCCCGAGGTCGGCTTCTACTAGTTTTTTCCATTCGTCTGTAAAGAACTCGCGTTAGTACTTCTATTGTAATTAGGAGAATCATTGACTTGTTGTTTCAACTGCTCGATTTCCTCAGTGAGGTGTCGTTTCCATTCGGGAAGATCTCGGTGAAAAACTTCACGAATCTCTCCTAATTAAGTGAGAAGCGTATCTCCTTCTGTACCTGGAGCAGCTAAAACTTCAACTGTGGCTGACTTAATGGCTTCTTTTAAGTCGTGTTGAACCTTGTTTATTATGTACTGTTCCTTAGTCTCGACCCATTCTACAAATTCTTTTCCTATCGTGGAACGTACGTTTGCTGCAGCTTCATTCACCCTCTCTTCAATGTCAATTTCGGATAGCGCCTGAGTCAGGTCATTGACCTGGCCTTGCATAGTGATGACATTGTCTGCAAGCTTGTTTACTTTAGCGCCGACCTCAGCAGACTTTTTTGAAACTTTCGTTGTAACTGCCTGGCAACTTTCGATTTGTACCTTAATGTCTTTGTGCACGTTACCTACTGTGCTCTCACATGCATCTACCTTCTGCAGAATACCTTCTATCCTTTCATTAACTTTAGTACTTAATTCCGCGATATATTCCACAGTGACTGTCCTTATTCTTGCCTCTAAGTTGCCATCAATATTATCTAACCTATTTTTCATTTTACCAATCGTGGTATTTAAGTCAAACCATTTTCGCTCTGCCTCCCGTCCTTTTCCCTTTCTTTTTGTTCCCTTTCTTGTCTGTCTCGTTGTTTTTGTAACTTATAAGCTTCCCTTTCCCGTTTCTCATGTTCTCTTTCCTGAAAAAAATTCTCATCATTTCAACCATCGAATTTTCTCCCGCTTGCTGTGACGATACGTCACGCACACCATCATCGTCTGCCGTTCTCTCCATTCGTGAATCGGGTCTGCCTGTTCCCGTTCGCGAACGTAGTTGGTATGACTTGACAACTGTGTCATCAACGTCATCCACACTGTTTGTCGGCTTGCCTCTGTCATCTGACATGTTTATTTTCAAGTTTGTGACGTAACTGCTCAAAGAAATCTTTCGCAGCACGCCGATCGTCAACTCTCAGATGCGCGCGCTGATAGTCAAACGTCGCACCGCGGTAGCTGACAATTGCAGAGCTATACCGGGTAGAAGACAAGATGGCACAAGATGGCACCTAACTCAGAAAATAAGTGACAAACACCTACTAGACACTGAATCCTGGTATTATGGCATCTATCTTGTGTTCTTAACCGTAGCAACAATGAAGATGCTAATAATGCTAACAAATAAACTTTGCATGAAGAGATGATCAAAAATGAATTCTAATTACGTAAATAAGCAACTCTGCAAGGAGATAACAGTGATAGGATAAAATGAAGCAGTAAGGAAAGAAATTCCGGAAATCAGTTTTTTTATACAAGACGCGAAATTTTATGCGTAATGAAAACCGTACTTACATCAGTCGCTTTGTGCACTGCTGTTATTTTTCGAATTTTTTTTTAATACTTCCTCGGTTTCGTTCAGTACTTCCTTTACGGCTTCCCGATGTCCACCGGATGATGTCATGAAACATTAACAGAACAGATTATTTTTTTTTATCAGATCCCTGTTCGGGCGCCACATCTAGTATGATAAAAAAATTATTATTTGGTTACATATATTTAAGTTCTTTCAATTTAAATCTTTGTTTAATACTACAATGTCGTGTTCCCAGTTTGGCACAGCTTTGCCACAGGAGACACGAAAGCGGTCGAAGACGTCCGTCTTCTGGTCGGCTCTTGATCGTTGTCAGAAGGAGGCTAGTTTTTGATTACGCAAAGACTTCTATTACTTGGAAAAGAACAACCCGGATTTCTTTATGCTATCAGTATGAATTTTATAATTACCTAAGGGACCTTTAACAATGAACAGTAAAGAAATGCATTTGCAAATTAAATCATTAATAAATGAGTTGTATAGAAGACAAGGTACGGCCTCCTGTACACGACCAGGATGCCGCACTATCCTCTGCTGTGGCAAAGGCTGTTTGACATTTATAAAAATAATATAGCATAGAGGTTAAAAAGTATAAAGGAAAAGAACAGAATAAGAAATATTGTTAACACTAAATATATTCAAACAATTCTCACTAACAAATTAGGGCTTATTTATAAACAATATAACCTACATAAGTACTTTTCTAACTGTATGATGCGATCAGATTTCAGCCTGCCCTGTGCTGTCTCCTTGGTTTACGTTTTAGTCACAAATTACAGTCATTGCTTTTCTCCTTCGTTAAAGACAATTCTTGCACTGATCGACACCTTCATAACAATAACTTCTGGATTTACAGTTTCGAACATAAATCACTTGAATTTCCTTAATTAATAATGTTATCTGCACGCTTTTAGAGCTTAAAGTCGCCCTTCTTTACGTTTTCACATTACATGCAGAAGTACATTAAAATCTGAAGATCTGCAAATGTTTTTTACTGTCATCTTTTATTTAGATCGAAGCTGAACGTCAATTCAGCTTCTGTTAAAATGTTTCTTTGACTGCGCAATCGATGTATTAGCGTCCGCGCTAGATGCGCATCTTTACAGTTACGTAAATTATATGAAACAAATGTCTTTTAAAAAATATGTCTCATTTCATAAGTTGATCATTTAATATACAGATAGGTGAATGCCTTTCCAAGGGTACTCACAGCTTTCATACTACGGAAATCCCAATAATATTACACGGGCATACATCTCTTCCGGGGCGACTGTCAGTGTCTCGTAAGCCAACGCTTCATCTCCCTCCACATAAAGCAATCGATAATACATCAGCAGCATCCTCAACATTATATTCATCTCACTGACTATGAACACCGGCTGAACAGTACCGTCTCCATGGGGCTCTGGTGGGGAAACTCTGAACCTGAGACATTTTGGTCAGGTAAAAGAGTGTTCCATTATAGACCGTTTTCTTTACACCTTCTATGTGTTATAAAATGGCAGGATTCAGAAATACGTAAAAATTCAAGCATAAAAAATTTACTGTGACTCGAGGACTAAATGCGTTAAACTCTTTAAATAGGAATCCCGTAGTTTGAATTGATTACTAGTACGACATGTAAAACGATTCTTAATTTATCATAATATCTCTCTGCTAAACTGCTTCTTTTAGCTTTACTACAACTCTAATTATTCAAATAACTTTTTGCACTTGGTACCATTTTATTAATATAAACTGAACAACTGTCAACTCTGTACTAACATGTTGAAATGTTTTACAAATTCGATGAAAAGAGATCTCTTCTACTATTATGATGCACACAAACCAAGTTCTTTATTATTCTCCTTACGTCTGTTCAAATAATAGCTACGTACAATAATAAGCCACTTCGCTGTTTCGTGCCAGTGTTTCATGTCTTCAGTTGCTAATATAAGAAGATAATATTCGATATAACTTCCATACCACACACCAGACCATAAAGAAATACTTATTAAATAAAATAAAGTTTATTATTTAATTAAGTTATGTGGTTTGTGTTTACGCTGAAGCAAAATATGCAAAAAACGATTTTGCTATAAGAATTTTCTTAATGTGAGCTAATCGAAAATTTGTTTGTATTTATCTGAAAGCTATACAAGCATCTGAACGTAACTGCTGGTATAACAAACGATGTCTGTTTCTCAGGTATCTGCTAGAAGAAAAGTTATCAAAGTTTACAAAGCTGCATATGTTTCTAGTTCTGTTAACGTGAATTTTTTTCTCTGTTTTAATGGGAATCTAATTTATCTTTTGTTATTTAGGTCCCGCTTTTAAGCGGATGTTTCATATATCATATTACGTCATTAAGCATCACTGAGGCGTCAGATTTTGTATCCCGGAGTGTCGACACGTTCATATGTCAGTGAATTATTGTTTCGAATTTAACAGTTCCAAAGATGTAAACTGGCTCTTTTCTTACCTGAGATGTCGTATCCAGAGTCCAACATAATAGTCGCACGTACCGACTCTTTTTCGCTATCCACTGCGATTGCAGCACGCCAAGGGACCAGAGAGTTATACTGTTGAGTTCGGCGAAATCTTGTGAAAGCGAAAGCGAACCGTAATTACTTATATTGGTCTGTAGAATGGTTTTTGCAAACGTGAGCGTCTGAGGGGCAATAAATTGCAGCGTCATTTGTCGATTTTCAGGTTTCCTAACGATCCCAGGAAGTGTAAACCGCTGCTTTACGGAATAGCTTATTTACAATTTTCCTGTAAACTAGAGATATTTACTGAGAAATTTCGTGTCCTCTAAAAACAAAACAAGAAATTGTTGTAAACAAAAGAAGAGTTGACTTTTTGTGGTATATCTAATCAGAAACGTGAAATTTTGTTCCACTCAAATCAGTAACTGTGAAATATACGAAACGTGTGTGGAGTGCAATACCTACACTATGTAACGCAGCAGATAAACTACCAAAACTGTAGCTGAAGAAAAAACCACACAGCTATTGTAAGGAAAGAACACAAGCGATAAAGCTGTTTCCAAACAGAGAAGAAACAATTTCCGCAATTGTTGCTCCATCTGGGCCATTAACGACAAGAATTTGTAACACACTCGATTTTGAAGCAAACGTAATTACACTGACAAAAATATTAATGTATTATCAAGTCGAGCGAAGCTTAGGACCGAGCGAAAAATTTGGCCCCCTGCAATTTTGTTGCGTGTCAAGGAAAGTCTCTGTCATAACAAAAGCAGACAACAAAAGAAATATATTCTCCTCGTGCACGAAATATACGTTTTCATTCTCATGTTTTCAGCGGAGCAAGCTGCAATTACACACACATTCGAAAGTATTTCTTTATCGTTAAGTTGTAGCTTATGTCACTGAATCAGGGAAATTCGAATGTTTTACACATTCATGTTTCTTGCTAATTTACTAATGTCTGGAACGCAAAAATGTAATAGCTACTTCTCTAACCAACTAGAAAAGCATTAAAACAAACATTAATCTTCCAGCTGCTTTCTCGCCGCTTGGGGTGTTAGTGTCACGCCAACAGTCAGACGCTGACAATGTCCACGACAATTTGCTGCAACTGTATATGTTAGACGGTGGACGTAACTGCTGGGTGGAAGATAGCTACTGCGATCTCTGGTGGTCAAAATGTCGCTGAAGGAGGATGCTGACGATTCACGTGTTGTGAATTACGTTAAAAATATTTTTCCCTAAACGAAAACTTTAAAAATCAATGAATTATTTTAAACGCTTCACAGAAAACTCAGAAATGGGATACAAATGTGATCCGTGGACAAAATATACATGCTATATGGTATTAGTGGCCCTGCCACACAGGAATATTTTGTCGAACAACGTGCATTTGATTGAAACTTTAAATAAGAATTTCAATAAAAGGTATTATACACAAATATGGTAATACTGGACTAACGAAATGTTCATTTATAACTTCATGTATCATCTGTACATTCCAATGAGCAGTTAGTTTTTATGTCAGAGTGCATATACACAACACGGTCCGCTCCACTGAACGACATAGTTTACGTAGCTCGACTTCCGGCACAACACATTTCAATCAGCTTCTGCAATAGTCCGATCCAAGAACGACGGCGGTTTGAGCATGTCGAACCACGGAAGGGAGTTGTATTGTTGGCGATTAAATGCAACACTTGCGGTATGTGCATGCGTACGCTTTCTGCTTGAAGAAAGCGGATATCATGCTATTTGTGTCTCTTGCCTGCTTATGCAGAATTTATCTATAGGATCTGAGCACTATGGGACTTAACTTGAGGTCATCAGTCCCCTAGAACGTAGAACTACTTAAACCTAACTAACCTAAAGACGTCACACACATCCACGCACGAGGCAGGATTCGAACCTGCGACTGGTCGCGCGGTTCAAGACTGTAGCGCTTAGAACCGCTCGGCCACTACGGCCGGCAGAATTTACCACTTACCGCCACTATCAGCAACGACAACTTGCAGCAAATGGAATAAAAATTCACTGAAAAACTCGCTATGGTCATGTTTAACGGCTGCATTAGCTACGACATTCACAACCGAGCACTCAGAACGCTTCTGAACGCTCATTAGGTGTCGGAGAATTAGCTGTGCAGCCATCATTCGTGATTTCAGCTATACGAAATGCTTTCCTAGAATCCAAGTAGTAGGATTCAAGTCAAAGTACACTCAGTTTATCAGCTCTTGCAGACTTCGTCGTAAATGTCGCTGGCCATTATGTAAATGTTGATTGTTCTTGCTTCTCTTCTTGTTCACTAAATCTTCCCCCAAAAACTGAATACACCTTCTCTTCTGTCAGTATGTCAGCCTTATTTCAGCGTCTTCAATGCTTCTGAAGATTCCGTATGCTTGATATTCAGTTAAGATTTTTCCAGTGCGTTCCACGAAGAGGCAGTTGCTCAGTCTCTGACAAAAAATTCGTTGTAGCGTCTAATAACCTTCGAAATCCCCTTTAAATTAACCTCTCCTCGTCATCTTTCCTCTTCCTCTTTCTGTTACACACATCATTCAACAAAATTTGAGTCGGGACATTTCTTCCCACTGTCAATGGAATCGTCGTTTCAAGAATCTGTCTCCGTCGAAGCCTCCTCTCACTCTACAATTTTAATTGTCCTTTTTATGTAACCACATACAGAACACTATACACTTATAAGATAACTTCTTCCAAACCGCGTATCTGCGAGGCTTAGTTGGAAATTTGGCCTAGAGGTACGTATGATCTTCCTCTTTAATGGTACAGTGGCCACCAGCTATTTCACATTCGGGCTAGACGACTATTCAAACATCAAAGAGCCGAGTCACACCAAAAAAAGTTCTATTGACTTTAAGGTAGGTTAATGATGTCTCATTAGCACTTAATTTCATCACAATTCTTCCCTCGGCCACTGTGTATGTGACACGCGATCGAAAGGTCGTCATACTGCCTTTAACCCTCATATCAACTCTTCTTTTGACGCCTCTTCGATGGAGGAAATAATGCGGATTCCTTGTGAAAGGTGGAGGAAGATATTTCGGATGCACCGCCCGTCGGTATCGGCACAGAAGGCCACTGAGCGTGACATAAAGTGGGTCAATGAAACCATCCCTTTTTCTGGCGCTTTAATTCTCAAACATGCTGGGGTCGAAAGCGACAGTTCCCAGTGTGATCAGCAACAGGGAGAAGTTGTAGGCAACCCTTGACACTGATGACACCACTGAACGTTTTCGTACCTTCTCTATGGGCACTGAAGCAGTGAATCCCCATCGAATGTGCATTCGTTTGGAGTACAGAGCGAAGGCAATTATTCCTCCTATGGAAAGATAGGAACTACTAGTTACCGTTCAAAACCAAAGGACAAAATCTGAAAGTGATATGAAGAAAGAATGCGTGCCTATGCATTTTCATCCATCGTTTTACGCTGTATCATAACAAGATGTGGGGGGGGGGGGGGGAGGGAGGGGGTTGGCAATCTGAAAGTTATCTGAAGAAAGAATGCGTGCATATGCATTTTCATCCGTCCTGTTACGCTGTTTCATAACAAGATGGGGGGGGGGGGGGGGGGGGACGGAGGGAGGGGGTTGGCAGTGTGTCCCTCTAAGATCCCCAACTTCGGAAAAAAAACCTCGGTGGCACTCGACCACCTTTATTTAGATTATGAAAAATGCACCTGTATAGACAAAATCCTTGATATAGTCGTAGTGCACTTGCGTGTTTGCAACCACTTCGCTACTCTCGGATTACGGACGGCCTGCTACCAGGAGCAAGAACAACAGTGTAGCTGCGCAGCCAGGCTGCAAGAGCAGGGCACCCCCTCACAGGTTCTGTCTCTACAGGTATAATTTTAAGGTTTCAACAAGGTGGGTGGGTCTTAGAAGGATTCTTTCCCATTTTATTCACACATGTGTTGCATCCCCCCCCCACCCCCAGTGATCAAGCAACAACATAGGACTGAGAAAGTAAAAGCACCATTTGCTGCTTTGGATCACATTCACATTTCCTTGAAAAGTGTTAAACGGTCCGTATGATTCCAACAAGAACATGAGAGTAAAAATTTCTCTCGCAGTGCCCTCCAGGGGGTTCAGTCATGTTTGATGCAGCCATACTATGTCCTCAGAGAAGAGCTGAAACGCCCGAGGGCATCATTAATGCCAAAGGTTGTCAAGAACATCTTCCTGTTGCTCATCTGATTGTGAACAGTCGTTTCCGATCGCGAAATGTATAGGCCTCAGAGAAAGGGGTGGTTTCATGAAGTCCTTAATGCCAACCCCGGAAGCGTTTCCGAGACGATTCTGAGCTGTGGTAAATCTAGAATACTTTTCTCTTTCATTCATAACGAAACCGCGTTATTTCAATGTTGGGTGTTCTAACCTTCATCGCGAGGCGCAAAGGAAGGGGCGAAACTTTTTTATGAGAGGCTTTGACGATCTTCCCGCCGTGTGACACATCCACGGTGACATTAGGCAGAACTGCGGTGAAGTTTGGTTCCAGTATTACGTCATTAACCGACCTTACACGTCATATGAACATCTGAGCTGTGTCCTTGTGTGGTAAAGTTGCTGTTTGAGACGTCGTCGATCCAGAGGGTGACGTAGCAGGAGCCACGATTTTGCATCATTATAGAGAAACATTTTACGCCCACAGAAGGCGAATTCCAAACTGAAGCGTCGCAATGGAATTATGGGATTTGAAAAAAAAATTATTCTATAAATCTTTTGCGCAGTGTAGATGTTAAGTTTCATGCTATTGGGCATACGTCGTTTACAGAATTTTAAATTAACTTAACATGAAGGTAGAACAACAAAACAAACATGTACAGATGAAATCGCATAGATTATCATGTAAATTTCATTCCCGTATTTGTATGGAAAAAAATCTATAAGGTATATATCAAATCAGCATTAAAACCATAGAAAATAAATGAGGCAGAGAATGTTAGTAGGACAGATCTACATTAATTACGGAGGAGAAACTTCCGTCACAAACCCACGTAAAGGTAGCTGCATGGCGTTCCCTCTCAAATGGCCCAAACGATGGTTCATTACTAGATAGATACGCACCTACACGTTCTTTTCTACCTTCTGCGCGGGTTAGAAGTTCTGAGACGTGATCAGTGGATCAAAGTATTTAAAATACAGCACACTTTGTCGTCAAACTTCCCTCCAAGGACTCAATCACCTACGTATATGGTGTTCCTCCTAAGAGTCGTCCGGAGCTTATCCTCTCGGGTACCGGCAGATAGTTGCAGTTTAGTTTTCGTAGTTAGTATCTTTAGTCCGCCCAAACAATATTACTCATCACGACTTTCATGTGACGCCCAGGTCCGGCAGAAGGCGTCGGTTTGTTTCCTGTTACCAACAAAATTATTTTTAAAGCAGAATTTTATGCACCATTCCGAGAGAGCGGTTGCAAATTAGGATAGTATGGTGTTAGTTTTAGCTACGTCTATTAACAGGGACAGTACATCATCAAGCGTCGACGCCCATGCCGCTCTGGCCAGCGGTAACTGCTATCTCCATGCACCAGAACTGCTCTTTCATTGCTGGAGTACTCTACTGATAATTCTTCCTGATGTTAAGCAGTGATTAATGTATGTTAAAGACTCAAATATGATCAGAGATATAAAACGATGCAAGAAAAATTGTAGTTTCTGTAGTAACTTCATTGAAAAAATGGCTCTGAGCACTAAGGGACTGCCCGAGGCAGGATTCGAATCTGTGACCGTAGCGGCCTCGCAGTTCCAGACTGCAGCGCCCAGAACCGCAAGGCCACTTCGGCCGGCAATTTCATTGAAAAATAATCATCTACAGTTGTATGAAATTGTAGGCGTGTAACATAATAAAATGAACGGCAAATATCAGTCAGTGAAACATGACGCCATGTTTTCTATGACATATCTTCCGATATAGCTGTCGTCATAGGCGATCTGACTTCCCGAACGAGAGAATTCAGTTTACTAATTTTGACTAACATTTACTTTAACTGGCAATCAATTTGCATACAGCACATCACAAACTAATTCTATTACGCTTATGTTCCATTGATTACACAGTCATCTCCATCTTAACGTACTTATGTTACAACATTACAAGGATTCGTTGTCGTTCTTAGGAGTTCTTTGTTACAGTTAACGTGTGATATTGCCACTGAAGAAGTTGAGAAGCACGATGGTGTAGTGGTTATGATACTAAACTGTTGCATGGAAGCTCGTTACTTCAAAACTAACGTACACTACACGATTGTAATTTCTATTTTCGGTTCGAGTACATTCTAGAAATATCCACAAATGTTAACAATCATTGTACTGGAATGTTCTGTAGCTGTATATATACTGTATGTGTTCTGACCAGAGGCAGTTCGCTCCTCGCTCTTGTATGTGCAAGTGCTGAACAAACTTTCGTTAAGTGAAGCTAGTGTTCATCATTCATGTATTTACACCTCCCACTACGTGACATTATCCTGGTGGAGGCCCCGAGTATTGGAACTTGTGAAAGAACACATTATCGACGACACAGTGGTTCCCGTCAGGCTACGACAGATGCGCCGTTTACGTGGCGAGAAACCTGAGTCCGATCCATATTCAGCAGATCGAAATCTATCGGAGACAGAAGAAGAAGAGGGTGTTACGATGGCAGCAACTTCATGCCACCACATGAGACATCTTTCCGGGTTCTCTGATGACGATGGTCAAGATCCAAACAAGTGGCTGAAGGTATATGAGCGTGTAGCCAAATTTAACAAATGGGTTGACACCATGTGTTTAGCTAACGTATTTTTCTACTTGGAGGGCACTGCCAAGCAATGGTATGAGAACAAAGAGGAGAAGTACACAAGCTGGGAAGTATTCCAGGCGAAACTGCGCAAGTATTTCGGCGACACACACGAAAGAAGAGCAAGGCTGAAGACAAATTTAAGTGCATGACACAGAGTCTTGGAGCTGTGTAAAATAGTGGATCCCAGAATGAAGGATGAAAAAAAGGTTGCACATAGTGTGACCTGAGGACATGTATCAAGCCCATCTCCGGAAGGAGGTTTCGACAGCAGACTATGCCAGTATATCCAGACAATGCGTCAAAAAAAGAATTACACGCAAGACGTTTTAACGGCTTCCAAACGTCGTATCTATGTCTGTGATGGAGGAAGGAGGTGTTCTTCGTCAGATAGTGAGAGAGGAAGTTCAGAACGGGCCTGGGTTGCCCGGAGAGCAGAAAACCGAGACGCTTCAAGAAGTCATAAGGGAGGAAGTTGAACAGACATTGAACCCAATCTTTCGTCCTCCATTTCCCCTTAAAGCGGTTAAAAAGTCGAGACCTAGGCGAAGTTACGTTTCTACAGTGCCTCATGAGGGGAATCAAGGACGACTAACGTCTGGAGGACCCAAGATAACCAACCATATGTTTCCACTGAGGACAAACGGGACATGTGGTGGGCTGTTGTCGAGAAAGGCGGGATAATATGATGACACCCGCGCCAGAACACAGCAGACCGATCTTAGCCGACCCCAACTCCGGGACGACGAAGATGAACAAGAAGATGTGGATGCAGGACGACGTAGGTCAATAACGCCGCAATCTACGCTCATGAAAGGACACTCCCCCTCACGCCGATAATGGTCTCCGGCTCAATTTAGAAGCTCCAGCCGATCACCTAGCAACCGCAACCTGGAAAACTAAAGGGTGCGACCTTCCTTGGAGGTGAGGCCGCCGAAGAGAAAAATCACCCACCGACGATCACTACAAAATGACAGGAAACTACGACGATATCCTTATGGAGAGCAAACCAGCACAAGCTCTTGTGAACTCTAGAGCATCATATACAATTATTTTGGAGAAGTACCGTCGCCAGTTCCAGAAAACCGTATTCATCGATAGCAAAACGTCTCTGCTGAAGGTGGTAATGGGAAGCATGTAAAACCTGGAGGAATATGTAGCATTCGTATGGGTATAAGTCGCCATACACAACCCTTAAAATTCATTGTCTTACAAGAGAGTAATCATGACGTCATTCTCGGACGGGACTTTTTGGGAGCTTCTCAGGCAATTATAGATTCTGGTCGCTGGAAGGTTATGCTAGAGTGATGAGATACTGTAGACAGGAAGATGCGCATTCGAGTGTGTGGAGACTATGTATGCTGGATGAAATGATCATTCCTGAAGTCAAAGCTAAAAAGGTAACTGTCATGTGTCATGCAGTGGATCAACCCATGCATCTTGTAATGGAGTGTAAGAGACGCATACCACTGAAGAATAACTAGTTCATCTCAGCCTCTGTCATCTTGTTTAAGAGCGTATTCTGTGAATTGTGGATAGTTAACAGTCACCGAAAACCACAGATCTTTCCAAGACGCATGTGCCTAGCAAACGCTGAGCTGTTAACTGAATAACAGCTCAGCGTCGTAGAAGTCACCCATGCCGAGTCTGTGGGCTAAATTAGCGCTAACACTAAGAATCAAGATCTTCTAGCTCGATTATCACCAGATCTCACTCAGGAACAACAGTAGAATGTACTTGCCATTCTTCAAGAGTTCTCTGAATACTTCCATCCACAGGTGAAGAGCAAAATAAACAAATCGACGGTGGAGCACCGGATTGGCACTGGAGTCTGTCAACCAATAAGCCAGAGAGCGTACCGTGTGTCGGCAACAGAACGTCGAATAACTCGCGATGAGGTAGAAACAAGGTGAAGAATCACATCATTCAGCTTTTGCAGAGCCCATGGTCGTCACCGGTGGTTCCTGTCAGGGGGAAGGATGGCACTTGCCGCTTTTGTGTTGATTATAGGAAGCTTAATAAGATAACTAAAAAGGACGTTTACCCTCTTCCACGAATTGACGATACACTATATTGTCTGAAATGGGCTAAATTTTTCTCAACCATGGACATGTACTCCGGATACTGTCATATCAGAGTAGATAAGGCTGAAGTGAGAAAACTGCATTGTGTAATGCACCAGCCACTTTTGAACGGATGAGGGATAATCTTAAGTCACCTGAAGTGGACGATGTGTCTTTGTTATTTAGATAACATTATAGTGTTCTCATAGACATCTGATGAACACATAAAAAGACTGAGGGCCGTTCTTAAGTGTCTCCAACAAGCAGACTGAAACTTAACCCAAGAAAGTTTCACATTGGAGCAAAATAAATCAAAATACTTGGACACCTTGTGTGTGTACGGCCAGATTTAGAAAAGATGATATCTATAACGAAATGTCCTATTCCTAAAAGTATTAGAGATGTGAGAAGCTTCCTCGGATTTTGTTCTTATTACTGTCGTTTCATCAAAGAATTTTATATCAAAGTGAAGCCACTCCAAGGGTTCTTAAAAGATGTAAAATTTATCTAGGGTGGTGCTCAACGAGATTCTTTCGATGTGCTGCGAAAAGCTCTGACGACCGACCCTGTACGTGGTGTGTATGATGAGAGAGCACCTACAGAACTACACATTGATGCTAGTGGCCATAGGATCGGTGCTGTGCTGGTGCAAATTTCGGATGGAAAAGAGAAGGTTACAGCCTAAGCTTCTAATACACTTAGGAAAGCCGAGAGAAACTGCTCAACTACAGATAGAGAATGTCTTGCTGTGATCTGTGCATTGGGCAAATTTCCTCAGTATCTCTATGAAAGGAAATTCACAGTTGTTACAGACCATCATTCACTTTGTTGGTAGAAAGATCTTAAGGATGCAACAGGACGACTCGCCAGGTGAGCACTACATCTTCAAGAGGATGACTTTACCACAATGTACAAAAGTGGAAGAAAACACCAAGATGCCGACTGTCTCTCAAGAAACCCTGTGCAAGACCATCAAGTCTTTGATGAAGATAGTCACTATCTCGCTGCACCCCAGGATCTTACTGCTGAGAGGCAGAAGGACGCCAAGATATCTCAAATTATGCTTGCAGTAATTCGGTCAGAGGATGTGAAAGGACAATTTAAGGTAGTTAATGGATTACTTTGCAAGAAATACTTTGATCCGTTTGGAATGAGGTGACTACCAGCGATTCCGAAATACTTGCGCTTATATGTTCTTCAGGAATTCCATGACACACCTGAGGCCGGACATTCAGAATTTATTAAGACTGCGATAGGATCTGCAAGAGAATTTTCTGGCCAAGTTTACTTAGATGGGTCCGTCACTATGTCTCGCAATGTCGAGAGTGCCAGAGGAAAGGCAGTTCCTCAGAAACCACCTGGCCGATTCATACCAATTCCACCAGCCGAAACGCCTTTCCAGCGTGTTTGGATTCACCTCCTCGGACGATTTCCAACGGCTGCTAGTGGCAATAGACGGATTACGGATCCATAACAAAAGCCGTGAAAACAGCTGAAGCAACCGAGGTACCCAAATTCATCGTAAAGGACATTGTATTGAAACACGGTGGCCCAAGGTCGTTAATTACGGATTGAGGGAAAGTTTTTCAATCGAATCTTCTGACAGAGATAAACGGTCGGTGCAACATTACTCTTAGATGACGACTACCTTCCATCCGCAAACTAACGGGCTTACTCAACGCCTAAATAAGACTTTGGCCGACGTGCTATCAATGTTCGCCAATGCTGAGCAGAACAACTGGGATGAGGTGCTACCTTTCGTGACGTTTGCCTACACCATTTTCCTGGTGCATGGGATTGAGGCGACTACGACGATGGACACTGTGTTTTTTTTACATCCTGCAGACTACTACTTGGGCTAGGTGTTAACGAGAACTGAGGAAGCTAGCCAGTTAGCTCTACTCCACACTCTGCAGGCTCAGGAAAGCGATAGCCGACGGCATGACGCGAGTCACCGCCCTGTTGTCTACCAGACAGGTGACCTCGTCTGGATTTTCACTCCTGTTCGGAAGGTTGGTGTTTTTGAGAAGCTCCAGAGGCGCTACTTGGGACATTATAAGGTCGTGAGAGAGTTGTCTGATGTTACTTATGAAGTCGAAGATTTCGACCCCGACGCAAGACGACGAAAGATCAGAGATACGGTCCACGTCCTTTGAATGAAGCCCTATAAGGATCCTGCAGCCCAGGTTAAATTGGAAGCTACAGCGACAGGCAACAAGCGGAAAGGTGACGAAGTTCTTAGAAGGTCACCGCCAGTGCGAGCATCAGTCATCGGGAGTCAGAGTACGCAGGACCTATGAATCGTTCCAGAATTAGGACGTAACACAGACACGCTGTTCGTTTAAGGAGGGAGCAATGCCGCAAAAGAAGCTGAATAGCATCGTGAGGTAGTGGATATGATATTGTATAGTTGAGGGTCGTGAGTTCAAGACTCACCTGGACCTTACATTTTAGTTTCTGTATTCGGTTCGAGTACATTTTAGAAGTATCCACAAATGTAAAGAATGATTGAACTGGAATGTTCTGTAGTTGTATATATATTATGTGTGTTCTGGCCGGAGGCAGTTCCCTCCGCGCTCTTGTATGTGCAAGTGCTGAATAAACCTTACTTAAGTGAAGTTAGTGTTCGTCATTCATCTAATTACACCTTCTACATGAAAATATCACTACCATAAGTTAGTGAAGTTACACTTAATACCTGTTTTTTAGGGTGATAATCTGGTATATAAAATTTCAGCTGTCAGAAATGTACGTACTCCGTGACGCCCGTATTGCATGACAAATGCTGAATGTCAGTGAAATTTCATTTTAGTATAGATTTTTAACTGAATATAATCCATGAACTACGGTCACTTCTGAACACTGTACCTTGCTACTTACGTAGTTCATCTCTCTACCGATAAACAGGAGCGAAAAAAAATGTTTATCGGCAAATCGTATGTTAGGTGAAGCCCTAATCATGTTAATCAAAACAAGCGAAAACGAACGCCTAACCTACACTTCCAACAGCAGGCCAAACTGTAGACTCCAAAGAAATTTGTGTGTTTTGTACTGACAAAGATTTTTTTTTCTTTTTTTTCCTTTTTTTTGCTTTTATGAACTGTTCATTGGCTCTAGGCACTTGATAAGATTTGAAAAAATAACCAATCACTCGGATAGCTGTGTGCCATAGGTTTCTTTCGTTCGCACGTTTCATAAATGATCACCCCGGTCAGCACTTCTCACTTCCTTCTTATTCCAATTGATATGAAAATCCACTCTCACAACAAGTGACAAACGGTAAATTGATAAAAGGAAGATGCGAAGATTCTGGCGTGTGTCTTACTAGAATTTTAACCTATACAGCCACCTGCTCGGTTAAGCTAGCTTTCCACTGTGAACAGATCTGAAAAAATTCCAGTCACCCTCGTAATTATCTCCTTTTAATAAAATCAAGACTACTCTTTGCAGGTCAAGGAACACTGAAGTCAGTTCTTGGGGAAATAATGGTTTTTTACTCGTATGTGATTTTAGGACGGCCAAGTTTCACAAGCGAGTGTGTGCCCTTTCCGGGAAGGGGGCCCTCCTTGTGTCGCGCAGACAATCCAAAATTTTTGCGTGACACATTCTGAGGTGGCGCTTGGCGCAGCACAGGACCTTCGCTCCACTACCGGTGGCGGTTTGTCATGGTCCGTTCTTGGCGGAATGCATCGGGGACTACATTTCACCTGTTAACAGTGGAGACACACCTCTGGCAGATGCGATGTCTCCAGCTCCGAAGAGACAGTTCAGAAACCGATTACCGTGTATGCACCCAGGCAACATATTAGTGGCAGTATAAAACTGGCAGTCTACTGATTAAGTAAGAAGCAAAGCTCCTGGCAGACGAAACGCCGCAGAAGTGTTTACCAAAACAGTGGGGAGAGCTAAGACACTTTCAATAAAATAATCACGACGTTACGGGGAGAAACGACCATTTGAAAATGTCCTATAGGATAACGACAAAACTAGAGATTCTAGTATGCGTAGTAGTGTTACGGGGGAATGGACCTAAGAATGCACCTTTAAGGTGCGAAAACAGTCGTGGGTCTTTGGATTGGCTACAATAATCAGCTAATGTCGTTAGAGGGTCTTACATTCACATCATTTATAAATTGCTAACAACATCTTGTGTAATACTATTGTACAAAAGTTCCAATTCATCAGTCACGTGTTATTTTAGCTGTCGTTGCCCCACCTATAGAGCAGTTTGTTTGGATACAAAACTACAGGATACTTAACTTGTGCACATGTAGGATAATCCCATTAGTTATATGTTATTTCATCTGTGGTTGCTCCACCTACACAGTAGTTTCTTTGAATGTAAAACAAAAGGATACTGCTTCCGAACGTATAGGATGACAGTAGATATCTTCTGTTTAACTCATCCTGCCATGATCTCCACACAATCTTTAATAATAGGTGCCTTTTATTCGACTCATCCTTCCAGGTTAATAATGAATGTCTTTCAGTGCATAGGACTGGAGTTAGTAGTTCCCTCTAGTCTAAAAAATTTTGGCAAGAAGTGGGAACTCCGGCGATTTATACCTTACATGGGAATTAATAGGACCAGTTTAAATTTAAGTATCCTCATTATAATGACAACACAGTACTGAACAAACGTAATGTAGCAGAGGGAGACACCATGGAATTTAACGTTTCAGCACAGAGTCAACAAGGTCATGCTCCTTCGCCTGTACTGTTCAGTATAGTGCTCGAGAAAGTGTTCCAAGAACTATAAAGAAAATGGGTAAGTGCTGTACTGAAGAGGTGAACGAATGATGTGACCTTGAAAATAATGTCACATCAGCGTAATACTCTGAGACGGAGGACACTGTTAGAAACTTAGACAACAATTCTAGCAATGTATGACCGAAGAAGATTGCAAAGAAGGCAGAAATGAAGCTTCTTTCCAGAGGACCGTCCTTACAGCTGAGGTTTAGACGTGTCTTCGAATTTTTCGGTAAGGAACATTAGGTATCTAGGCACCTAATACGTCGGTTAGACAATATACATCAAATTAAACCACCAGATCACCAATATCTTGATATGGATCCAAAATAGAACTCAGTATAAAAGAAATTAGGATCACACGCACTACCTCCAGCAACAAACCGAAGGGACAAAATGCAACTATAATTCTAAAGGTGCTACATACAACTTAGATGTCGATAGTTACAGAGGAGAAACTATTAATCCGATCTTGAGCAAGATGATCAGATGGTTGTAGAAAAATATTGAGTCAAGGATTGTTGACACCGATACAGTAACCAAAATTTACTAGAAAATGAAGGCGCGAAGGCGTGTGTCCACTTGGCTGACATTGGAGGTGATGAATGGATAAAGTCAAAGACATCTAGACTGAGAATCGTAACAAAAGTGTAACTGGAGTTTGACAAATTATCTTGAAAATAGGTGAAGCATTAAATGAATCTTAACTGTGAGAGCCTAATACCAATCAGTTCACCAGTCGTACTGAGCTGTAATATTCCAAGTACCCTACTCCGAGCTAAATAGCTTCGTATCAAAACAGAGGTGTAGTTAAACTTCATATTTATTCCATGTTGATAGTGGAATCAGAAAAATTAATAAATTAACCATTTGATTTTTTACCAGGTTTATTTTCATTATGTTCTCAGTTATTACTAAACTGCTTATATGCATCGGTACTTCAAGAAAATTTCATAGTAAAATGAAGCAGATAATGAGAAATCAGATCTGGTACTCTTAAACTGAAATGAGTTCGCTGTACAAAACTGCAGTAATTCAGTCCCTACACGGAGTGATTACGAGTGAAGCAACGAGGTCGGTACGTACTGCCAGACATAGCTCAACATAAGTCTCAGATGCTGCTAAAAATTTGTATTTCAAAAGGTGTACTGTAGCCATCAGCGTCTTTCTGCCGAAGAAGAATCTGATCCTCAACCACGGTAACAAGGGAAGTCTGGCAAGTTCCTTTCCTGTCCTTTGAAGAGGGAAAGACACCCAATTTACACTGTTATTTTATAGCCAAGTGCATTCATGCCAATCTAACGTAATTTCCTAGGAAGTTAAGATTTCGATTTTTCTGTGAGTATTTGTCGCTTTTTGTTAATCCATTCGGGAGGGACGGAGAAAATTTTCGTAAATTATAATTACACACTGTCTGACAAAAACGTAAAGCATCCACACGACACGCTAAAATGTCAATGTATCTACACACTTTCGCCATGTATGTAAATGACTCTGTAAAAGGTAGGACGACTGCAAGAGAGCATTAATGTTGTTCGTTAAAAATTAAGTAGCGTCAACACGGTAAGATGTTGTTTGATTACTAGGACCCGGATTTTAATGATCTAAAAGACAACGGAATGTGTAAGCATTAATTACCTAAAGCTTGTATAAATATCAACATAAAAAGCAAAATATGACTTTATAAAACTTTATTTTGAAATATTATTGCTGATTTTTTTAAATATTACTAGTACTACAAAATTCCGTTCTGAATAAATTGTGAGTACAGCACTTGCTTTTTGTATTGTGTGAAACTAACTAGCATATATTTTTGCAATGTTTTCATGTGTCTGAAAAAATACACGAAGTACAGTGAAAAATATAACAACTATCTGGCCGATAAAATCATGCTTTTACTACTGCGCACATATTAAAGTATTCCAAATTCCTGTCAGTCTCAGGATTTGTAGAGTTGCACTGTATATCAAGGAGCATTTTTAAGAGTTCCATTTTCAAAGCACTGCGGCTGTAAGTGAGAATAATTTTCCCGCCAGGAAAAACTCCTCTACACATCACAGGGCGTCACAAGAGCGTATTTGAAGGCGCCGAGATCCCTGCAGGCCAGCAATGGATCACTGTTATATATTTTTGCAATGTTTTCATGTGTCTGAAAAAATACACGAAGTACAGTGAAAAATATAACAACTATCTGGCCGATAAAACCATGCTTTTAATACTGCGCACATATTAAAGTATTCCAAATTCCTGTCAGTCTCAGGATTTGTAGAGTTGCACTGTATATCAAGGAGCATTTTTAAGAGTTCCATTTTCAAAGCACTGCGGCTGTAAGTGAGAATAATTTTCCCGCCAGGAAAAACTCCTCTACACATCACAGGGCGTCACAAGAGCGTATTTGAAGGCGCCGAGATCCCTGCAGGCCAGCAATGGATCACTGTTTCAAATGGCGTGGCATTAGCAGAATGACTGTCGCTAATTGTGCACATTGTAGAATATCCAGCACTCTGCAATTTGTTGTTCACTTTGTCAGCCATATGACAGTGACCTCTACCCAACGCACTTAGTACATATTCCGTAATATACAGGTCGTCACACAGCTGAGTACCAGCAGCTTCCACTCGTGTGATGGCTTTTGACACCACTGGAAATTTGGCGATGATTTATGCCAAGTTTCCAGGCACATATTTCACAGTTTTAAAGCAGATGAGTCATCGGTGTAAAGCTCAAATGTTTTTCTTCATTTTGGGTTAAATAGTGCAGTAATACTCAGCAGCATCTAGTCAAGAACTGTATCGTGTTTCAAGAGACTGAGGGGGAAGCTGTAATGAAATGAGTGTTCCTTGAGTTTATACGCCTGCGGCGGAGCTTTCTCATAGTTTTTCTTGTCACAGGGAGTGAATTTGTGCACATCGGGGTGGTTACCTTGCACCTCTTCTGCCACGCTGTGTAATGCATGAGCAAGGCACGTGCGTACCCGATACTGGGGTAGAGAATCTAACACCCCTTGGCTGCTTTGGCCATCTATGAAGCACCATCTGTTATTAGCGGCAAAACATTGCCGCTGTTAACGGCACTAGACCGCAGGTGCTTCATAGAGTTCTGAAAACAAAATGGCATTTGCCATGTTCTTTACTCTCTTGAGAGCTTCACATGTTAGGAGTAACATTTCTCCAGACCTGCAACTTATAGAACACCAACAACAACATTTACAACATAAACCCACCCACATTAGTGGTTTTATTTGTGGGCACCCAGACCTCAGACCTTTTGGCCAGCAGTACTAAATCGTATTTTGTTGATCACATCCTCGAAGCATACGGATAAATGGTTGTTTATCAATATAGATTCCTCTGGAAGTGGATGTGTTGTGTACTCTTCAAAGAACTTTCCGAAACACGGATTCTTCAGCTTCTCTAGTGGATAGTTGGAAGACTCAACTCAACCAAGCCCTTGAAGACTAACTGCACAGTTGAAGTTGGATCAGTCTGCTTAAATAACGGCAATTGTCTGCTGTCATCTTAATTATTTTCTTCAAACAGCTTCTGCGTTGGCAGTATTACAGTGTTCTTGCACGTCAAAGCATTTCTCTGCACTAACTGTAACTTCACATAGCTTACAAAATAGTATTTCCCCGTCAATACTGAAGAACCTCTCCTCATGGTCACAGACAAAACTTATCTACTTCATGCTGTAAAGGCAATTTACTTTCTGCATGTGGAATCCGACTGAGTTTGTATTCAAACTGAATAGTATCACCATGGGTGCGATATTATTAAGTCAGAAGCCCCCACTGTTGTCTATGAAGTCGTTTCGTCAACACCACGGAACGATGTCTTACTTCAGCGAGCCGTCTAGTATTTTACGGTGTTTCTCAACTCACTCTCTCTTTCCAAGCATTTATCCCGACTTGCTGGGTGTGCTCTTATGGATAACCGGATTTGGCATTTTAATTTTTTAAGGGGTGGCCGAATGCCCTTCCTGTCGCCACCCCGTATCCCCCCCCCCCCCCCCATTCCAGGACGGTTCGTGTGTACCCCTACTGTCTGCATCTAGTGTAATCCATAGAATAGCGCGAATGCGTTTCATATGTCTGCGAGGCACGTAACTGAGGCGGAACGTGGGGACCAGCCTAGTGTTAACCTAGCGGGATGTGGACAACTGCCTGAAAAGTACATCCAGGCTCTCGTTGTTACTCCGCCCGGCGGTTTCGATCCCGGGCCAGCGCACCTACCCGAATCCGGGAAGCAGCGCATTAGCGTTCTTTTTTTATCTCATTTTGTTCGTGATTGTTCGTTCTATTTGTTCGGGGCGGATGTCCCATGACGTTTGTTCAAGTTCATCGTTGTTCCATTAACTCAGTTCTTTTAGTACAGAGAACGGCTAACCCTCTGACCGAACACGCTGAGCTACCGTGCCGGCATGTCCTGAGCTACCGTCGCTGGTGTTAACGCTGACTCTCTACTATGTCCTAATAAATACCGCTTTGTAGCAATTGTGTTTATTTATGGCAATATCACCTTAAACATTGTCCAGTGAGCAGCATTTCCTTGTTTTTATTCTTGTATTCACGTATAAAGGTACGACAAATGTATTCATTTTTGCCACACGTTGACCTATTCTGGCAAACGTTAGCCGAAAACTATTACTAAAAAGGTGTGATTATGACTTTACTTGCACAATAAAAGCACCTGGATTCATGCATATAATGTTGTAAAATTCATTCCAAAGGTCAAGGAAAAAATATCGCTTGACATTAAAATGCAGACCTTACTGATCACTGTGAAGGACACGGAGATGTAATATGCACGTGTGAGGGAGCGTTAATAGCACCTTACAAAGTCTGGGAGGGAACTTATTGTCAATTTCCATTTGCACTCGCGCAAGACAGCGTTATCAGCATCCATTAAAGTTTCAGAATGTATTATCTCCATTTGGCCGGCTGGTCAACTCCTGTAATGTGCAATTTTTTTGGGCAGTAGGATGCCACAGTTGCCCGATGTTGGTCTGTATTGGAACATATGAACAGGTATACTCGTCGTCAAGGTTCCTTTCGACAACTCAGGCAGGGTAGTTGTATTGTGCGCCAAGCACATCTTAAGTTCTTTACATATTGCGCCTGCCATCCGCGAACAAAGAATGGACTCCCTGCAACATTCTGTTTCATCCCGCGCTATCGGAGACTAGCAGTAGATGAACTAGACGAATTATCACCCCATGTGAAGGCTGCCGTTAGCGCCACTACGCAAACGGCTGCGTTTGGATTCGATCTGAGACCTGGACTGTTGATGAATTACGTCGTATGTTATTCAGCGAGGTACTGTGTGGGATGAGATCCTCGGCAAGTATGGCCGGGATTTGGAGAGGGATACCACTATCACAGTGTTCTAGGGATGCACAGTGGCGTTATTGCTGGCGTCATGGCGTGCGGATCCATCGGGTATGACTTCAGTAACGGCTACCAGTGACTGAGGAAATTGTGATGTCACAACATCGCATCACGGAAGTCGTATGACCTCATGTGCTACCTCTCTTGCACAGGACTGTCTTATCATCTCGCAAAAGGACTATGCTCGCTTATGCGTGTCGCGTGAACTGTGTGCGTGATGTTGAGGGACTTCCGACGCCAGGAAGATCCCCAGAACTGTTCTGAATACAACCTGTTTGCAACCAGTTTTGCCAGTATCCGTGATACACGTTACGGCTCTTGTGTGCCTGCTTGCCTAATGAGAGGGCTCCGCAAGCACACTTTCCAACCGATTCAGTTCGAGTATCCAGGTGGGAGGATTGCAACGTCATACTGCTAAGAGGATTGATATTGTCAGCCTTTGTTTTGGAAATTTGATTTAATTTTGTCGTCACTTAAATAACGACGCTTTCTGTCCCAATTGGCAAAGTTTCCGTGCCTTTCTTCCCTCCTTCTGGGTACGTTACGTTTTTCGCCATGTATATTTTCTCCGGTTTTCTTAAATATTAAGAGATGTATTTCGGAATGATTTCTTTGAAGAGACGAATTTCGTGACTCGCCCCTGACCAATCCGTTTCTAACACACTCCTCATCGATCGTTACAGTTACAGTTGCCACCTTCACACGGATCACTACATGGTGACTCAGTAAACAAGACAGTGTTCCCATTAGTTCATCCTCGTATTAGATGATACGTAGCACTGTTCACCTTAACGATACACAGGAAATAATGCACAGAGTGTTCGTACGAAACAGATGGTACCAATAGAGCAACAGTGACCCTGGTAAAATCATTTTCGACCTTTTTGAAAGACAGTGATGCATACTTTTTATGTATCAAAAACAGTATGTAATATTTAAGACTACAATTTTTTTGAATGGTGAAGAGACCATTCACCAAAACACTGTAACCGACTTCACACGTATCGAGACAAAGGTATAGTAATAACAGCATGCACGGTGGCTTAGTTGTACGCTCCATCCGCGAATACAACTAACAGAAAACTCCACAATGTGGAAATTTAAAAAAAAGCTCATTAACACGGGAGTTTAAGAAAACTTGTCTCGGAGATTCCTACTTGACACAAAGCACATTAGTCAGACAATGGTCTGAATATTATGCCTGGCTTCAGGTGTACCATATTCAAGATTTTATAGCAAACTTGCGAACCAATACACACTAATACTCAGGAAAGACAGAACACCTTGAACAACTGCAGACAAGACGTTCATATAATACTATGTTCTGCAAAAATGATTAGCATTTCATCACCTGGATTCAGCATGTGACCTGTTGCTCAGTAGGCGCAGGGCACGCCATACGCCCTCATAGAATTGTTCCATGCTGGATGGCATAGCCGCGTATATTGCGCGAATGGCGTCCTGTGGTATACCCTCCGTGTTGCATTCATCTGCTTCCAAAGTTAATTTGTGGTGGTCAGCATTGTGTCCAGCCTTGTACCCACTGTTTCACCACATCCCACACAGTTTCTATTTGGCGACGGTCTGGTGATCTGGCGAGTCAGTGCAAAAGGCTAACATCCTGTGACACCAAGAAGACACATGTACTCGAGTATTGTCTTGCTGAAAAATGGTGTCTGGGGTGTTGTGCAGAAAGGTGATGGCTCCGGGTCGCAGGATGTCATTCAAATAGGTCACACTGGTGACAGTGCCCTGGGCAGGAACAAGCTGTGATTTATTGATGTACCCAATAGCATTCCGTACAATGCATTAAGCTGGCTCTGTACGTCTTCTGCGACGCAGTTACTATGATGCCACTCCACCTATTGCGGTGAACCGAAGTGGGGCCATCATTTTCAAACATGCAGGACATGGATTCATGCTTTTTCTGACCCAAGCGTACACCACTGATGTCTAGCATGTTTCTGCACAATCGTCAAAGGTAGGCGGGGAAGTGGATGACGCGCACGTAACCCATGTCGCAATAAACGTCGGCGGAATGTCATTCCTGATAGTGTACGATTAGCTACAATGTTCCGTTGTTGCGACAGAGCCGAGGAGGACACAGATCTGTCCTGCAAGGCCATTAGGATGAGGCGGCGATCTCGGGGGAGATCTGGGTAGTGAAACCTGACCCATCGTGTCGTGTTCTAAGGCCTCGCGTGAATCACTCTGCACACACCCGTTGTACTACCGAAAGGCTTTGTCTCAAACGACCAGCAGTTTCCTGGATGGATGCATCACATCCTCTTATGCCAATAAGGCACACTCTTTCAATCTCACTGATTTGGCGGTGCGGTTCGCGCAAATGTCTGTGGGGCAGCCTGCATGTCATACTGTTCCATCAACTTAGGTTTATAGCGACAACGAGAGCTACGAACAGTGCATTGAGCAAAAACGGCTCACATGCTTACAATAACCGAAAAAATTCACCATTGCAGAACATTGTCTTGGTACCAGTCATTCTACTGAATATAATGACTTGCAGATTCTGGCATGCATTTCCGTCTTTTGGGATAGCTTTATTAGGGAAACTGCAGAAATTAAATTAGCAAGCATCCTTATAAATAGAGACGACGGTTTTGTTTAAATTCTGCGTGGAATCCTGTTCTATCTCAAAAAAAAGAACATGGAAATAAAATTTATGCTATATCACACGTTGATTATTAATTTCACTATTGATATCGTCTTACGTTGGTCATCTCTGGTTTGTGATAGCGTTAGTGTTTACACAGTGTGTAAGTGGTATCTTTGTGGAGTTTTTCTTGAAAGAGAATTTTTAAATTCACTTGCATATTACTTGCGGTTGTTTTGCCTCGAAAATGGCAGGGTGCACTCCCGTCGAAAAATTTGTGGGGCGTTCCTACGGGACTAAACTGCTGAGGTCATCGGTCCGTAGGCTTACATACTACTTAACGTAACTTAAACCCACTCACACTAAGGATTCGAACCTACAATGGGGGGAGCCGCGCGAACCGTTACAAGTCGCCCAAGGCCGCGCGGCTACCCCGCGCAGCCACCCCTGTCGAAATACTGGCGTTTGTCGACGACGTCACCTGGCAGCATTCTCCTACGATTTTTGATATGTGTAGGGGTACGCATACACACTCGCGGATGCTCTTTGCCCACAGACTTATCGTATTTTACTGTCATTAAGAAGTTGTGCAGTAATGGGAGAGCACACCCTTACGGGAACTGCGTTCGGAATGGTACATGTATAACCGAAGTCGTGTTTATTTATATTGTGCTGATAATCGTCACCGAAATTGGTGCGTCAGGCTATCTGACAGATCCGTTTCTGCAGCTCGATAGGTGTTGTGCTAATAAGCGATAGAGGAAAGGCTATTTCAGCTAATTTTTTTAATGTCTGGATCCGTTTCGACCGCTCAGCAGGGACGAAATGACTGCCGCACCAAGGAATCGGCATAAGCTACAACCAAATAAATACTTGCTCGGAACTGACATACCTAGGATCTAGTATTTGTGCAGACGATCAGTGATACTAAAACGTGACAGTTTTGTAATCCATATAAAATTCATGCCACCGAATACCTAGCCGGGGCAATTTCCCATTCTTGTCCTCTACTGTGAGCAACTACGGCTTCACCTATTCAGTAAGTGTACTCAGTAACTTGCCCAAAACTGGCCTTACAACCAGTAATCCAACTCTGCAACAAGACGCAACACGTTACTAAGCCATATTGCAGTAATATAGTAATGATAAGTTAGTGGGTGTTAGTCCTTTTTTGTTGCAAAATTTTTAAAAAGGTAAATTATTATCGTAGTTGCCTAACTGATAGAATGATGACAGAAAAAAGCGTTTAGAGACAGGAAACTATATATCAAGGACCTTAATCTGCAAGCACTTTTATTCAAAAGAAATTTTGAAGTTAATGACTACATACAAAATTTGTACGAAACACGTTTCAGTGGTGCACTCTCTCAGATTCGCCATTTTGCCATTGCACCAATCTGTCCTGTTACTTTGGTTTCTGTGTCAATTCGCCATACGGAATAATAGACGAAGCAATATAATTGTATGTAATATCTAGTGTTCTCATTCCAACTTACATCTACACCTGTATCTACATCCACATAATACTCCGCAAGCCACAGTACGGTGCGTGGTTCAAAATGTTCAAATGTGTGTCTAAAGTTATGGGACTTAACTGCTAAAGTCATCAGTCCTTAAGCTTACACACCACTTAAATTATCCTAAGGACAAACACACTCACCCATGCCTGAGGGAGGATTCGAACCGTGCAGTCCATTACTGCAGCGCCCTTTGACCGCTCGGCTTATCCCGCGCGGCCACGGTGCGTGGTGAAGGGTACCGCGTACCACTACAGCTCATTTTCTTTCCTGTTCCACTCGCAAACAGGGCGAGGGACAAACGAGTAAATACCTCCTCACGAATCCCAACTTCTCTTAACTTGTCCTGGTGGTCCTCAAGCGAAATGTATATTCGCGGTACTGGAATCGTGCTGCAGTCTGCCACAAATGCTGGCCCTCTAATTCCCAACAACGTTTCTCGAATGTAAAGTCCTCTTCTCTCCACGGATTAAAATTCGGGTGAACGAAGCGTCTCGTTAATACTCGCATGTTGATCAAAACTATCGGTAAAAAATCTAGCACTTTTCGGAATTGCTTCGCTGTCCTCCTTTAATCCTACGGGATGGGAATACCAAACATTCAGATAGTACTAGAGAAAATGTGTCGTACTAGTGTCCTACAGGCGTTCTCGTTTGTACATGAGCCACACTTCTAAAATTCTCCGAATAAACAGACTACCAACCTTTCGTGTTCGTTTCTTTTTACATCGCTTTGCAGTGTTACGCCTAGATAACCAATCGACGTGACAGTGTGAGGGCGATGCTTTCTAAATCGGTAATTATTTGTGGACAGAAGCTTTTCTTCTTCAGGAAAATTCATTTCATGAGAACTTGGAATAAAGACAAAATTCTGAGCAAACCGATGATAAGAACATTGTTGTGGAATTTGATGGGTCCGTTCTTTTACGTCATCTGCACTTTTTTACGTACAGTTGCTGATAAAAATGTGTATCTTTGGATGAGCAGATTCAGATGAAGAGTTAAATGAGACTGAAATTCTCACACCCATTTTACGTACCCCAAGGCCTGAGAGGCTCGTCTGCTACAGTATACACACGCACTCATTTGCTTAAAGGACAAAAAGTGTAATTCGAGGTGAGGTATTTGTTGACACTCTCTCGACTTTTCCTGAACAGCGAAGTTCTAGTCCAAGAGTTCATTGCACTCATGTTCGGAAATACCAGATCGCTCGGGTTGAGTCCCACCTACTAGGACTGTTGATAGTTTTCAAAATATCTGGGATCCGATATGTCGATATTTAACAAAAATATTATCATAGACTCCAAATATGTCTAAAGATAGATACATCTAGGTATCGACAATAAAATATCGGCCTATCGACCTAGATAATAACGGCTGCACATTATAAGTAGGCTGCACGTTTTAGATCTGTATATTCAAATATTCATTTGTTATTAGATATTCTGTACATCAACAAGCTAAGTGCCTGCCTATCCCCCTTAGAACAAGAGCTGAAAGCAAAAGAAAACGTAGGAAGTTCAAGCTTGGCGATAACCACATCGGTAACAGTGGTAACTGTATGTAACTGGCACAATAAAAGTTGTCCGATGGGTCCACAGTTCTGTTTCATCACATAGCGGATTTGTCTTACTGCAAATGCGACCTAGCAGTCAAAACTGTGTGTCGGGGCTAAAGGTTGCAGTTTCCGTTGGTAGCGGCGATCGCAAGTTATCTCACACGTCTCCGCCCACCGCAAAAACGAATCTTGTCATTCAGATTATGGCCATCTTTTACAGAATCTGTTTATAAGAACGCCGATATGAAACAATAGCACACTAGGAGTGTTGAAAGTTGTTTTTTAACGCAACTGATTTGCTATTTCTCTACGTAGGAAATCCTGTAATTCCATTCACGTCGTCACCCCCAGTGCAGTCAGACTTCTTCTTTGTGCCACCTGCACTTGATTCACACAGTCAAAGAGAATAACTGGATGTGATGGCATCACAAAAAAGTAGTAAGCTCCTTCTAACTTAAAACTATGTTCTGCTACAATTTCAAAAGAACAATGTCATGTATTTACCGAAAAATGTATCTACCGAAAAATGTAATATAAAATAAAAGCTTTACATACGGGTACCGATATATAGATATATTGGGGAAATATGTCGCCCATATCTGTGTGTCGATGTCCTTTTGGGAAACAACGATATATCGCTATTATACCGACGGCCGTACCACTCACACACCCAACCACACACACACACACACACACACACACACACACACACACATACACACAAACACACACACACACACACACACACACACACACACACACAACCCATGCGTGCACGCATACCAATAGGTACGCAAGCTGGCAAGCACTACAGCAACGCAGCACGTCGAAATCACGCAGCGCGGTTCCCCGACCTGATTTGTACTTTTTTCACGCTTTCGGCACCGCACCGCAAGCGCGACCGATTCCGAACCGGAGACGGAATTCCGTTGGCTTTACAAAGTGCAATGGAACTTGGAGCTGCCGACATAGTCCCTCCCCACCACTCGGCGGAGCCGCCGGGGGAAGTCGTTGCGAGAGAGACGCCCGCAGGGCCGTGTCCTCGAGCGATATAGTTAGCCAAGACAGCGGACGAGAAAATGGAGGCAAAAAGGGGGCTTCCCACGTGCTCGGGTATTTTGACATTCACGGCTGTAGAAGCAGTGGACCGTTTCGGCGCGAGCGCACGATCGCGGAGGCCGTTTGCCTAACGTGTCCATGTATCGGTATCCGAAGGTTCTGGAAAAGATACGGCCGGCCGGTGTATAAAAGGTGTGGGACTGCAGGCAATCGGCACAGTTCGGTGGAGGTAGCACTCGGCGAACACACACAGATAGTTCTTGCAGCGATGGCGCCGAGACCGACGAGCAGCCTTCTGGTGTTGGCGTGCCTACTGCCAGCGGCGTGGGCTGGCGCCAGTCCGGATCCTGCGCAGGACATCCGGGGAAAGATGTACATGATGCGCTCCGCCAGCAAGGACCTTGACTCCTCAGCCACTGGGTACATATACCAGTCCGACGGCAAGGGTCCAGTGCAGGTGGTGAAGCTCGGCGACGCTGACGGCGACGGCAGCGCCTACTACGACCATTACGCGGACTACGGTTCCGAAGGCGTGGAAGGCGGCGTGGGTCTCGGCGGCGGAGCCGGCTACGGCAAGTACTACGGGCCTGGATTCGGCAAGTACTACGCGGTGGGTGGGCTGGGGCTGAGCAAGTTGGTGCTGCCTAAGGGCTTCGGCGCCCTCGGACACGGAGGCGGCCTCGGCGCCGGCGCTGGCTTGGGATACGTGGGCGGCGAAGGCATCGGACACATCGACTACGACGGAGGTCTGGAGCACAGTGCAGCTCTGGAGGACCTGGGCCACGGCGGGGGCGCCGCTGGCGGACACAAGGGCGCAGAGTACTACGGGTCGCAGGGCGGCGGCTACCAGGACTCCGGCTACAAGAAGGGCGGCGGAGAGTCCTACGCCGCGGGTCACCACGCTGCCAAGGGCGGCAAGGGGGACAAGGGCTACAAGGTGCAGGAGTCATTCGACAAGGGCGAGAAGGGCGTCCACGCAGCCGAGGCCGATAAGGGGCACTACAGTGAGGGAGCTGGTGAGAAGAAGGTAAATCTAACCCACAGTTATCATTACTTTCTAAATTATTTAGTAGTAATTTTGATCTTACATAGCCCATTGGAACATTCAATGCATTCATTCCCCTTGTGTCCCATATGACTCTTTTCGTTCTGCGAGCTACTTTTCTTTCTTCAGTCCACTTAGTTCTTATATATTTTCACCTCATTCTTTCCTATACGACCCACCAATTTATATTTTGGTAACTACTACTTTCTGTGCTTCTGTCTGCATTCTCTCGAGGTCATTCTCACCTAGCAGCTGAACCCAAGCTATATCCTCTAATTTTCGGACATGTGTTATACGTTTGTGTCCAAGTCTCATTGTTGGGAGTCTTTGAACATGTTCTCAAAATTTGAACCTAGTGTCTGCTGCCAGATTTGGTAATTTCTCTGTCATTTTACGGGATTTTAGTCAATATCTGTCCTCAGTTATTTTGGTCCAATAATTTTCATTATAATCTTTGGTTCTTCCTTCGAGAATTAAAGTTTCGGCAGCACGTACAGCTTAAGCTTTGATCACCTTGCTGTAGTGCGTAACCTCTCTAAGTTTCGACATGCACTGTTTCTTGTAGATGTCATGCGTTCCCCTGTACGCTCTCTTGAGTTATTGTAATCTAAATCTCTCTGCTTCCTTTCCTAGCTCCGCTGGATCTATGATCCCACACAGATACTTTAAGCATCTGACCTCTTGATTTGCGTGTATTTCGTGGCAAGCAATCTTAAAGTCTTCTGTAACTCGTCCAAGTTGGGTAAGCGTCTCTAATTATCTTGTCTAGGATGAGGTTGGAGTGGTGGCAGTCCGCATCATTAGTCTAACTCCGTTTTTAATTGAAAAGTGCTCTGTCATATCTCCCACAAATTTTACTTACCTTTGTGTCCTCAGTGTTTCCTTATGAGGTACACTATCTTTGAGTCTAGTCCCCGCCCTTCTAGGAAGTCAAGAAGAGGCTGTAAGTCAATCGATTGATATGCGTTCCTGCAATCGAAGAGAATGCCGATGATTGGGCTGTTTCGGATTGAATAATATTTCAATACTGTTACTAAATGGAAAATGTTTTTCACGAGCACCCTGGAAGAAACTTCGTTTGGTATTCGCTGATCTTCTGTGTCAGCTGCGTTTGGGTTTTTTGAAGTAAACTTGAATGCAATATCTTTTACGTTCCTCGAAAAACAAAGATCCCTCTGTCGTTATTTACGATTGTCCTGTCACCTTCCTTTTGGAATGGGTAGACTGTCATAAACATATCGTTTCTGAACTTACTTTCCACGTGCAACAGATACTGACTGAGAATCAAAACACTGCTCCTACTCATCCTAGAATACTGTACAATGTATTCATCAGTACCACTGTCTTAATTTAACGCTACCAAGACCTGCCAAGTCACACAGTCTTAGTCCTACACAAAACGTCACAGACTACTTGGAACAGCAAGTGAAACCTAGACATCAGCAACTCCGCAAATTGTAGCTTTACGTCACCTAATTTTATATGAGCGCCTTGAACTGAATATGGAATGACTGAGGAGGCACGTTGGCTGTCTTCCTCGCAGAAATTGAGGCCAATTTCAAAGCTAGAGGTTGTGTTACGTAGGACTGACGTGACGTTCTCATGGGTGTTGCAGATTTCTTGCACAATGTACTTATATTACTGCACGTATTTTACCTGAATTTATTCTCGTTCTCTGGGTCGATGTATGAATACATTTCTCTCTTCATTTACCTTAAGACGGGAGGCATGGTAATTTATCTCTTTGATAATCTTGTCAATTGCATGTCTGAAGATTACATGGTGTAACAATTCTGTTCCTTGGATTATTACGAGCGTCTTCCACGCTGGATGTGCTGTCTTCTATGAGAGAATATTATCAACACAAGGGATGATTTTAATCCAACTACCGCTTGTATTATGAACGAAATTATTCCTTCAAAAACACAAGTCTGTAAACATGGTAAATTCACTGTTTCTTACAAGAACATGAGGTTTCATTGCGACAGAAATTAAATTTTTGATTACTAACTTGCAGTAGAAAAATATATTTTGCACCAGTATTTTACTATCTACATCTTTAATTTCACTGTCTGTTGCACATTACAAGAAATGATTAGTTTAGAGGCAACTGCTTGTTAAAGCAATTATTTCACGGTTGATGTTCGGCATTGGGAGGTGGCGCCTTGAGGTTTCCGTTATTACCATAAACTTTAACAGCGACAATGAAACTTTAATGGCCATTGGGTTAACAAAAGCACAGTGAGTTGTTAGTTAAAACGTGCAATGACGAAATATTTCGTTGTTTTCAGTAGACTTTCATAGAATGTAGTCAGGAAAATTTGTCAAAACTAACACTTGAAGCGACCGATTTAAGTGTAAGAGTTTTCAGTCAGTGAAACATTATTAAAGGTAAAAAAATAACACAAAACTTGTGTACCCGATAAGAGTTTATGAGTAATTCAAGAAAGTTAGTGGGGTAAAGAGCACAAAAGAAGAACTAGGACATCACAAAGAACATTCTGTATGGCAGTCAGTCAAAATGGAAAAATAATATACTCATTTGCTGTAGGCGCAAATGAGGGAATTTTCGGTTCACTTTTAAACGCTATATCACTGACTTTGATAAGGAAAGATGCACGTACGTCTGTGTGGAACAGCAATCGAAATAACTTTATGCAGTATATAGTACGGAACTCTCCTGATTTTCATAAATACCCGTTTCATCTCTACTTCTGTATCTGCCGCACTATTCACACAAATGGCTTATATAGTTCTAGGGCGACATTTTTTCAAGGGACACAATTCGATTGCTATGATTTTTGATTAGCATGCTACAGAACTGAGTATTAGGTTATAACTTCTTACAGACACTAAGTTCAGTGCCATCTGTTACGTTGCATCCTATGGTCCGACTTTAAAAAGATTCTAGAAATTCTTTAACGATATACTTCTTGGGTTTTATTCACAATATGAATCATTACTGCGATGTAATATTCTGTTACAAAACTTTTTTAAGTCGAATCCTTTTGACTGTTCTTAGTTTCTTGTATTATGTTAAATCAGTTTAATTTTTTGGACGTCGTTCTACCTGTTACGCAATAACTAATTACGAATAGTGGAGATATAGCTCAGTGCGGTAGCGAGTCTTTTGAATAGTGTCATCATGTATAGCTTTTGGGGTTATATGGTACTTAAACAACGTCCTTTATAGTTTCTTTTATTTCGTAGTTATTGGTTTTCGGTATAGTCAGATATTTTCTTAACATTCTCCGAAACTACGCACCTTTGCTACTCACTTAGCTGCCATGAAATACAGATATCATTGATACAGAGTCAGTTTCAATCGGCTGTTACTTCGCTGATCAACAGCGTGACTGTATTTCGATTGCCTATGTTTGGTGGTTTTGTGTACAATGGTCGTGGTATAAAAACTGTTGTGCACCATGACAAATGGAAGCTGAGCAATAAACCAGGCTATAGTTTTGGTGCCTCTCCATCAGTTACGTACGATTTTTGTCAATCTGCGGGAAGTTACTGCACTGATTTACGAGACGCACGGCTGTACTTCGGAAAGTGGAGCATGGCTACTAGACCAGACTTTAAGATTTACCAGTTTCCTTATTTCATCCTTTAGTATTAAGAAGGGAGTCATATTATATAAAAAAATAACGTGCGACTGCTTTTTTGAGTATGGCAGAGTCGAAAGTTATCATTATTAGGAATGGGACAATTCGGTAACAGCTTGTGTATTAGGACTTACTTTGGAATCATACGAGACCGTTGGTACGCGAGAGACATACGTGGCTGTTTTGAACCCAGGCCCACCACGACGAGGCGGCACACTACGGTGCCCAGCAGCAGGGAGCCAAGGGCTTCAAGAGCGCCAGCTTCGGGGAGGAGGGCAGCCACCGCAAGGGCCACAAGACCAGCGGCTTCCACAACGTCTACCACAAGGACGAGTACAAGAAGGACCACGAGTTCTACGATGACGCCCACCAGAGCGGCCACCACAGCAAGGACGGCGCCTTCGAAGCCAAGCAGGCCGTCAGCCACGGCGGCTACAAGAAGGGCGGTCAGTTCGAGGGCGGACACGCCGAGAACGAGAAGGGCGAGAAGGGCGCCTACTCAAAGGTACGTCCTCCATTTACTGTTTGTCTCATTGCGTGGCAACTCCTTATACTAAAAGACCACAAGAGGCGCAGATCTCATTATTATAACACCCAAGCACATACACTGTCCCCTCAGTTTCATACCTCGGCTCAACTCTCCTCCATCGACTTACACCAAGAATAATTTAAACACTTTGCATAGTGGAATGAGATTTTCACTCTGTAGCGGAGTGTGCGATGATATGAAACTTCCTGACAGATTAAAACTGTGTGCCGAACCGAGACTCGAACTCGGGAAGTAAAGCTGTGAGGACGGGGCGAAAGTCGTGCTTGGGTACCTCAGTTGGTAGAACACTTGCACGTGAAAGGCAAAGGTCTCGAGTTTTAATCTGCCAGGAAGTTTCATGTCAGGAGCAAACTCCGCTGCAGAGTGAAAATCTCATTCTGGAAACATTCTCCAGGCTGTGACAAAGCCTTGTCTCCCCAATATCCTTTCTTTCAGGAGTGCTAGTTCTGCAAGGTTCGCAGGAGAGCTTCTGTAAAGTTTGGAAGGTAGGAGACGAGGTACTGGCAGAATTAAAGTTGTGAGGACGTGGCGTGAGTCGTGATTGGGTAGCTCTGTTGGTAGAGCACTTGCCCGCGAAAGGCATAGGTCCAGAGTTCGAGTCTGGACCCGGCACACAGTTTTAATCTGCCACTGAGATTCACTTTGCATAGTATTTCGCCACCTGAAATTTCAGATAGTCAAAAATGGTTCAAAAGCTCTGCGCACTGTGGGACGTAACACCTCAGGTTGTCAGTGCCCTATAACTTAGAACTACTTACACCTAACTAACCTAAAGACATCACACACATCCGTGCCCATGACGTAGCGGTCGCGTGGTTCTAGAATGAAGCGCCTAGAACCGCTCTGCCACAACGGCCGTTGCAGATAGTCCTTCACTGGGTTCAGTATATGCCAAAGGTTTAGAAACAAGTTACTTCATGAGGTAACAGAAGGTGGTTGTAACAGTAGTAATGGAAATATCATTACCAGATTTTGAATGTTTAGACGGCGACAGGCACATGAGCATTATTAACCTGATGGTTCCAGAACTCAGCTTCAAATTCTGAGATTTTGAGCAGGATTTCTCTTTTGAAAAAGCTGTTTTGTAGTATATCTCATTCGTTTCCAAGGTTCGCTCAAGTGACACAACTTTCCAATTCCAAACCACAATTTTCACTGACACACTTGTCGGTTCTTTGTGATCTTCCCCAGGTCTGACACACCTGATTGCTAGCACTATAGAACTGGACGGAGCCGCTATCGATTTACTAACGATGTAATACACCAGCATTCTGGTAATATTAGCAATTACTAAAAATCATTTCTCATGTCTTCGACCTCGGTCCTAAATTGTACGTGCCGATATTGCTGACTGTTGAAAAGTCACGTTAGTTACACTTGAAGCAGCAAACAACTTTAAACTGTGAACAATGACGTTTGATCGTCACCAAATCTTCTGCTGATGCTGTTTATGGAGCGTCCAGAGGCATAATTTTATATGTTCCCTTGTATCTAATGTTAATACAAATGCAGTTATTTACAAAAAATCTAAAATTATGATAAACTAGCTGGTTACTGACCACATAATCATTAACTGTCGATGTGTTACCGTTGCGTAACTTTGTAAAATCATAACATAGATCCAAATCATAACACCTGTAGATGAATCCACGTGTTCCGAAATGTTGCGCATAATGTGAAGTTGTAAAGACGCAATTGATGCATACATTCATTTGAATTAATGACATAAAGGTTATATGAAACGTAACCGAATCTCTTTTTTGAGCTTCTGCAAACGTTGAAAATTGATATTTTGCATACTCTTTATTTTGGAATCAGCAGAATGCATTTTTGCCAATTCCGGAAGAAATTTATCACTTGTGCAAGACTTCATACATTCACATTTGGAACAAGATATTGCTTTAGACTACTTATCTTAAAATAGATACTGACAACCCCCCCTTGTACCCATTGCTTGGGACACCTATTACTTATGACGCGTAACGTTACAATGTTTATGCTGAATATTACTAAAACTCGTACTTCTTGCACTATTTAGACACATATCTTAGGTCGATCAGTGTGTCTGGCTACGACATGAAGGATCGAAATTCTGCCCTTGGCAAATCCAAACCAAAATAAAACTGCTGACCACTTAATGAAGAGGTACTAATGCTAGAAAGACGTCATGAATATCCGTTGGGAAAGGGTGATTACAGCTCCAAAACTACTGTCCTTTGTCCCCTCTGACATGGGTGAGAGCAGCTCTGTACTTTCAGCTCAGTACTTTCAAAATGATTAGTTTTTCTCTCAGAAAAATACACTTTCTAATGTTCATCCACCTTAACAGTCAACATCTTACCTCTAATTCGTGCAGCCCTCTGGTAAGACTACTCTTTAGTTTCGCAAACTAGTGACAAGGTTCGTAACAAGTTATTCGAAATCCTTTGTCTTTGGACGATTTTCGCTACAAAGACTAGGTTTGAATTACCAAAAAGCATTCATGGCAGCTGAAAGGGTTCCTAAGTACCACATTTTTCTTGGGTTTCATAAAAATCCATTTCGTTATCTCATGGATTGCCAAATAAATAGAAGCCCACCCTCATCTTCTAAAATATTTAGATGACGCTTGCCCTCATTTAACTATTTTTAGCAGTGTGTAGCACTGCAATTAACATACATGAAGGCCCTCTCTGGATTTAAATGGCATTCATACATCTACTCCTCCGACACCCCCTTCCTACTGCGTTGGGAACTATAAATTAAATGTGGAGAGTTTATTTCTGCTAATGTTATAGTTCTCTGTCTGTAAAAGCTTATCTGAAGAAGAGAAATACATTAGTAGCATGTAAAAGCAAAATTTTTCTAAGAGCATGTGTCTGGAGACTACCTTCATATTGCAGCTAAATGTGGACGTTACACAGTGCAGTTTAGAACAAATGTGATATTACAGATAAACGTACAGAATTGTGTGGTTAGGTTAGATAGTTAATAAAGAGGTATAGAACCGAATTATGGAAAGTCGAGTTTTATGCAATAACTTGACTAAAAGAATGGATAAGCTGATGGGAAAAATTAACAGCCTTTTTGGGAGAAAAGCATGACAGGGTAAAAACTGTAGAGCGGGACAATTTTTAAACGCAGGATGCACGTTGTAATGGATATAGCTTGTAGAAGTTGTGCAGAGAACAATGGAGTTACACAGTATATACTTACTAGGAATGCTGCATCCCAATGTCATTTACCAGATAACTATGACCACTTTGTTGTAACTGATTTGGATGATGTTGACTGACTACAGTAATCAAATGCTTTTCACAATATCTACACACAATATAAATAAGGGCAGTGAATACCAATGTGCCTGTCTGTGAGTTACGGTGACCATCCCTTCCGCTTAGGGCGCCCACAGTGACGCAGCTAGCGGACACGACGCCGCCCACGGCGAGAAGGCGTACCACGGGCACGACGAACAGTACGGCGCCGAGGAGCAGGCGGGAGGCGGTCAGAGCTACGCACACGCCAGCGGCGGAGGGGACGCCGGCTATGGAGGCGGCAAGTACGTCGGGGGCGGCTACAGCGGTGGCAAGTACCTGGGAGGCGGCTACTGATCGTCGCCGCGGCGCCAACGCCCCGATGGGGCACTTAGTCACATTCTGTTATGTTAATGCTTCTTGTATGTAAATTAATAAATTATTTATGTATTTTGCAAAACGTACCGTCTTTCAAATTTACCTACCAACTCGTTTACCCTTTCACTGCTGGGGTCGTGTTAACCCGTCATGCCTCACGGTTGCCTTGGTGCGCCAGACGTGGTTAAGCTCGGCCCTTAGGTTTTCCCTACAGCGCTAAGGACATGTTGACGCGAACAATGCCACCAGGGGTTCATTTGAGCAGCTACCAGACAGCGCCAGGCAACAGGCTGTATTGCGCATGCGCGGCTACGATGACGTAGGCAACCCGTGCTTGGTGCTTGCTGTGCTCATGGGATTTTCGTCGAATTTCTGGAGGAATTTCGTGGTGGGGCATCACGTGACATGTGCAGCCCTGCGGCATGTTGTTGAGAGGTCATACATAGTTGTATTTACAAGGGAACCTCCCCATCGCACACCGCTCAGATTTAGTTATAATTTGGCACAGTGGATAGGCCTTGAAAAACTGAACACAGATCGATCGAGAAAACAGGAAGAAGTTGTGTGGAAGTATGAAAAAAATAAGCAAAATATACAAACTGAGTTGTCCATGTGTAAGACAGGCAACATCAAGGAGCGTGTGCACTCAGGAGCGCCTTGGTCCCGTGGTTAGCGTGAGCAGCTGCGCAACAAGAGGCCCTAGGTTCAAGTCTTCCCTCGAGTCAAAAGTTTCCTTTCTCTATTTTCGCAATTTTATCATCTGTCCGTTCGTTCATTGACGTCTCTGTTCAGTGTAATAAGTTTAGTGTCTGTGTTTTGCGACCTCACCGCAAAACCGTGCGATTAGTAGACGAAAGAACGTGCCTCTCCAATAGTACCGAAAACATTTGATCGCAAGGTCATAGGTCAACCGATTCCTCCACAGAAAAACACATCTGATATATTCTATACGACACTGGTGACGGCATGTGCGTCACATGACAGAAATATATCGACCCACCTAACTTGTACACTTGGCGAATGGGTAAAAAGATTCTTCTACCTTGCCCGATTTAGGTTTTCTTGTGGATGTGATAATCACTCCGAAAAAAATGATGAAAACATAAGAGTTTGTCACATAAACTGCAACAAATAACTGCAACAGTTTCACAGTCGAACAGTTTTCCCTGTGCTCTGTCAAAACAATAATTGTCTGAAAATAAAGAATTAAACTTCTCACTCGGCGGAAGACTCGAACCTAGGACCTCTCGTTCCCCTGCTGCGCACGATAAACACAGGACCACGGCGCTCCTCAGGTGAGATGCTCATTGATGTTCCCTATCTTTCACATGGACTGCTCAGTTTGTATATTTTGCTTATTTTTTTCATACTTCCACACAACTTCTTCCTGTTTTCTCAATTGATTTGTCTTCAGTTTTTCAAGACCTATCCACTGCGCCAACTTATAACTAAATCTGAGGAGGGTACGATGGGGAGGTTCCCTTGTTAGAGCAATTGCTTTATCATATCCTACCCAAATAAAGGATGCAAATAATGAAGCAGTTCTTGGCAAAATATCATTTCAAATTTAGGCTCCACAGCTCGAAGTACAATAACATATTGCTATGGGGTGAATTTGACACAATTTTTTTTATTAAATTCGTACTCTGCAATATTGTTATGTAGCATTGCCAACAGGTTTACATCTACACAGCACTGCAAAAAGCTAGTAGGATGGAATACAAATTTATTAAGAAAAGAAAACAGTTTCTTGTGTGGCTCACACCGGAATAAAGCACAATAAATTTCACGACAATTTCAAAATGTGCAAAAAATTAACAAGCTGATCTGTGAGGCAAAGAAACCGTATAACTGACAGTTTATATTCTACTCTAGGATTTAATATGAAGCCATGTGAGGAGTTAAAACGATAAAACACGGTATGCTGCCAGTCTACAATTTACCATAGAATGTCATTCTATAAATTTAAGGCGTAAACACAAATTTAAGAAATAACTTCAGGCCTAGAGGAAGTACTAGACAAGTGCCTTGTCATTGATAAACACTTTCACAGAAGGAAGATTTGTAAAATTCTGCTACAGCTGTCATTATATTTGAAACAAATTATTTAGTTCAAAACTACTGACCAAATTTGCCTACTTAGTCAGCTTCAAGTAAATGTTTACGTATTTTCGTACGTATATAGCATTAAGAGATCTTACAGTTTCATAAAAGGAACAGGACATCAGAGACTACTCCAGACAGCATGGGAACATAAACCACAGTAAAATGCTTCATTCCACTCTTATTGCACATTTCTATGTCCAGATGCACTCTGAAGTACCTGATATTCAGCTTTTCATGTGGTTTTCGTGATACCAGTTTTCTCAGAGGTCCAGCACTGTAATCTCATGTTTGGTTCTTTATTATGGTGTAATGTCATTCGTCCCAGAAAATGCAAATTTGCACTTGAAATTGAACGGAGTTGAAAGTAGCCAATAGTGGGGAATGAAACACTTCGTTCCAAATAAACTAACTGCCTCAGCAGAAAAAAAATTAATAGAAGAAAATTTCTCTACAAAACAGACAGAAATAGCTTCATTAAGACATTAATGGTTGATTCCTAATCACGTGGAAATAATATAAAATCAGAAAATAGAAACTACTAACTTATTTTGGTCTTTCATGGTTATGAGAATGCGTATTAATTCACTTGATGGCTCCCGGCCCCAGAAATTTATTTTGATTTAATTTGACGTGGGAGCTGTAAACGAAGAGAGCAGCAATATTTCGAAGCCACGAAACATATACACGGGTCACGTGGGGAAGGATTCCCCCCCCCCCCCCCCTCCACTACAACTCAGCTTTCTCTGTGCATGCGCAAATCTGGCAGCTTGGGCGCGCCAGAAAAATTTTTCCTGTTAGCATCTGGCTACCTGCTGCTACTGCCCATACAGCAAACAGCCACGATTCAAGTAGCCAGAAGCGGGAGAAGGCACTGCTCATACGCGAATTCAGCTCTGCGCATGTGCACGAGCCCGCTGGCAATTGCTCTTACGAACCTCAGCCTTTACACCGCTAGGGACGAGTTGAGGCGCGCTGAATCACAGCTACTTGAGCGTGAGAGACGTGAAAACACGCAGAGCCATCTTTCCGCCCCGCTCTTCCATGAGCTGTTCAATGGCCTGACTGTATAGTTCCGGAGCGCGTAAATGTTCGTTGCTGTGCTTCTTCTTTGCAGAATTCGACTTCGCTTCCCGTATTTGCGTCAGTTTTCTTGCTCTCTACGGGAGATATGTCACGTCGCCGTGGTTGCACAGATAATGAGATCCTGGATATGCTCACTAGGAGCGACAGTGAGTGTACATTATCTGATGTTGCTAGCAGTGATGACTCTTCAACAGAATCTCGAAGCTGTAGTCCTCAGTCCGTTACATCAGAGGGGAGAGCAAGGACTACAGTCAGCAGTTCCTCTGAATCCGAGGAATCAAGAAGTGACAGTGAAACACTTCGGAAAAGAGCTCGCTTAAATGACTGATTTGACTGTAAGGAAACCGATTTCCAGCCGTTGTATGATTACTTTGATGACCCGACCTCAGGACACAAGTGTGAACTAGATACTGACGCAACCATTCTTTCATCATTTTGTGATATTTACGTCTGAAGAACTGATTTATTGCCGACGGAACAAATCGTTTTTCGTTTACACCAGAAAAAATACTATCGAATCCGTGAATTCCCGGCTGCCAAAGTGGAACTACACTGGATTTGAGGAAATGAATTGTTTTGTTACTATTTGTCTTCTAATGGTGCAAGTTAAGAAATTAAAATTAAGTGTTTATTGGTCCCTAGATACACTTTTGAACACACCAGTTTTCAGTGTAATTATGTCCCGAGACCCACTTAGTCTACTTTTGTGAGTGCTACATTTCAGTGATAACTCTGCGAGTACCGGGGGCGACAGTCTATTTAAAATTACGACGATTGTTGACAAAGTTCGTAAGACGCTTCGTAATTAATTTCTTCCACATCACGGGTTTTGTATATCTGAAAGTCTCTTTCTGTTCAGAAGACAATTACCTTTTAAGAAGTTAGATTTGGAATAAACACATTTGTACTGTGTGACTGTCAGAGTGGATACATTTTGAATTTTATTTCATATACAGGCGCAACAACACAAATTGGATTCTAAACTTTAGGGAAAAGTGGCGTTGTAGTGACAACTCTTATGAGACCGTATTTGGAACAAGGTCGTATTCTATATGTCGATAACTGGTACTCGAGCCCGGACCTGTTACTCTGGCTTCACAACCATGGAACATCAGCATACGGAACTCTTCAAAATGTCTGTGAAATCTTGTGAGACTTAACTGCTAAGGTCATCAGTCCCTAAGCTTAGACACTACTTAACCTAAATTATCCTAAGGACAAGAACACACTCCCATGCCCGAGGGAGTACTCGAACCTCCGCCGAGACCACATACGGAACTGTTCATGAGAATAGACGTAAAATTCCAAAACTGCAGAAGAAATAAAAACGAGGAGAAACCGTCCACTGACAAAATCCTTGCTATCAAGTGGTGCTATAAGAGAGAGCCGGATGGCGTGGTCGAGCGATTCTAGACGCTTCATTCTGGAACGGCGCGACCGATGTGGTCGCAGGTTCGGGTCCTGTCTAGGGCATGGATGTGTGTGATGTCCTTAGGTATGTTAGGTTTAAGTACTCCTATGTTCTGAGGGACCGATGAAAATAATGGTTCAAATGGCTCTGAGCACTATGCGACTTAACTTCTGAGGTCATCAGTCGCCTAGAACTAATTAAACCTAACTAACCTAAGGACATCACACACATCCATGCCCGAGGCAGGATTCGAACCTGCGACCGTAGCGGTCGCCCGGTTCCAGACTGTAGAGCCAAGAACCGCACGGCCACTCCGGTCGGTCGGAACTGATAACCTCAGATGTTAAGTCCTATAGTGCTCAGAGCCATTTTTTTCGTTTGGAGAGAGGTGTGCATATTGACCACAAGTCACACAACACAAATCGTTGAAACAGAGAAGACTGACAGAAATACTGGCGAAAAAATAAAGAAACCGCAAGGTCGAATATGGGTTCAGTTGACAGTTGTGACATGTTACTGAGCTCAGTGGGATCAGTGTGTGGATTTATGCAGTCTAAATGGCCCACCGGTCAGTAACAGGGCGAAAAAAGGCACTCGCAGAGTTACATCTTTCTGTCGTAAGGGATATCGTAGAAAAAAATGCTACAGAAAGGGAAAAAAGCTAGCAGGAGAAGGAGCAACGATGACGAGAATCCTCTGCGATTCACATGGAGACATTTTCCGGCTGTTATTGTGAGTGAACATTCGCAGAAAAGTACGCTAACGCGCAGATGCTTGGTTTGCACGAAACAGACAGTGTGCCAGGAAATTAGATATCAATTCTAAGCTTGCAACGTCCCATTATATACCCTGCTTTGAGACTTATCATATAAAGAAGTATTGTTGATTTCTGGGAACTAAATCTGAGATAATTTATACAAACGTCTGAATGAATTACTAAACAAAAATCCAAATCCCGTATCCAAAAGAAGGCTGGGAAATAGAAGCAACAGGTGTAAAACAATTCAAACAATGCCTGGCTTCACATGTAGCAGTTTTCTGGCAAATGAACGGCTATGGTGAATGCGATGGTCCAATATCTGTACTGTGGCAAATGTAATTACGCCGAATACAATGCCCCAGTATAACAAAACCATATATTAATCTAGTACGATAGATTTAAATTATTAACATGTAACATAGACAGTTATTATCTTTTATCCTTAGTAGTACAAATACAGCTCTCATTTGCTCTATTTATACAAAAACTGTTTTCCACAACTGATTACAAATACCTTTCACCAACAAGAAATAAGCCGAAGTTGAAAGCATTGTTCTCAATGCGATGTTTCTTGCTACTTAGCCTGTTAGCCAAATTGGAAATCAAACTCACTATTCTGGGGATGGTGGGGGCTCTAAATTGGTTGCTGGACTGAGACTGGCTTTGCAGCGTTAATTTAAAACGGTATTTGTGAAAGAAGTATGAGTATACCCTGCTTTCGTCTTATCGTGAAAAATCAGCATTTTTTTCACTAATTTGTAAGTTACTGGAAAATAATATGGGAATAAAATTATTATTCCATACCTTTGTGCTGTCAATCTATTGCATTCTAAATTTCATTTTCATCACTCGTTCACTCTGCTAGATAAGCTAATACGAAGTTTACATTGTTTTTGGTCCTGATTTTGCACCCAGATTTCATTCCAATTATACGGCATGGAATGTTTGTAAGTAGGCTGTTTAGGTTCCTATATTGGTAACGCCAACGCCACGTAGCGCTCTGTACGAAAATCACTGGCTGTGCTATGTGCAGTCTGAGGATAGTCGGCATTGTTGCAATAATCGCTATTGTAGTGTTGGGCAGTTGGCTGTTAACAGCGCGTAGCGTTGCGCAGTTGGAGGTGAGCCGCCAGCAGTGGTGGATGTGCGGAGAGAGATGGCGGAATTTTCGGAGCGGATAATCTGGACGTGTGTCCATCAGAGACAGTACATTTGTAAGAATGGATGTCATGAACTGCTATACATATTATTACTTTTGAACACCATTATGGTAAATATATTGCTTGTTCTCTATCAATATGTTTCTTTTGCTAACTATGCCTATCAGTAGTTAGTGCCTTCAGTAGTTGGAATCTTTTATTTAGCTGGTAGTATTGGCGCTCGCTTTATTGCAAAAGTTCGAGTAACGAAGATTTTTGTGAGGTAAGTGATTTGTGAAAGGTATAGGTTAATTTAGTCCAGGCCATTCTCTTGTATGGATTATTAAAAGTCAGATTGCGTTGCGCTAAAAAATATTGTGTGTCAGTTTAAGCACAGTCATGTGTAATTTTTCTGAGGGGACGTTTTATGTTTTACAGAACATAACTTTTTAGCAAAATCAAAATGCAACTACCGCATTTTTTTACGTTTTTAGTAAATCTTTAATTTAGAGCTTAATTCATTCAGTACTAGAAAGTGCTTTATAGCTCGTGTGCTATAATAGTAAGGCGTATAATACAACGGCACATATAAGATTAATGGAAGAGATGTCGACCTTCTAAGATTCTTTATTATTAAATGTCGATAACGTTTCGGCGATTAGGGACAACAGAAGATTGTAAAGTAAAATCCAATGTCACTAACTGCAAAGCTTCGGCCTAACATAGTTATTAGAGGTGAACCTTACGGAACTAAAGATAGATCGGATAGGAGTTCATGTCGCGCTGTTTTTTTTTTTTATTTTTTGTCTATTCTTTTAACCTTCGCCGTTTCTAAAATACTGTGGCATTTCTTTTTAAATTAATAGAGATAATTTGTGTATTATTGGTATGTAAATATAAGTGCACTCTATGACAGGACAGAGTTTGTTCGATTTGGTGAACTACGCTGATGTCGTTACTGACTGCAAATGGAGGCTGTCGGGAAATTGAGGTCCCCATTACTTTCTCACATAGTAAATATCATTTTAGTGCAAAACCAATTACAGATTCTGTAAGCTTGGTCTTTTAGCTATTTTTAAACGTAATCCCTGCAACGATGCATGCATTTTAGGAGACGCACTAAAAGATTTTTCATACTCGCGTCGTACGACTCTCCTGCCGACTCGTACAGGAAGGAATGGACAGCTGCCTCCATCTCTTTGTCGCTTGAGAATTTCATTCCCCCCTCCCCCCCCCCCTCAAGTTTTGTTTCAAGTTAGAGAACTGATAGTAGTCAGTGGGAGCCTAATCGGGGTTGTATGGAGGATGGTCAATGATTTCCCTCCCGAATTTGGCGATGAGATTTGCTTGGTGCTGGCGACGTGAGGGTGGGCGTAGTCATAATGCAAACGAACGCCCTTCCTGAGCCGACCCTTCCATTTGTTCTTTATAGCCCGGCGTAGCTTTGTTAGTCTCTGCGAAGTACCTTGCCACTTTCATTGTTGTACCTCTTTCCGAGTCGTCGTCCAGCAGAACGCCTTTCCTATCCCAGAATACGGAAGCCATCACCTTCCCCGCTGACGGCATTTGCTTCAACTTCCTGATATCTGGAGAACCGGAATGCCGCCATCGTTTTGATTGTTCCTTAGTCTATGTCGTGAAGTAGTGGACCCAAGTCTCGTCCCATTACAACTGAATCTAGAAATTCCTCACCCTCCGCCCGGTAAGGCCGCAGAAACTTGCTGCCACTTCCAATGCACTTCTTCGTGTGTTCATCAGTGAGCATTTGCGCCACCCAAGTGGCACATCCCTTGTGATACTTCAAAATGTCACTCAAAATCTTGTCCACAGTAGTCTTACAGACGTACTCTATCCTCGGCGATCTCTGGCACAGTCACTCTCCGATCCGCAAGCAAAACTTCTTCGTCTTTCGTTACTGTCTTATGCAGAACATGGACACCCGCGACCGGCCTCATCATGCACGCCTGTATGGCTGTCTGCGAACTCCCTACACCACTTACGCACATTTTTACATCCACACGCTTTTCTCCAAACACATCGGCCAGATTTCAATAGGGGTTGACCCTTAAGCCACAGAAATCTAATAACAGAACGTGGTTCACACTTGGCGGAAGTGTCGATTTTCCCTTCCACCGTTAACGGTTGCAACGCCAAAATTGAGCCTTGCAGAGAGGTGAGACTGGCCAGAATATTGAAGTGGACAGGAAGGAACAGGGTGTTGTCATCATATTTTAGGTATTCGCTCTGTCCCGACGGGAGCTCGTTGGATGCCCTTACTTTGCGGATACTGGAGCTTTTATTTATATATACTGCAGACGGGACAACATGATATTGGCAATGGATTGTGCGTTTTAATAGAACTAACGTACGAAGTTTAGGTGCACCCATTTTCGTGAAAAAACTGCATGGTTTACCAGCCAGATAAAGCAGACACCTGACGCTGTAGAGCTCGGAGAGCGCAAAATCACATTAATCGGCTCGTTCAGTATGCCTACGGCGCTGCGTTTGGTGACGTAGGATATCCTGTACGCGTGCACATCAGTGTTAGCTGCCACGTCCCGTGTGACGACGGCTTCATGCTCACACGGAAGCACTGCGCGCGCGGCTGAGCGCGTGATTCGATCGCTGTGCCAACTGCAGAGGCTTCACGATTCAACTGTGCTGGCGCGCTGGGCTGACTACTTTCGTGTCCGATGAGCTCAATAATTACCTTTCAAGCGTTGTTTCTCTGACGCTATTTCTGTTTCTCATCATACACTGGTCTACGTAAAGCGCCAAAATACAAGAGACTTACAATTCTTTTTTAAATACATGAATAATATATCTTTCCCTTTTTCTGATTCCTATGACTCATTTCTCATTTTTTCAGAGGTGATGCTTACTCTGTAATCACTTCTACTGTTGAGGTCACTAAACAGCGACTCATGGAACTTCAGTTTCTAGTTTGAACTTACCAGTCGGGACCTAATTTCCCTAAAACCATAGTGAAAATAAGATTACATATTTATCCAGGTACCTAACAAACAATTAATAGCTTAACACCTTACATAGAATGTTCTGCACAGTGCTTTAACGTAGAAGTTTCCTGTTCGCCAGACTCGGACTCAAACATGGGACGTAACCTTTCAATGGTAATTTTATTACCGACTGAGCTATACGGGGCGATTAAACTGCTGATTCCGATTGATTATGTGCAGCCAACAACACCTTCAAATACCAGCTGCCGGATTTTCATATTCTGTAGCTCGCTACAAATTGTTCAAATGGCTCTGAGCACTATGGGGCTTAACATCTGAGGTCAACAGTCCCATAGAACTTAGAACTACTTAGACCTAACTAACCTAAGAACATCACACAAATACACGCCAGAGGCAGGATTCGAATCTGCGACCGTAGCGGTCGCGCGGTTCCAGACTGTAGTGCCTACAAGCACTCGGCCATCCCGGCCGGCCGCTCGCTACACCCAAAGCATTAGTTGCACAGGAAAAACGAACCGAACATTTTTGTAGGATAATTAATGTGATTAAATTTCCCACTGTGATACATTTTCGCAGGACGTCATAGTTTTCCCATCAATCAACAAACAGAAGAACAAATGTGACTTTAAGACGCGTTTTTCTTGAATAGCTCGAAAACAGTGGCCTCCACTACATTAAATTTCCTAAAAAAGGTCTTGTGTGCCGTTAATTTCTTTCTATGGAACAAATTTTTTGCGTGTACCGAACGAGAGAAATGAAAATTCCGCGCACAGTTTTTGAATGCATTGAGAGTTGCATAAACCGATCGAAAGGGGCAGGTGAGTCACCCATTCTACCTTTTTTAACAGTGATTTCCAGTACGTTTAACTACTTAAAGAAATTCATCACACACTGAGGTATGAACATCATTACATTGAACAGCATCAATCCTTGAAAATAATCACTGTGTAAACGCATTATTTGTCAGTTACGCTTTACTATTACTCTAGAGGCCGTGACCTGTAACATATCATCAAAGTGGACCTATAAAACGAGTCGCAAAGCCGGAAATGGTGGTCAATCCCATACAATGGTCTGAAAATCAGGAAAATTAACCTTGAACAAGGCTCGCAAACTAAAATACTCACTGTTTGCTGTTATATAGGGGAATGGCAGACTAGGTTTTGTCTTTTTAATAGCCTTGTTTCCTGAATCTGCAAGCTTGTAGTGTAATTTCGAATACTAAATTTGTTCTCATCTGCAGTTCATGTACAGTACTTGTTTAAGGCAGTATTATCCTGTTCAGTCATGCCCTTGAAACATCTTGTTCAGTCATGCCCTTGAAACCTAACCTAAGTTTACTGTACTCTGGTGAGTCCGTTTTCCTTGTCTAAAGAACTGATTTAATTAGCCGTGTAGGTTATTAGTCCCACTCGTCATATATTTTATCTAAGGTAAAAATCATTTTTATGTAAAAAATTTTGTCGCATTGAGAGCCAGTTGAGAGACGCTTCGCATCCACTTACTTTAAAATCTCAATTTACACATATTCCATGGACACATTTAATTATCTTCATACTTGAAACAGTCGAACACGGTTTACTTAAAAAACTAAATTGTACAATCTCACACAATAGTCATGGATTTTTCTATAATAATAACAAAAATCGTAAACTCACTCCTGGAAATGGAAAAAAGAACACATTGACACCGGTGTGTCAGACCCACCATACTTGCTCTGGACATTGCGAGAGGGCTGTACAAGCAATGATCACACGCACGGCACAGCGGACACACCAGGAACCGCGGTGTTGGCCGTCGAATGGCGCTAGCTGCGCAGCATTTGTGCACCGCCGCCGTCAGTGTCAGCCAGTTTGCCGTGGCATACGGAGCTCCTTCGCAGTCTTTAACACTGGTAGCATTCCGCGACAGCGTCGACGTGAACAGTATGTGCAGTTGACGGACTTTGAGCGAGGGCGTATAGTGGGCTTGCGGGAGGCCGGGTGGACGTACCGCCGAATTGCTCAACACGTGGGGCGTGAGGTCTCCACAGTACATCGATGTTGTCGCCAGTGGTCGGCGGAAGGTGCACGTGCCCGTCGACCTGGGACCGGACCGCAGCGACGCACGGATGCACTCCAAGACCGTAGGATCCTACGCAGTGCCGTAGGGGACCGCACCGCCACTTCCCAGCAAATTAGGGACACTGTTGCTACTGGGGTATCGGCGAGGACCATCCGCCACCGTCTCCATGAAGCTGGGCTGCGGTCCCGCACACCGTTAGGCCGTCTTCCGCTCACGCCCCAACATCGTGCAGCCCGCCTCCAGTGGTGTCGCGACAGGCGTGAATGGAGGGACGAATGGAGACGTGTCGTCTTCAGCGATGAGAGTCGCTTCTGCCTTGGTGCCAATGATGGTCGTATGCGTGTTTGGCGCCGTGCAGGTGAGCGCCACAATCAGGACTGCATACGACCGAGGCACACAGGGCCAACACCCGGCATCATGGTGTGGGGAGCGATCTCCTACACTGCCCGTACACCTCTGGTGATCGTCGAGGGGACACTGAATAGTGCACGGTACATCGAAACCGTCATCGAACCCATCGTTCTACCATTCCTAGACCGGCTAGGGAACTTGCTGTTCCAACAGGACAATGCACGTCCGCATGTATCCCGTGCCACCCAACGTGCTCTAGAAGATGTAAGTCAACTACCCTGGCCAGCAAGATCTCCGGATCTGTCCCCCATTGAGCATGTTTGGGACTGGATGAAGCGTCGTCTCACGCGGTCTGCACGTCCAGCACGAACGCTGGTCCAACTGAGGCGCCAGGTGGAAATGGCATGGCAAGCCGTTCCACAGGACTACATCCAGCATCTCTACGATCGTCTCCATGGGAGAATAGCAGCCTGCATTGCTGCGAAAGGTGGATATACACTGTACTAGTGCCGACATTGTGCATGCTCTGTTGCCTGTGTCTATGTGCCTGTGGTTCTGTCAGTGTGATCATGTGATGTATCTGACCCCAGGAATGTGTCAATAAAGTTTCCCCTTCCTGGGACAATGAATTCACGGTGTTTTTATTTCAGTTTCCAGGAGTGTATATGTACATACAAAGATACAGTGTAGATGGATAAAAACCTGTTTTCATACAGGCGTTTATCATGAGAGACTATTTGTAAAAACTTGGTTTAAATCCTTTGTGTTGAGAAAATTCACATGCACGCATTTATTCTTGTACCTGCCCATGGCCAAACAGACAAAAACTGGAAGAACATCATGTAACAGTTGTGGATTTCTCATACAGAATAATACTTTCATGTGGTGATGATAGCCATCGACCAAAAATGATTTTCATAGTCATTTATCATTTATTTCTCTAAAGTTTAAAGTTTGCGGGCGTAATTGCATTCCAGTGCTACGCGCTCTAGAAAAAAACGTAAGAAAGTTGCACAGAGTTCCATGTATGTAGTCGTTGTTGATTTCATCGCAGCGACGTTGATTTCACAGGAGCAATGCACTCTGTTAAATAGGTGCAGCTGCCACCTCAGGATGGAGCATAGTTTCCGAAGCACGTCGTATAAGGAAAGTTAAAATTTAATAGCTGATAACGTAGTCGTTGTATTTACGTTTTCGACAGCCCATTGGCGCAGTCAGATTACAAAAACTGTATACTTGTAAAGTGGTTTTCGTTTCTGGGGTATTTGTTACTGCCAAACATCCGTGAATTACACGTGAATAGCCTGATCGCCAGTGCAGGATAAGACAGGAGTAGAAGGGACTTTGATGACCCCAAGGCAACAATATGTCTGGCCAGAGCCGTGTGCATTATTAACACGCCTTCTGGCGGGCCGCTTTTACAACGCCGGCCGTCTTGTTCGGGAATGTCACCCCGATGAACGCCGCAGCACGTCGAGCACGTAAGGCTCCCTGTCCGCGCGCAGTCCGGCAAACGGTGTCCCCGGACGAGAGGGCTCCCACCGTAAAAGAAATAAGCGGGAGAAGACCCCACCGTTAGGCTTCGGTAGTACCCCACCCTCCCTCCCTCCCTCTCTCTTTCTCTAGCTCTCTCTCTCTCTCTCTCTCTCTCTCTTATCAGACTCCATCTCCTCCCTTTTATAACGGACAGGGGCAATTACGTCACAGGAGAAACTGTCTCTCCCTTTTTCCAGTCATTGAGAAAGCCCTACTCGTCTCGCTGGCTTCAGGGGACGGCGTTTTACGGAGCCCATTACACTCCACGTTTTAGGTCAATTATGCAAGAGGTAATTCGCGGAATGAAGGTCGTTCAGCGGGGGGCCGAATTAGTTCCGGCTCGATCGCGACCGCACCACCGCCTTTCTGGGGCGGCGGCAGCGGCGGCGGCGGCAGCGTTCCGCCGCAGTGGAGATCCATTGCCCACTGCCTGCAACTGGGCGGACTGACACTTGGGGTGAAGGACCCAAGTACGGAACGGAAAGACGCCGCCGCGCCTTGAACTATCAGGTGTCACAGGTCGGAGGCTATCGCCATCGCCAAACAATTTACCTATCCATTAATACGACTAGTAATCTTAAGTTTTTAATTCTCACCTTGTGAACTCTTCCCTTCCACATAACCATTACAATTATGCATCACCTTGTCTATTGCTGATCGTTCCTTAATTACCAGTAGGCCTATATAATGATCGATAAGATGAAGAACAATAAGTAAGACTGTCAGTATTAACCCAGTATATCCTTTACTCGAAACGGTTATTAAAATGTAGTGAACGAATTGCATTATTGACTCGGAGACACCATCTGGCATAGTTCGTGCATCTAGTGTAAATCTTTTTACTGGATTAATTTCGCCTATTCGGCGGCTTGATCTTCGATGAATTTGGGCCGGGCGGATTAGCCGAGCGGTCAGTTGGCCTTTGGCTGTGCTGCGGTGAGGACGTGCCGTTTGTATTCTTGCCACGGAGCGAGCGCTCGTGTTGTTTACATCGTACTCGGCCGTTTCGCGCGTGCCGTACTTAGCATATAGATAACTATGGCGCACCAATACAGAAAATCGACGCTCAAATTTACGTTCCGCAACGAAGTTGCACGGCCCAAAGCACTCGAAGTCGAACGATTTCTACGAGAAGAAGTTAAAATCCCGGTGACTGACATTCTCGGCATTCACTTGTCCATTGTGAGAAGTATCGTATATGTCAAGATCATCAACGACGCAACATGTGAACGGATCCTTCGGGATACGAAACAGGGCCTCCGTTTCTGCCATGCTGATGGCAACGTGGGGACTGTGCACGTCGATTATTCTGGCATGGGACTTCGCACGATCAGACTTTTCGAACTTCCTTTCGAACTACCGGTGGAGGACGTCGTGACTGCGCTGCGCCCCTACGGCACGGTCCATGATCATATTGCGGAAAAATGGACGCAATTCCAGACATATCCTGTCCTGAACGGAGTCCGCCAGGTCCGAATAGAACTTAAAAGACGTGTACCTTCATATCTGAATATCGGTGGCCGCCGTGCCATCGTCATCTACGATGGGCAACCGAAGACCTGCTCTGGTTGTGGGAAGGAGGGACGCCTCCGATCAGAATGTATCCAACGTCGAATCACTCAACTGCCGCCGGCTGACGCGGACCCGCCATCGCAGCCGACGCTCCTTCCCGTGACCTATGCAGCAGCCCTCACGACAGCTACCACTTCACCACGACAGCCGACATCCACTGTTGGGTCGCGGCTCCATACTCCAATACAGGGCGATGATGACACACCCGTTCCACAAGCTACGGATTCAACTCCGATGCCGCCGCCCCCGTCGACGGATAACAACATACATGACGACATCATGGCCGTAGACTCGCTTATTGTGCCTACGGCTGCCTTTGTGCCGGTACGTCGTGAATCTTTGCCATCGTCTGACACAGAAGGACACACCAGGAAGCAACGCTCTCCGAAGCGACGGAAGCGGAGGCGTAGAGCAACTTCCGAACGGGATGCGGCACAGCCTCCAAAGGACGACGACTCCACCTTCAATGATGACGCTACCACAGAGGCAGCCGCCATTTGCTGCGGTGTGGCACCACCGAACCTAACTGAGGACACACCACCCTATATCTACAGTGGCAAAATTGGATGCCGATATGCAGGACAGATGCTGCCCACCACCTTCTGGAGTGCAGGCACCCATGCCGCGTCCTGAGGAAGATAGGGAAGCCGATCTTGCTTTGAGTTCTCCGACGTGGGCGGATGACCACGACGACGACCGAACCACGCAAGTCACGCTAACAGAGCCCACACCATTGGCGCCGGCTCTCTAGAAAGGACTGCAGTTGAGGTTTGGGGGGATGTGGAGGTGTCAATACAGTCAGAAGCGTCGTAGGTAATTACAGTCTTAATGGATAACTTAACACCTGCAGTTCGGCAACAAGCTTATCGTATAGCCACGCTTAACATCAACACGATACGAACAGCAGTGAAGATCCAGTTGCTGCGTGAGATGCTTCGTTCTTCGGATGTGCCCTGTTGCAAGAAGTGTATATAGCGGCCCTCCCCATTTTCTACGGTTATGTGACATATGTGTCACCGGCGGACCGGAATGGCAGCGGTACGGCAATACTAGTGCGCGACGGAATTGACATCGAAGAAGTGACTTACCTTCCGTCAGGAAGGGGGCTGGCGATCACAGCACTGGGCACGTGCATCATTAACATTTACGAGCCATCAGGAACTGACCAACGCCGCGAACGTTCGCTGTTCTACTCGGAGGATAACGCCCCCCTCTTTATCAGTCGCTTCGATCAATATATCTTCGGCGGCGACTTTAACTGTGTGCTCCACCCCAAAGACCAAGTCCCACATTTCTCGACTTGTCAAGAACTTCAGCTTCTGGTTCGAGATCTGCTTCTCACCGACACGTGGGAAACAGTGCACGGTGACCGTCCCTGGCCGACATACCTTACTAGTCACTCAGCCAGTCGCCTAGACCGCATTTACGTCTCACGAGCTCTAGCGCCGGGAGTATTGGACGCCGAACGTTGGCCACTTGCTTTCTCCGATCATAGCGCTTTCATATGCACACTCACTCTACAACAGCAGCGGATATGGCGCAGCAGAGGACCCTGGAAGCTGAATGTAGCACATCTTCAAGCCCCGGAATGCTGTCAGATTATCGCCAACACATGGCTGGATCGCGAACGTCGTCTTCCCCGATACCCTTCGACTGTAGCATGGTGGGTGGACTGTGCAAAACCAGCGTTTCGGCGTGTGCTAACACAATTCGGAACAGATGTCGCAGCTTCGCATCGTCACACGTCGGACTTTCATTACACGATGCATCGCGAACTCGACAGCCAACCACCATCTCCAAACTGACAAATGGAAAGCCGTCGAATTAAAGGTAAAATATTGTCTCTCACGAGGAAACGTTTTGAGGGGGTCGTAGTGCGATCGCGACGTCATGACCGAGTGGAAGGAGAAAACCCGTCTATGCATCGCATCGTGCTCGACAGCCGCCGACGCCGACAGCAGCTGATCACAAACCTCATATTGCCAGGTGGTAGGGTCGTAATGACTCAGGCGGCGGTTACAGAAGCCTTTGCAGATCACTATCGCCGGTTTTACGACAAGGTGAATACAGAGGACGAGGAAGCGGACGATCACGTCATACTGCAGCACGTGTCGCACACACTCGACAAAGCAGCAGCGGCGACGTTGTTAGGTGGAATTACACGGGACGACAGCGAGGACGCGCTTAACAAGGGAGCACTCAACAAATCTCCCTGGCCAGACGGACTGCCGCTCGAGTTTTGTCGGACTTTCCGCGATCTAATGATGCCCCGATGGATGATCATGTACCAAGAACGGATGACCCCCGGTTCCCACGTGCTACCTACATTCGTGGAAGGTCTCCTTATACCGTTACGCAAGCCTTCCAGAGGTTGGACGGTCGAGGACTCCAGGCCAATTACAATGCTCAACTCGGACTATAAAATCTTCGCCCGACTACTCGCCAGCCGCATAAAGAAGGTTCTGCCCCTACTCCTCTCAATGGAGCAAACGACACAGGGCGGAGTGACCAACATGCAAACGGCAACCAGCGAATGCAGGGATTTAATAGCCATCGCTACATCCTGTCGCCTTGGAGCTGCTCTGATCTCCATTGATTTCGACCACGCCTTCGACAGAGTTCACCACAAGTTCCTTCTGTCCGTTATGGCCCGCATGGGCTTCTCTCCTGACTTCCTCGAAATCTTTCAGAGGCTTTTCCGTGGAGCTGAATCCGGTGAACTGGCGAATGGACGGATTGCTGGTCCCTTTCCGATCCGACGGTCAGTCCGCCAAGGAAGCCCCCTCTCCATGATCCTTTACGAGATCGCACTCGAACCACTTGTCGGAGGATTGAAAAACAGGCTCTCAGGCATGTCATTGATCACACCATTCACTGCAGTATATATGCTGATGACCTTCTCTTACTTGTCGGATCTGGTGACGAGGCACGCTCGGTGATACAATGGATCAATCGCTATGGATTGGCAGCGGGCAGCCTCATGAATGTGGCCAAGTCGGCAGCGATGCCCATTGGCAGAGGTCTTCACGAGGATGCTTTAGCTCCACTCCCACTAGTTAACAAGATTCGGTTCTTGGGCATAACATTTATACAGGATGTGCGCCGCACGGCTGCCATGAACTATGCACGATTACTACAGGCAATACGCACAGACGTTTGCCGGAACTTACTTCAACGGTTGGACCTCCTACAGCGTGTGGAATACCTCAACCTTCACGTGGCGACTAAGATGATGCACATGGCCCAGGTCCTAACGATATCGGCAGCGATGGCAGACAGACTGCAAGCAGCGTTTGGATATTACCTTACAGCCGGACACCTATTCAAAGTCCGCTACGAAACACTCACCCGCCCTCCGTGTGATGGCGGACTGGGACTTATAAATGTACGAGCGAGAGCTACAGCGTTATACTTGTGCACAATGATGAAATTGTGGACCCACAAAGATGCTTCCCTTACGGTACATCTGTTAGAGGAATTGCTGCCGGCGTCTCTTCTGCCACCTGTCACGGTTGCGCACGTTACTCCCTCACTCTCGCACCTCTCGGCATTTATTCTTGAGTATAGTTACGTGCACCCAATCCTTCCCAACGCTCGCACTCCCAATGCAAGAGACGTTTACAGACTGCTGTTAAGGTTCATCCCATGTGATTGAGAGGAAGAGCCCTACGACCCTATGGCCCGCAGTGTGGAGAGCGGTTCAGAAGCCGTTCCTCCCCACGCCGGTACGAGCCGCGTGGTACCAGGTGGTGAACGGGAAGTTTGTAACACGACAAAGACTGTACGCTATTGGGATGACAGATTCCTCCCTTTGTCCACGTTGCCACCTCGTGGATACTGACGAACACCGTTTAACATGTGGATCGGCGTTAGAGGTATGGCTGCTAGTGCAGAAGATCCTCGCCTGCTACCTGTGAATCGCGCCTCGCACAATTGAGCCATGGCTCCTCCTTTGTCCAGAGGATACTTATTTCCCACCTGGGAAGACTCACGCCCTTACATGGTTTAAAGGCATGTCCATATACTACCTCTTTCGAGATGATGAGAAGGTGGTAGCATACTTGAGTGTACACCCCGATACCGACAACTGTTTGCGAACTATTTGTGCAGTGTCTTCGATAACCCCCCTCACAGTTGGGGAGTACCGGGCAGAGGATGACCGCCTTCATGGGGCGTCACACGCTGCAACATATTGTATCAATTGGGAACTATCTATCATCACGCTATTAGTTTCAAATCCTATTTCATAGTTTAGAAGGAACGCTTGTTCTGTTGTTGCTACGGATGTACATTCTAATTTTGTTTGTCGTTACTGAAAGAAGCCTTTTTCCATATTAAAAAATATAAAAAAATTAAAAATAAAATTAAAAAATAATAAAAAATAAAAAAGTGGTCAGCGTGCCGGAATATCATACCTAACGGCCAGGGTTCGATTCCCGGCTGGGTCGGAGACTTTCTCCGCTCAGAGACTGGGTGTTGTGTTGTCCTAATCACCACCATTTCATCCACATACACACACAAGTCGCCGAACTGGCGTCAACTCGAAAGACTTGCACAGGCGAACGATATACACGACGGCAGGCCCTAGCCACACGGCATTTACATTTTTAATGGTGACATTAATTTTTTATGCGCTGTAGTCTATTTCTGCAATTTTGGAAGGTACTCCGGGAAATTAAGGTTTTTCCAAATGTGAAGTAATGTTAAAAAAAAGCGGTCTAAGGCACTGCAGTCATGGACTGTGCGGCTGGTCCCGGGGGAGGTCCGAGTCCTCCCTCGGGCATGGGTGTGTGCGTTTGTCCTTAGGATAATTTAGGTTAAGTAGTGTGTAAGCTTAGGGACTGATGACCTTAGCAGTTAAGTCCCATAAGATTTAACACACATTTGAACATTTTGATGAAATTGTGATTAGGAGAACAGAGTTCCAATTCCCGAACGAATAAAATCCGACCCTGCTGGGAATCTAAGCCGGGATCCCATTATTTAGCGGCAGCATGAAGTCAAACCGATAGTGTCCGTACCATTAATGTTTATAGGGTGACGCACGTATATGAATGACCAGTACCCCACCTCCCGCCCAACCCGCCCTCCCCTTTCCACACCGACACATTATACATAAGGTTTTGAGAGTACATTCCCTTTTATGTTCACTCTATAACAGATGTTTACAATTATGTAGGCGTCTGGAAAAAAGTATTTCCACATAAAAGTTATAGCACCTATAGCTGTCTTTCGTTGCTGAATTCTTCAATGCCGTTACTTAAGAAATAGTGTTCACCACACACATATGAAGGTGGGATGGCCAGGATCTTGAAACATTATGGAAAAAAAACATGTCCACAAAAGTAACAGGTTGCCGCCAGTTCAATATAAATTACCTTTACCTTCACGACTTCCAGTATTCTAATATATACACAACGGACAACAATTACTTACTAATGGTAATAGGAAAAAGATTAGAAAACCAAATTACTGCATTGAGACAGACAATCCCAGACGTCGACTTATGAGGAGTAACTTTACGATTTATCGTCACAGGCAGATCATTCGAGTGTTCTTACAAATCCGTATGCGGCGAATTGGCACTGCACATCCACGGGTTAAGCCAAACTTTCACTGGTCTGAATCACGCGCTGCAAACGCGAGGCCGTGCCAAGCATCGCAGACATAGCCGAAAATGCCTCGGCCCACACGTCCGCCTCTTAACCTCACATTCCCTACAGTATCAGGTGCGGCCAGCGGACTGTTTCATTACAGTAACAAAATTACGCTACGAGATTCGAATGGAACTGCAAACATCCTGAATTTTTCAATCTACATGACAACTATGGTTCAGCATTAATGTTATACTTCGCCCAACACATGAGCATAAAACATGGTATAGTACTAAGCATTCGAATGTTTTCTGCAGTCGCCTGATAGCGACCAACCGCACCTATAGACTTTGCTTTAACGGCTCCCGCACTCGAACTTCTGAAAGCAACCAACCGTGAAACACGTTGTTGGGCATAGAGATGCTGTAACTTTCCCGCATAAATAAAAAAAAAAAAAGATAATGATGTGTAACCTTCCCGAACAGAAAATTAAAAATAATTGAATTTGAATAATTAAATTTTGATGTATGAAAACTGATAAATCTTAACTCATTAAAAACTAATGAATTTTGACGTAAGCAGCGCTATACCTTGGGCCTGTGAAATCAATCTCAATCTGTCCCTGATAAACAAACTGAAAAATTCTTACCTCGTGATGGTGTCGCCAGATAACGCTGTCTATATATCTGCTCGTAAGTGGCACACCTTAGTGCAATGCTGGCCTATCTACGAAAATGGCTCTGAACACTATGCGACTTAACATCTGATGTCATCGATCTCCCATCTACTAATACTGGATAACATTTGTCTGAGATCTGAATTTGGAGAAAAAATGAGTTTACTTAGTGACACAAAAACACAGCTGGTCGTCTGATCACTAAAGAGCACATCATTCTGATCTGACAAAAATTCTGGAATATTCTAATTTAGATAAGTGACTGGATCAGGACTGGCAATGACTTTAGGGGAAATTATTCTTTTATAGTTGACTGGTAAAAACAATTACATTCTGAATTTTTTGATAAAGGTCTACGTACTATCCATTACACGGGAAAACGGTATATATTACAAATCTGGGTCAACTGGTACTGACGAGTCACAAAAGAAAAGACTCAAACAAATTTATATTAACGTCTCAGACAAGTAACTTAACTAACCGCATGCCAATAAAAATAATAAAATTTACCCTACAGTAGATGGCTGACTTAATTACACTGTTGATTTTTCATTATATTAACCATTATTCATTTGTTCATCATCATCTCATTCGAAGATATCATTTAGCTCTGTGGCTGATCACAATTATTATTCAGTTTCATATAATAAAATTTTACAATTTGTTCTGCACTGTGACTTTAACAACTACTAACTGTGAACTGCACTGAACCAGGGACAGACTACAACACTGTAGCAGCGAGCGACTGCAACTGCGGCAGAGACTGCTCTGACCTGCGGCTCTATTGCAGGTCTCTTTTGACAGGACAAAGGTATTTTAGGTCTCAGGCAGCGTCCGTGAATTGTCGTTCTAGCAAGTGAACAATACATTTAGATCACATTTGCTCCAACAGGGTGGTGAACCCATTACAATGCTCAAGTACACATCTCATATCTGTTCTCGTGTCGATAGAGCTGATCCTTCGTTGACTTCGCAAACTCAAAACAACGAAATTACGTACCCGTAATTTTTTTTTCCTTTCCTTAGGGGTTGCAACCTACCCTCGCGTATTTGAAACTGCACACATTTTTCTCAGTTCATTCGTAATTCCGTAGGAAGTGGTTTAAGTGCTGTAAAATATGTTGATCAAGTCCGCCCAACGAGTACTGAGCTAGTTAATACGCTCCCTTATCATTTAGCGAGTCAGTGCATGGGCTACATGTACTCTGTGAAACTCTATGGTCCCCAAAGGTAAATCTGGTAGCGCAATTGATCCTTCAGAAGATGCAGGCAGGCGACCTGTGATTCTAATTAGTGGTATCAGTATCTAGTCTGTAGGAAATAAGTTCAGGACTCCACTACGATACATGTATTTGCCAAAACTGTAACAAAGTTTAGTATTATGAAACAATCCCATTCACAACGTCATAGTGGATTGTGCTCATATGATAGTGAATCCTTGATGACCGTAGGCTCCTCCTCGTACCAGTTATGTCAAAAGAAGGCTTTAATCATTAAGATTCAATATAATTCAGAGCCTCGCCCCAGCACACTAGTGGTTTCCTTACATCTGTACTGTAGGAAAGATCCCTTATTTTGGGTCGCGTTCCCCTTTCCACTCTTGTGATTTATGATCACACCTTATGGTCTGGTTTCTAGCCTCTGTTTCCAAGGGAACCGGATTCCAGCTCACTGCCACTTTATTCTGCGATACTGCTTAATGCACCGAATGGACTTAGCCTGTCTGCCGAGTCTCGATAAGCGCAAAATTTGGAGAAATAAATACCCTTAAAAACGAGTGACACCTCACAAGGAACCTTCGCGATGATTTCTGGTCCTGATAACTAACGGTATGGTGTACATATAACGCGTAAAGTAAAAAAAAAAAAGTACCACGAATCGAATCATTTAATAGTCGTGACGTCATCGCCTATCGCACATTTCATATTAGTGAAGTCTACAACAGAGACATTGGGAGCTTGTATTACACGTCCTCCACGCCGTTGGTTATCGGGAGCAGGAATCATCGCAAAATAAATGAATCACAATCCGTGTCAGTATGGATTAAACGTGTTGACAACTGTAAAAAAATTAAACTCGTGGTTGATCTCACACATTACTATAGATATTGAAACCTGTCTGCAGTCTTCTCACGCAGCGAAGTGTCCGAGCCACAGCATCGTAGCACACCGCAAGCTGCGCTAAGTGGCCGAGCGGTCTGAGACGGCATGTACGCATTGCGCGGCCCCTCCCACCGGAGGTTCGAGTCCTCCCTCGGGCATGGGTGTGTGTGTTGTTCTTACCATAAATTAGTTTAAGTAGTGTATAATTCTATGGACCGATGACCTCAGCAGTTTGGTCCCTTAGGAATTCACACACATTTGAACATTTGAACACGCCGCAAGAGGGGCCCAAACAAAATGGTGTTGCTCACTGATAAAGTGGGCTGTAGGGTGATAATTCGTTGCCTGCATTTCAGGTGGAACAGCTATCATGCGGAGTCGGCGGAAGTGTCTGACAACGATGCACTGTAATGTGATAGAGTCGTTAAGGTGGCACAGGAACTTTTAGTGTCCGAATGAAGGCGAAGTGGCAGACTACCTGTCTTTGATGAACCGCGAATTGCCACGGAAGGTGAGACCCTGGTGCTCGAAGAAGGGGGGAAGTGTCAAATCGGCCATGGATCCATTTTCAACATATGGCACGACCTATTAGAGAACGACAAATATAGTAGCTACTGGGTTCCGCGACTGTTTACAACCTTTGAAGAAGCACACCGAACCGAAGCATCAAGCCAGTCGAGATGTTATCCGCCTCCGCCTAATCGCCAGTGCCATGACTGCTGCGTGTCACTATGAGTCTGAAACAAAGGGGCAGATCTTTTGGTAGAAACCTGAGGATTTAGCAGCGCCGAATATGGCGAATAGCCATCCCTTATCGCCAAGAAGATGTTGCTTCGGACTGTCATGCAGCGGCGCTTACACATTATGCTCTTAAGGGTCAAATCATCAGAAGATTTCAACACGCAGGGCTTTCTAAACTGTGTTTCGCGGAAGTGAAAAACAGCTCCGAGAAAACCTGTTAATAACTTGATGTTGTGTTTTACGAAAGTTTGACAGAACTAATTGCTTTTTATTAATTTTATTCTCACTTCTGTGTTATTAGCTATGATTTGCTATCGAAGTAATCAATGAATGAAAGAGTTTTTTTCTCGTAGTTCTAAACTTTACAGCGTCCAGTCACATCAATGGACCACCTGTCAAAAGCCTGAATAAGCACGTTTGGAGCACAGACCGCTGTGACACTAGCAGGAAGTGAGTCAGTGATGTTACCGGCAGGGATGTGGAGCCATACCGACCGCAGTGCCGTAGCGAGACGTGCTAGGTTTTACGGTGTGGGGTCCATAGTGCGAGTAGTCCGAAAGAGGTGATCCCGCGTATTGTCGGTTGGTTTTAAATGCGGAGACTTTGGTGGCCAGAGGTGTACGGTAAACTCATTATGGTGCTCTTCGAACCGCGCACAGTATACTGCGAACTGTGTGACACGTTTCGCAGTCCTGCTGGCAGATGCAATCACGCCGAGAGGAAACAAAATGAATGTACGGCTGGACACTGTCCGCCGAAGACAGTAGCGTAGTTGTGTTGATCCATTGTGCCATGCCACGAAAACATTCTCCGGGATACAACGCACATTCCTCCAGACGAGTTTTACAGAGTGTTTGTGTTCAGACGTTTCACGCCGGACATGTCTGTGGGCATCTGTCATCTAGAAAGACCACGTGTCGGCGCCTCTCAATGGACGTCACATTGCGGTCTGGCTTGCAAATTCCAGCCTTCGTCGTCGATGAACAGCATTTAGCACGGTTTATGAACCGAGCGCCTTCAGGGCCACGTGCAGCGGCATGTCATGAAAGGTCATTGAGGAGATATTGTTGAGAGCCCGTTGGTTCACCTTGGCGGTCAGTTGTTCAACAGTTGCACGTCTGTTCGCCCGTACATATTTCCATCGTTCATACGTATCATCTACGGACCGTGATACGTGACAGTTTCCTCGGCTAAGGTTTGACTTGCGACATTTTGGCACGCACTGTATACTTTAATTACACTGACACGCGAACAGTTTACAAACTTAGTTGTTTCAGAAATAATTCCACTCTTGACCCGAAAGGCAATGAACATGCCCTTTTGGATTCAGGTAAATCGCTCCGTTTCCGCATTACGACAAGGACTGCACCGTAACTCCGCTTCCTCCTACACTATATAGCACCCACTGCTACTGTAGCCATCTGCCGTCTCTTAGTGGTTATATCACGTTTACGTCGAACATATGTGGTAGTCACATTAATGTGACTGGACCATGTATTAATCTTAAAAATAAACAAGGCTTTCCGTTAAAATACCTGGACTGTCAAGGGGTTCCGTCAGAGAAAATGTTTGGGAACCCCTGTACTACGGGAACTAGTCAACGGTTGCGGGGCCCTGTCAAAACGAAGCGTTTGAGATAGATGCCCCATGGGATGTTTTTACGCCACTACAATTCCACAACTTTTCTGAAAGAGGCGTAGTAATGCTTGGTGGCTCATTGAACTACGGGTATCAAATGTTGCCTCAACAGACCAGACTCCCGCATTTTCTTCTCATAAGTTGTTACTGACTTCTTCGTCTTTCCCAGTAATAGTACTTGTTTGCATGGGAAGCATTTCGCGAAATACAACGAGATGATTTCTGAAGTAAAACATTTCGTGAATTTCTTGAAGAGCTTAAATGCACACCTGTTCAACAAAGGTCTCCACCAAGCTATCCATCTTTGGGTAAAGTGTGTAGCAAATAAAGGTGGATATCTAAAGGACTAAAACATTCACGGTAGCAGCTCGATTTCTTAGAAGTGACAGTTTAAAATTTTATGATTATCGCTCTTACTCCACTGGATCTTATTTCCTATATAAGCGTTCTGTAATGTAGCGGTTCTTTCAAGTAGGATCACTATTACAAAAGCTTCGGAATGCCCTTCCATTTGTAGTGGTCGAGGTCTTCGATCCGGCGACTGTTCGACGCACTTTTCGCACTACTGCATTCTACGCAAGGCTCTACATTTCCTGAAATAATCCTTCAGCCTGCCGCGATCAAAACAATGAGTCCGATCGGTATATGAATCCAGAGCATTTCCATTCGCGGAAAGATTCTTAGCGAGTTTTAAACAAATCAGCCTATAGCAAGTTCTCCAAGCTTTAATGTGGGTTCTGACGGTTGTGTCGAAATTGGTGCCAAAAACTAATGATTACGTCTTCGTTACATACTCATACTAGCACATTATGCTTTTACTACCGAAACGAAACAGAGAACCATGATACTCGAAAACCAGTGTTACCGACCAAAGGTAACGCTGCCTGCTCGACTCCCGGTGTCCCACATAATTATAACTGCCACGAAGTTTAACGCTTCTGCCGGATTACTGAATCCCACAACCAAGCTTCAGCCTTCTTACGTTAGTCAATACCGGGCTCTCCTGCAAAATTTTCCTCCCCACACTCTTGCCTAAATCAGAAAATAAAGTGAGTGTCTCACGCGGTTTCTGACAATCATTTCTCTCCTAAAATTCGATAAATATATTTTCTTCAGTACCCGGTCCTTCCATTTAACTTTTATGATTCTGGTTCTGCGGCACATCTCAGAAGCGTCTACTTTCTTCTTCATTTTACAACCCGTCATTGACGTTTGATTTATATAAAGTTGTACTCCAGACAAATAATTCTATAAAAGACTACCTAGCTCTTGCATTTGCTTTCCGTAATAATGTATTTCTCTTTTCGCTGAAGGTTTAGCTACATGCTGCGAGACTATTTTATATCCGTTTTATTTTTGCCGTCGTCAACTACTTCTCTTCTCAAACGGCAAAGGTTCCCCACAACGCTTTTTGTTTGTTTCCTACACCAATTTTTAGCACCATAGGATATAAGTAAACGATACATCAGTATCACTGCTTTACTTTTGTAATGTCCGCAATATAACCTCAATCCACTCCGTTCGGTTTATATCTGAAGTCCCTGTACTTGCCTAATTTAACCTATAGTTGACGGCGTGATAAACTAGAGCGACACTCGTATATATTACACCTCACTAGAAAGGTGCGTACATCGCTACTAATGTGTCGTTTGCCAAAAATATCCCAAACACTCTGCCTGCAAACGAATCACTCGCGTATTGGCAGAATAAATACTGTTGTATCAATTGGTAGCGCGCCGCCGGTAGGGACTCGTTTGGTACTTGAGCTGCGCAGAAACGCAACGGCTAAACAACATGTGGGAATGCCAAGTGAGAGCGCATTCCAGTGAATCAGTGAACAGCTACAGAGAAGGTTATAGAAACATGTATGTGGTAACAATTTTTCGAAAAGGAACAGGCATTTATTGTCAAGAGCTGTCTGACTGACACAGCTTATTCTATACGTGTGTCTGCAGTAAAAGTACAGATCGTTTCAGAAAGATTCATTATGTTTAAATAGATTATATCCTGTACGCGAATGAAGACAGAAACTTTGGTGAATTTCAACTAATACATAGAACTACCAAGCGTTATTATCAAAAGAAACGTCTGGTTTTACAAGGGAACATCTTTTACACGTATACGCGTATCACCGCGGATACTTAGAATCAAAGCTTTCATTTGTTTTCCACAAAACATCAATGAACCTTCGATAAGACGCATGACAAACATCCTGACAATACTCAAACCCGCTCCATGATTTGGCGAGCATGCCTGAAGTTCATGCGTTTATGTGCTGTTGCTATATGTCGTCACAATTCATCCGGCATTGTTGGTGTGGGTGACGGATGGACGGCGACTTGCAAAACCCACAAAAGTAAAAACAAACGGTACATTGAGTTCAGGCAACCTAGGGTGCAAATAGTGCCAGTGAGGTCTGTTCGTTCCCTACGAAACATCGTGAAGTCATACTCTCGACGAAATCCGAGAGAGTTATTTTACATACATAAAAAAGTATTGCATGATGCCATTCCTCAGAACTCCTGAAGATAGAGGTTCACTTTGGATCACAGACACAGTCCCTTTGACTGTTTAACTAATCCCGCCCAAAGATGTAAAGCACCATGCATGAGCAGCACCTACCAAACGGAGGGGTCCAACAGCCGATCAGTTCCAGTCATTCAACCAGGAAGGAGGTACACGACTCGTGTTGCCTGTAGTTCAACCATGCCCAGACGCTCTACACCGCGGTTCCATAGCGTCCGCATTGTTACTTTGTACTAGGTAGCGCTCTCAATGAGGGAAGTGTCGGAATGGGCGTCTCGGAATGAACCAAAGCGATGTTGTTTGGACATGGAGGATGTACAGAGAGACAGGAACTGTCGATGACATGCTTCGCTCAGGCCGCCCAAGGGCTACTACGGCAGTGGATGACCTCTACCTACGGATTATGGCTAGGAGGAACACGGACAGCATCGCTACCACAGGACGTCTTCTTAAGACTCAAACTGTGAGCAATAGGCTGCATGATGTGCAACTTCACTCACGACGTCCATGGCGAGGTGCATCTCTGCAGCCACGACACCATGCAGCGCGGTACAGATGGGCCTCGCAACATGCTTAACGGACCGATCAAGATTGGCATCACGTTCTCTTCAGAGATGAGTGTCGCATATGCCTTCAACCGGACAATCGTCGGAGACATGTTTGGAAGCAAACCGGTCAGGCTGAAAGCCTTAGACACACTGTCCAGCGAGTGCAGCGAGGTGGAGGTTCGCTGTTGTTTTGGGGTGGTATTATGTGCGGCCGATGTACACAGATGGTGGTCATGGAAGGTGCCGTAACAGCTGTACGATACGTGAATGCCATCCTCCGGCCGACAGTGCAGCCATATCGGCAACGTATTGGCGAGGCATTCGACTTCATGGACGACAATTTGCGCCCAAATCGTGTACATCTTGTGAATGATTTACTTCAGGATAACGACATCACTCGACTAGAGTGGCCAGCATGTTCCCCAGACATCGAACAAGCCTGGGATAGACTGAAAAGGGCTGTTTACGGACGACGTGACCCAGGAACCACTCTGAGGGATACACGCGGAATTGCTGTTGAGGAGTGGGACAATCTGGTCCAAAAGTGCGTTGATGAACTTGTGGATAGTTATGCCACGACGAATACGGGCATACATCAAAAGAAAGTACGTGCTGATTGGTATTAGAGGTACCGGTGTGCACAGCAATCTGGACCACCACCGCCGAAGGTCTCGCTGTATAGTGGCAGTGTTTGGTTTTCGTGAGCATTAATAGGGGCGGTAATGATGTTTATATTGATCTCTATAACAATTTTCTGTGCAGGATCCGGAACTCTCGGAACCGAGGTGATCCAAAACTTTTTCTTGATGCGTGTATTTTAAATATATGATAATATACAAGATTCACTTCCTTATACCAGCAAGTGAATGTAGACTTCGTATGTGACATGAATTCCGACTTGATACGTTTACACGTTTCCAAGCAAAATGGTTCTAAACAGTTCGACAGACAGACGGACATACAGAAAAGCTACAGGAGGGTGCTATAATAGTTCAGTTTTCATCGTCTAATATGTGTGGCACTGAATTGTGAATGTGTGAATAAGAATCCACATCAAAATCCTTCAGGTCGTTATTGACGACAGGATAACTGAAACTTTGTGAACGCCTCTCTTGCTTTCTGGTCACTGAGGCTTAGTATGGATCACAGAAAGTGGAAAAATCTGATAAAGAATGAAGCAATACGGGATCCATCTTACTGAGTATGCATGCATAATTATCATTTGTAAGTGCGCTAGCACACGGTGGAACAATACCTACTTCGAAAAATAAATGCAACCGTTGGAGCTGATGTATAACTGAATGAAATTCGTGGCTTCGGAGACAGCATTATTTCGCGTTTCGCTGCTGTCTTGGTGTCATCTATCAATATTTAATGACGTGAAAGGGGGACTGGCTCCGGGACAACTCCTTTCACGCCCTCTCGAGCTGCCAGCGACGTCGCGACGCGTCTCGACGCCTCACGCAATCTCATCAATCACAGCGTCTCTTGCACGTTCATTACCGCTCGCAGTTCAGCAGAGACGAGCCATGACAAGGTGTGGGTCTCTGTTGGGAGAAAGAGGTCACACGGCCGATTCCAAGTATGTTTTATATTTACGCTCGCATTAATGATGTGGCGAATGCTCGAACGTACAAGGCCAGAAAACGTGAAGCTCGTCTCGTCTTGGCATGAGTTTCTTTCGGTCTTTCAATGTGCACATATCTGTAGTAGGTGACAAGTATTTTTTTTAATAATTGAATATACGGGTTCCAAAGCTCTGTAGCCTTCATTACATTCACCTTACAATTATAAATAATACGTCAAATGAAAGAGCAACTCAATCCGTTGCGTTTATATTCCTGTGTGCAAAGGGAAGTGTATGGGACGACCGAGAATTGCTGAGGACCATGTTGAACTAATGAGAGTAGCCCCGAGGAATGAGATCGGAAGTCTATTCGTCGATTAGCAATTCGAGTCACGATTATGTGGAATCTTTGAAGGAGACGCTAACAACTACTCCTTGTACTTTGCCGCTGTTACAATATCTAAAGTCTACAGACCACGGTTTAAGTGCCAATTTTGGAGACGAAATGTTGCTGTATGACAATCAAGATTTCCTTGATTATTTCGTCTTCATGGCAGAATCGACATTTTGCGTAAGTGGAAAAGTAAACACACTTAATGAGCGCATTTGATGATCGCAATTGCCCACGAGATGGTACAGCTGCAAGTTTATTGGTCTTTCTTCTTCGGTGCAGCAGTTATTACTGATGCTTCTTATCTCGACGCGCTACAGCTACAGTTCTTTCCTGAAATTGAAGAAGCTGAACCAGAGATCTTTTTTTTTGCAGCAAGGGGCCGGATAACAGATCATGTTTTGTATGACCTAAAAGTTAACACACGATCTGAAGCAATGTGTTTTTTACCCTTCCTGTTTGTTAAAAAATCATATATACGTGTCTCCTCTACAGATGCGCTAACCGACTTTAGAAACAGAATTATTGAAACAGCTACTCCTGACACACTGATCAACGTTTGCGAAGAACTTACCTATCTATTCGATGTGTGAAGAGAAATTTTCATACTGAACACTTTTAAGAAAAACTTTTTGAGGTCATCTGTTATTTGATTATTATTTGTAGGTCTTAAAACCACTATATTCGTTTTGGAACAACGTGTGCTGTGATATATCGCTGTTTCTCCAACAAAACATACACAATATAACGTGACCTAAAGATAAGTCGGCAGAATAAATACGATTATGTTATAATGGAGACAAGTTTCATAGTTACATGTTCCTTAGATTACTATTTATGAAGCTTGGTAATGGCAAAGATCAAAACGGTTTACATAATGTTAACTTCCTTTGAAAAAATAACGTTCAGTTGTTTATTCCTTATCTAGATGCAAGTTCTAGACAGTCCGGGTAAACAATGGAATGCCAGCTTCAAAATGAAATGACGCAGCACTCTGACAAACTATCTGACCAGTCCACGCGGCTGAAGATGTCATCTGGATTGACAAGGATGCAACACTTCCGACACCTCGAAAAACAAATTCTCATACGAAATTCCAAATAATCAACAGTGCTACGGCGCAGAATTTTCACTGTGCACCATGACAGCAGACAGTTAGCTGCCAACGAACAAAAATTAATTAGGTGTCTTTTAAGTTATAATTGAAATTACGCCTCGCAACTGATATTCAAAAATTTTGTTTAATAACACAAGGAAGTTTGCAAAACTTTAGCACTAAATAAGTTGAAATTTAATTTGGTGCTTGTCAGGAATTTCATATTGTTGGGTGAGTGATCAAAGTTCTCGATAGAACCCCTTCGTGAGTTAATCAGGTTTAATTAAGAATAATAAATCCTCAATTTTTTCCTCTTGTGTTTTAATTATGGGCGTTATTACCCCGTCTGAACTCTAGTGGATCACGTTCAACAAACGTCACAACAGAAAATATATATTTTGATTATGTAGTTAGAATAACTCACTGCCTAAACCCTTGATTACAAGATGATCGAAAGTAAGCTCCACATATGACACACTTTTCTGCATACTTGAAGATCAGATATCAAAATAAAAACATTTTTGTATAACATTAACAAATTAAAATAAGTCTATTATATCACCTTCCTCATTTGTACTTCTCTTTAAGGCTTGCATAATATGAAAGGACAAATAGAGCTGAAGTTTGTTGCTTACGGTACGGAGCTGAAACGTTATTTTTTTTTCTTCTACTTAAATTCTCCGCAATATGTAGATTCGTAACTTTTGACGATAATGTCCTAAAATGGTCCCACTTTTGTACATTTCCTTTTCCAGAAAAAAGGAATTAAAATTTTTATGTTTGTCGTCGATGAGCGAGTTACGACACTGATGGAGCTTGTAATGAATTTTCCAAAGCACCCACGTTTCGAGGGCTGTAACATGAATCCTAATTCGAAGAACAAGCAGTTTTGTCGACGTGACAGGGATCACAGCAAGTCAACCATAACTATGGCTAATGTGTTACAATTAGGCTTGTATTTTTTTAAATAGGAAAATAATTATTTAGTCTGTTTTGAGTGAATTTGCTTATATTAATTGCGTTTTTGAGACTGCAAAACTAATATGCATCAGATTTTTTAGCTTGAAAATATCGGAGTCAATTTCCAAATCGCTTCAGATGTAATATATGGAAAATAAAACGAGACAGAAAGCGTAATATGTGCTAGAAGGACATTTTGCAACTACTTAATAGATGCTTCTCTGCTGTCAGTTTCATATGACAGCTATATTGAAATATCGACTCTAATTTGTGCTGGCCACAAAATAGTGATATCAATATCACATAGTGATATCTATATCACATGTTGTGGAAACCACTTAGGTACTTTTGGTTCAGCTCTATCTCAAAAGAGTTTATATACGGTCGACTAAAAATTATTACCTGTAAAAAGATAAACAGCTTGTTTTAACTGTGAGACACTGAATTTCTTATAGCTTGAAATACTTTTTGTCTCTTTTTTCCCCTGTTTACTTAGGCTGCATCCTGATTAATCAACTTCGATCAAGGCAGTGGTAGTAAATGAGCAGCATCCTGCAGCCAAATTTTTGCACCCATCCGCAAAAGTTTAAAATGTTCATACGGTGGAACACTTACAAATATTAATGGATGGTATTTATATACTTCCTTCAAATTAAAACAAAAATAACTGAAAGGCAAAGCAAAACCAATGAAAAAGTGATTAAAACACATTGCACATCATTGAAAATCTTAAAATGAAGCAATATACTTTCAATAAAAAATTAAAGGACATACACTGAGGATAAAGTATTTTTCCGATTGGGCAAAATTAGATGTACTTTAGGGTTGTAGGATGTGAGGATAAGCTTAGGAGTCTGTTGTGTACTACCTTGACGATGATAGTTGAATGTTGACGTTTATGGAAGGAAAACAGAAATGGAAAAGCACTCTGATGTGTTGGCACTGACGTAGTTTCAATAGAGAAACATTCTGAAAGAAGGGAGGAGGGCTGCCCTGACTGTTGTTACGAGGGGACTTTACGGAGACTTGGTAGCTATGTTGGAAAATAGTTTCTTATATCTGAGTCACTTTCAAGTGCAGTGCAGCACTCAGCAAAAATTTGTAACGTGAATGGTACAGATTGCTTCTCAATCAGCTAACAACAAATGACATTTTCACAAATCACAGTCCGGATCTGTTAAGGGTTCTGATACTGAGGAAGCTATCTACACGTATATTTGATATGTACTTAATTCATTAGACATTAAATTAGAAGCTATTGCTATATTTTTCATCTAGCAAAGGCATTTGACTCTGTGAATCACAGTACACCTTTAAGCAAATTAGAATATTCCGATGTAACCTGAAACGATACAAACGTTTTCAAATGCTGTGTCTGACAGAAAACAAAGGGTGTCATTAGGAAAGGTAGAGGTATTTAGTTGTTAGGCATCATCGAACTGGCAACTGAATATATACGGTATCCGGAAAGGTTCCACCTTAGGGCCCTCACTGTTTCCTGTGTATAGCAATGTCCTCTCATCTGTATCACTAGCATACGCCAAGTTTGTTTTGTTCGCAGATGATACAAACATTGCAAAAAGTAGCGTATAAAGCGTACCCTTAGAAAATTTGGTTAATGAAATTTTTATGGGCATTAATAAATGGTACTAGCCCATTCTTGGTCACTAGATTTTGAAAAAAAAAATACCGTTACATGCAGTTCAGAACTTGTAAGAGGTTTCCCACCAGTATATGCCTAAAATGTGACAACGAACAGAAGTGTGCATTGTTAAAATTTCAAGTGGGAGGAGCACACAGCAGCACTACTGATGAACCTAAATAATCTCTATTTCCAATGAGAGTGTTGGCAGGCATAAGGAAGATAAAAATTTTAAAAATTTGCATTTTAACCTTACTTTTATTCCATAATGTCATACGGGATTACTTCGTAGGGTAACTGATCAAGCCAAGCTAAAATTTTCCAGGTCCAAAAACGTGTAATAAGAATTATTTGTTGTGTGATCTGCGAAGGCCTGGTCAGGCAACAGGTGATACTAACTACTGCTCTCCAGTTTATTTAATACTCAATGAAATTTGTCGTTTAAAACGTATCTCTTTTTCAAACCAACAGCACTGTTCATGAAATCAGTACTAGAATTCTCTAATCTTCATAATGGTTTAAAGTCACTTTGGTCAAGAAAGATGTTAATATTCAGGAAAACACATTTTCAATAACTTACCAGAAGGCACAAAAATTTAACTATCAATAAAGCTCAGTTTAAGAAGAGCCTACAGGATTGATAGATGGTAAACTCCTTCTACTCCGCTCAAGAATTTCTTAGTAGAAGCAATTGAAGAGAATGTGTGTAACTGATAATATGAAATAACGTATTAGTACAATCCTAGTTATGTACAAATTTAGTGCGGTAAGGCGATCATAGGAAACAAGTGTTGTAAAATGATTGTTTCTGGTTAGCATTTATTACTTTTTAAATGAAAATATGTTTCAAAATTTACATTATTTATTTCGCATCCATGACGATTATTTCACTTGGGATCTGTGGAAGGTACATTAGCATATGTCTTTCTCATAGCAAATATTTGTAGCGCATTCTTCATCCTGTGAAATGTTATACAATGAAGCGCCAATTAAAGTGGCATAGGCATGCGTATTCAAATATAGAGATATGTACACAGGAAGAATACGGTGCTGCGGTCGGGGGCGCCTATATACGACAGCTGGTGTCTGGCGCATTTGTTAGATCGGTTACTGCAGCTACAGTGGAAGGTTAACAAGATTTAAGTGAGTTTCAACGTGGTGTTATAGTCGGCACGCTAGCGATGGTACACAGAATCTCCGAGGTAGCAATGATTTGGGTATTTTCCCGTACGGCCATTTCTCAAGTGTACCGTGCGTATCAGGAATCCGACATAGCTGCGGCCGGAAAGAGATCCTACAAGAATGGGACCATCGACGACAGAAGTGAACCGTTCAACTTGACAGAAGTGTAATCCTTCCTCAGATTGCTACAGATTTCAGTGCTAGGCCATCAATCGTGAAAACGATTCAACGAAACGCCGTCGATTTGGGCTTTCGATGCCGAACGCCGACTCGTCTACCCTTAATGATTGCACGACACAAAGCTTTACGCCTCTCCTGGGCCAGTCAACATCGACATTTGACTGTTGATGTCTGCAAACATGTTGCCTGGTCGGACAAGTTTCGTTTCAAATTGTTTCGTGCGGATGGATCTGTACGGGTATGGAGACAACCTCATGAATCCAGGGACGCTGCATGTCAGCAGGGGACTGTTCAAGCTGGTGGAGGCTCTGTAATGGTGTGGAGCGTGTGGAGTTGGAGTGAAATGGAACCCCACATACGTCTAGATGCGACTCTGACGGGAGACACGTACGTAAGCATCATGTCTGTTTACCTGCATCCACTCATGTGCATTGTGCATTACGACGGATTTGGACAATTGCAGCAGGACAATACGGCACCCCACACGTCCAGAATTCCACAGAGTGGCTCCAGAAAGACTCTTCTGAGTTTAAACACTTCCGCTGGCCACCAAACTCACCAGACATGAACAGTATCCACCTATCTGGGATGCTTTACAACATACTGTCCAGAACAGATCTCCTCGTACACTTGCTGATTTATGGACAGTCCTTCAGGATTCATGGCGCCAATTCCACCCCAGCACGACTTCAGACTTTAATCGAGTCCAGGCCAAGTCGGGTTGCGGCACTTCTGCGTGCTCTTGGGAGCCCTGGCCGATTTTAGGCAGGTGTACCAGTTTCTTTGGACCTTCAGCGTACATACTGGAGTACTTCCTCACTATGGATAAATTAGAGTACATGTAATGTAATCTATTATAATCTGTAGAAGTTCTGTTATATTCCTTTCTTAAATTAAAGTGGGTAGTGCAGAGCTGGATAACATCCTGGAATGGTTCCCAGGGCCATTTCGGTGCTATTCCTAAGACTTAATCCCTGATGCGGGGTCGCAGCTGTGCCTTACCCCCAAGTGCCTACCTGAGATGTAGCAAGTATGTATTCAGCATGAATACTGTCTTTCTGTTCCCATGAAACCTGAGAAACTCAGGCGGCCGGAGTGGCCGAGCGGTTCTAGGCGCTACAGTCTGGAACAGAGCGACCGCTACGTTCGCAGGTTCGAATCTTCCCTCGGGCATGGATGTGTGTGATGTCCTTAGGTTAGTTCGGTTTAATTAGTTCTAAGTTGTAGGGGACTGATGACCTCAGTAATTAAGTCGCATAGTGCTCAGAGCCATTTGAAACATTGTTTTGAGAAATTCAGCACATCCTCAACAGTATCTTGTCTTCGGCCAAACCTATCAGTTGCCGCCCTCACTAGACACCTCGCATGTTTCGTCAATCAATAAGAAAAGGCCGATCAAACACGCTATTAACCTAGCAAATTGATTATTCGTATTTGTACCTAGGTCAGCGAAAATTTGGCCGTGTTCTCTATTTTGACGCTTTGAGGCATTTTCTACTTCGTCACATCTGCTACAAGCTTGGAGCTACTCCTCGAAAGAGAGTTTTGGTTGAGAACAGAAGCCTTGAATTCTGATCATTCGTTTCGGGGAGTTTTCCCGTGCCGACTATCACATTCACGGGCTGTTTACTCCAGATGATTCTGCATTTTGGGGAAGGATGTCTCCCTTTGTCCTACAGCACGAAATGTTTTGTGTCCATATTCTGAGCAAGCTGCAATTGTCTACCTGTTTGTGCATCTTGCATGGAGAGTTCATTGGGTTAATGTTTTCTTAATTGTGAATGTGAGTTGTATAGACGAGGAACTTTGGTTTTCGTCCTCTTTCAGTCTTCCTAATCATGTCATAAAAACTTCCATGTAATTAACCTCAGTATTTAGTATTTGTTCTCTGCGTCCACGTGTTTCACGAAACACATTGCAGTAAGATTCCAAGTTAGGTTTTAATTTCGTTAAAAATGGTGAACGTGAAATCGATTACCATTTACGAAGCCTATGTTCAAAACTTCTCCCGTGATTAGGCGACCCATCATGGTCAGGCAATGATTCTGAAATCAGATGCTGGATTGTAAGCCGTACCCAGGAGCAGATATGGATGCAGATCACAATTTAGTAGGGTTGATAGGTAGGCTGATATTCAAGAGACTAGTCACGGAATATCAATGCGCAAAGAATGGGAAACGAAAATACCAAGGATTGAGGAGAGACGCTTGAAGTTCTCTTAGGTTATAGGCGATGTGATAACGACTAGCTCAGAAGGCAGTTTAGTTAAAAAGGAATGAACATCTCTAAAAATGGCAATCGTTCATGTTGAAAAGATGAAACATATGTACCAAGAAGTTAGCTGCGAGGTAACGATGGGTAACAGAACAAATACCTGAACTGACCGGCAAAAGAAAGTAGGGAAAAAAATGTTCAGTGAAACTGAGGAATATACAAAAGAGCGCCGTTTAGGAATGAAAAAAAAATAGGAAATGCTGGGAACCAAAGGCGATACGGCTGCATAAAAAACAAAATCTGAAAAGAAATGACTGTCGGGAGGATTGACTCAGCGTAAAGAAAAGTACAAAGCAGCCTTCTGAAGCTTAAAGAAAGGCTGGTAACGTTTAGAGAGCCATGGGAATTCCAGTGTTAATGTTATCTGTTTCAGCTGTTGTGGGGTGAAAGTGAATGTAGATTCGAAAGTGAATCTGAAAGTAATGCTGCCAACATTAAGAGCGCAATGTAAATTCCAGAGTGAATGTTAACGGTTTCGATCGGTTTTTGTGAGTGAAAGTGAGAGTTGATCTGAAAGTGAATCTGAACTTGTAGGTGCCTAACGCTAATTGTGACAAAAATTCGATTGGAAGAAGGCATATTGTCACAGGCTTGGTCAGCCGGTGTTGCAATTTTGAAATGAGAGTTATTATGAATATCGCGTATTAAGTATTTCACTTGAGGGCCGTTGAGACACAGGCAAAGGTTAATTGTGGAATCTAAGCCACTGATTATTATAAGTCACGTTTTTAAACAATACACCCGACTGACTGCACAAAGTAAGACGGTACGTACATTCGAGAGCGAGTGGTTCAAAATAAGAAGTAATACTGTGAAGGAAGTGGGTCATAAGTATAATTACGTTGGTACAGACTCAAATGTATGGGTAGGAACGATCGGGATAGAGACACACGTACATAAAATATACTGTCAATCCCCGTGGCCAGAGTAAAAAGAATTTTGTTAAAATGCATTTATTCATCTCAGAAAGAAAATAATCGGAATTCGTAATTCAGTGAAAAGAAAGACTGCGGTTCTGAATGTCGCGGCAAATATATAGAAACTGACATTGGCGGCCATGGAGGAAAAGACATAAACACATTCACGTACCCCTATTGATGAGCAGCGCCATCGCCTACATCTCAATTCTCCATATAAACTTAAAATAATAATAACCTTTCAGAGTTAGAGGAGCTGGGATCCATGTCATCGTAAATCGGAAAAACATATTTTTCATAAATTGCTTTCATGGTTTAACATAATTTCACTTTAAAATCACACAGCATCTCTTATCAACAGAATATTAGAGGAACCAAAGGTAACTAATACTAAAACTAGTAAAAAGAGAGTGTAAATCTTCTTTTGTCCATCTGTGTCAAATACGCTACTGGCCATTAATATTGCTACACCAAGAAGAAATGCAGATGATAAACGGGTATTCGTTGCACAAATATATTATACTAGAACTGACATTTGATTACATTTTCACGCAATTGGCGTACGTAGATCGTGAGAAATCAGTACCCAAAACAACAACCTCTGGCCGTACTAACGGCGTTCATACGCCTGGGCATTGAGTCAAACAGAGTTTGAATGGGGTGTACAGGTACAGCTAGCCATGCAGCTTCAACACGATACCACAGTTCATCATGACTAGTGACTAGCGTATTGTGACGAGTCAGTTGTTCGGCCACCATTGACCATACGTTTTCAATTGGTGAGAGATCTGGAGAATGTGCTGGGAAGGACAGCAGTCGAACAGTACTTGTATCCAGAAAGGCCCGTACAGGACGTGCAACATACGATCGTGCATTATCCTGGTGAAATGTAGGGTTTCACAGGGATCGAATGAACGGTAGAGCTATGGGTTGTAACACATCTGAAATGTAACGTCCACTGTTAAAAATGCTGTCAATGCGAGCAAGAGGTGACAGAGACGTGTAACGTGTAACCAATGGCACCCCATACTATCACGCCGTGTGATACGCCAGTATGGCAATGACGAATACACACTTCCAACGTTCATTTACCGCGATGCCGCCAAACACGGAGGCGACCATCATGACTTTGTAAACAGAACTTGGATTCATCCGAAAAAATGAATTTTTGCCATTCATGCACCCAGATTTGTTGTTGAGTACACGAACGCAGGCGCTCCTGTCTGTGATGCAGCGTCAAGGGTAACCACAGCCATGGTCTCCGAAGTGATAGTCTATGCTGCTGCAAACGTCGTCGAACTTTTTATGCAAATAGTTGTTGTCTTGCAAACGTCCCCATCTGTTGACTCAGGGATCGAGACGTGGCTGCACGTTCCGTTACAGCCATGCTGATAAGATGCCTGTTATCTCGACTGCTAGTGATACGAGGCCGTTGGGATCCAGTACGGTGTTCCGTATTACCCTCCTGAACCCACCGATTCCATATTCTGCTAACAGCCATTGGATCTCAAGAAAGGCGAGTAGCAATGTCGCGATACGATAAACCGCAATCGCGATGGGCTACAATCCGACCTTTATCAAAGTCGGAAACGTGATGGTACGCATTTTTCCTCCTTACACGAGGCATCGCAACAATGTTTCACCAGTCAACAGCGGCCAAGTGCTGTTTGTGTATGATAAATCGGTTGGAAACGTTCCTCATGCAAGCACGTTGTAGGTGTCGCCACCAGCGCCAACCCTGTTTGAACGCTTTGAAAAGCTAATCGTTTGCATATCTCAGCATTTTCGTCCTGTCGGTCAAATTTCGCGCCTTTAGCACTTCTTCGTGGTGTAGCAATCTGAATGTCCAGTAGTGTACTTTTCACATTAATCTTTGATATGAGAGTCGAATAATTATCTATACATTTATCAATAAGTACAAAAAAGTTAAGGTCCTTCATATCATCTCCTTGAGCGAATTGTCCGAAAGAAATGTCAAAACCCGGGAAATGAGCCCAACCATTTTTCACACTGGTGGTTCTTTCAGTCACTTAAACACGTACTTGAATTACACTGTTCGTGTCATTCAAGGGATTTCTCATTAACATTTTGCTTGTATTATAGTTCTTGTGCCGCTCTGTCACTTAATAGTGTAAACAAAATGTACACACTAGGGTACACGAAATAAAATTAGCTTACATTTACACACGAAAATTCCATCACCGTCATTTACTTCAAATATATGAATAATACATTACGATTTATACAAGTCCATAGTTTACTTTCTTATGTTGGTTAGCAGCGTCATTGTTCCTGCTTATAAATATCATTTTTCAATAGCACGTTACATTTCACATCCTTTTCTGTGACTCTGCAATTACAGTTTTCCTGAAAGTATGTTTCACAAGAAAGTCGCATAGTTTGGTGTATCGATCCAGGCTGTAGGGTTAACACCGGTATCTGAAGTAGTAAGTGGGATAAATTCTTTTTTTATAATTACTTATGCTCTCCCCTGCCTCCCTTTTAAATACCAGGATCTATTTGTTAAAGTCCTTTCTTAGTTCTATAGTTGCCTCATCATGGGCAAGATAAACATGTAACAAATAAAATTCATAGAGATTAGTACTTAGCCTAACTTAACACTAACATATACATAAAAATAGGTACTGTTCTACCTTAAATTCAATGAACATGAGTGTCGTTTTTATTTCGTAACGTGGGATGTAGATCATGAGCTGTAGTGGTAAGACATTAGTTAGTGCATCAGGAAATCGTGTCTCTGCATCTCTTTGCAATATTGTGAATGTCCATTTGAAGGTAGATTTTGCGTTCCATTCAAATTGTCCTCCTGCATCATGCCGTCAGTCAATAATGCGTCAGTTTCAAGTAACCGCACAAGTAACAATTAGTCTGGCAGCACGCTACGCACCTTTTGGAGTCCAGTAGCTGTGCACCCACCGCCGGGCAGCGATGCCGCGAGTGCAGGTCAGTACATCTGTATGAAGTGTTTTTTGCAGCGTTCGCAGCATTTACGAGACTACTGTACCTGCTGCAGGTACAAAAAGCTGGCTGAAGCCAGAGATAAATTCTGCGGAAATTTTTACAAAGGTACAGACGGTGTTTAGAAAGGATAGATTGCACGCAACCGGTGGTGGAGTGTCCGTCGCTGTTAGTAGTAGTTTATCCTGTAGTGAAGTAGAAGTGGATAGTTCCTGTGAATTATTATGGGTGGAGGTTACACTCAACAACCGAACTAGGTTAATAATTGGCTCCTTTTACCGACCTCCCGACTCAGCAGCATTAGTGGCAGAACAACTGAGAGAAAATTTGGAATACATTTCACATAAATTTTCTCAGCATGTTATAGTCTTAGGTGGAGATTTCAATTTACCAGATATAGACAGATGTTTAGGACGGGTGGTAGGGGCAGAGCATCGAGTGACATTATACTGAGTGCACTATCCGAAAACTATCTCGAGCACTTAAACAGAGAACCGACTCGTGGAGATAACATCTTGGACCTACTGATAACAAACAGACCCGAACTTTTCGACTCTGTAAGTGCAGAACAGGAAATCAGTGATCATAAGGCCGTTGCAGCATCCCTGAATATGGAAGTTAATAGGAATATAAAAAAAGGGAGGAAGGTTTATCTGTTTAGCAAGAGTAATAGAAAGCAGATTTCAGACTACCTAACAGATCAAAACGAAAATTTCTGTTCCGACACTGACAATGTTGAGTGTTTATGGAAAAAGTTCAAGGCAATCGTAAAATGCGTTTTAGACAGGTACGTGCCGAGTAAAACTGTGAGGGACGGGAAAAACCCACGGTGGTATAACAACAAAGTTAGGAAACTACTGCGAAAGCAAAGAGAGCTTCATTCAAAGTTTAAACGCAGCCAAAACCTCTCAGACAAACAGAAGCTAAACGATGTCAAAGTTAGCGTAAGGATGGCTATGCGTGAAGCGTTCAGTGAATTCGAAAGTAAAATTCTATGTACTGACTTGACAGAGAATCCTAGGAAGTTCTTGTCTTACGTTAAATCAGTAAGTGGCTCTAAACAGCATATCCAGACACTCTGGGATGATGATGGCATTGAAACGGAGGATGACACGCGTAAAGCTGAAATACTAAACTCCTTTCTCCAAAACTGTTCACAGAGGAAGACCGCCCTGCAGTTCCTTCTCTAAATCCTCGCACAAACGAAAAAATGGCTGACATCGAAATAAGTGTCCAAGGAATAGAAAAGGAACTGCAATCACTCAACAGAGGAAAGTCCACTGGACCTGACGGGATACCAATTCGATTCTACACAGAGTACGCGAAAGAACTTGCCCCACTTCTAACAGCCGTGTACCTCAAGTCTCTAGAGGAACAGAAGGATGACTATGCGATATGTGATTGCCATCCTCCGACCGACAGTGCAACCATATCGGCAGCGTATTGGCGGGGTATTCGTCTTCATGGACGACAATTCGCGACTCCATCGTACAAATCCCGTCAATGACTTCCTTCAGGATAACGAATCGCTCGACTACAGTGGCCAGCATATTCTCCAGTCATGAAGCCTATCGAACAAGCCTTGGATAGATTGAAAAGGGGTGTTCATGACGACGTGACCCGCCAACCACTCTGAGGGATTCACGCTGAATCGCTGTTAAGGAATGGGACAATCTGGATACTGCTACTGCACATTTCGTGGACCAGCCATGTTGTTGTTGCTAAACTGAGGCTACAAATTACTGTAAGCGTTACCCCACTGATTCCCGTTAGCGTTATTATTCCTTGATCAACTTCTGGCTAGTATGCCATGACGAATACAATCATGCATCACTGCAAGAGGACGTGCTATTGTGTATTGGAGATACCGGTATGTACAGCAATCTGGACCACAACTTATGAAGGTCTCGCTTTATGGTGGTACAACATGCAATGTGTGGTTTTCATGAGCGATAGAAAAGGCGGAAATGATGTTTATGTTGATCTCTTTTCCAATTCTGTACAGGTTCCTGAACTCTCGGAACCGAGGTGATGCAAAACTTTTTTTAATGTGTATGTAGTTTTCACTGTGGGGCATTTCGATCATGACTATGCCCTGGGTTTATATGCGTAATGTTTCTTTCTGCTTAGGACTGATAGGGTTGATTAGTAATTGGATACTGCCACTGCACATTTAGTGGGTCAGCCATGTTGTTGTTGCTAAATTTATGCTGTAAATTACTGTATGAATTACCCCTCTAATTCCCCTTATCGTTACTATTCCAATTTCGTATCCGGTTACCGGAGTAGCCACAGTAGTTTCTGTCACCATTTTTTCTTTTCCTTTTATAACCTGGGTTAAAGTTTTGGTTACAGTTATTACAAAAATTTCCTCCCCAACTTGAGCCTGGCATATGCGCAGCTGCGACGGGATCGACAAAAGCTCGTCGTGACTCAGCCGCGCACTCTACATTGTTGATGCCGTACTGCGGCTGGCGCTGTTGAGGCTTGTTGCCACCACTGCTACGTAAAGTATTTTGGTTGATGTGGGTCTGTCTTGCATCTTCATCAATTAAGTCAGTAGAGTCCTAGACAGATAGAAAATACTGCAAATTGCTTTCGGGTACTTGTAAAAGCTTTTCGGAATATTAAGGCGTAGTTTAGCTTTCAGAATGCGTAGTACGTCAGTGTGTGTCACTGGCTCATCCCAGAACCTCGGCTTATTTATATAGTTCTCAAAATACTTTCGCAATGATCCAAAGTTTGGGATGTTCATGGTTGAATTGGGCTTTTCTTAATCTCTCTTGAACGCCATGTGACCAGTACTGTTCTAATGTCTGACAAGTTTCTGACATTTCCAACGGCCATAACGCTCCATCGCTTTGTATATAACCCGTACCATATTATATCTTTTGCTGTGTCGATCACGTTATAGGCAGTACATTTTTGAATTATTTTATAAAAATTATCGGATGCACAGACTTCTTTTCAGGGACAAACACTTGAAAGTGCCGGTATTTTATAAGATTCTCTTCTAACAGAACCGATGACAAAATGGGTTCAGCTATATGCTGTTTCTTACTTGCGTAACGGTGTCGTTGGCTACTGTACCTTTCATAATTTCGTGAACACACATGCAGGTTAGCGGTAGGATAATCAATATCGCTCTTTCCTGTGAGCATATTTTCAAGCTCTTCTTCTGCGTCTTGGTGTCTTTATTTAATTATACTAAGTTTCCTGTCAAGTTGCTCGGCTATTTCATTCTGCCAGCCTGGTAATACCTGTGTCAAAGTTTTCAGTATCTGGCCCGTGTCAGTTTGCAGTTTAACTACAGATGTGTTTTGTGTAGCGTATACGTGTTCCATTGTGTTACTTATTGCTTTTTGTAGCCCTGTTTCTATGGTTTATGTGTGTGTCTTTTTCTTCTAAACAGCCCTCAAAATGCAGTTTTTTTTCTATTTTGTCATGTCCTCAACTTGATTTATAGCTTCCTACATTTCTGTATTGAGCTCGGTTTGCTGTACACATAGCATAGAAATTTTCAGTTAACTTACGTATCTGATCTGGCACGCCGGCAGGAGTGGCCGAGCGGTTCTAGACGCCATAATCTGGAACCGCGCGGACGTTACGGTCGCAGGTTCGAATCCTGCCTCGGGTATGGATGTGTGTGATGTTCTTAGATTAGTGAGGTTTAAGTAGTTCTACGTTCTAGGGGTCTGATGACCAGAGACGTTAAGTCCCATAGTGCTCAGAGACATCCATAGCTGTAGTTTTCAAATTATCAATATCATCATTATTGGAATTTAAATTTTCATGCACCACTTCTATTACCTGATCCGCTACCTCTCTTTTTAGTTGTGTTCTTTGTGTCTTCAGGTTACTGTGCATATCAGCAGGGCTTTTTACATCTCTGTCGAGCTAGTTCATTTCAGTTGTTACATTTCCTATCTGTGTTGTGATATTGTCTACTTGTGTACTGACGTTGCTTATCTATGCTGTGATATTTCCTAACTGTGTATTCATTTGGCCCGTTACATTCATTATCTCTGTTGTGAAATTTTCAATCTGTACATTCATTTGGGCTCTTACGTTTCCTATCTGTTTTGTGCCACTGTCTACCTGTGTAGTGACATTGCTTACCTGTGCTGGGACATTTCCTATATGTGTGTTCATTTGGACTGTTATCTGAGTTACAAATTGTGACATCAAATCTGTCTGCATCACTCAAAACATCTGCATATTCTCTGGCTGTACTTGACTTCGAACATTTGCGGTATCCGGAACACATTCCAAAAATGACATATTATCGTCTATCGCTTACGACTGAGTACCAAAAGTCGCTGCGACTACGTTATCAGTATCTGCAATGTTTTCTATCTCTGTGATAAGCATAGGTTGAGCAACTGATTCCTCATCGGATGAAACATCCATCGTTTTGGTTAGTGATCTTAATTTCACCTTAGCTGTATAAAAACCGTAAACCAGCGTGCAGCCGAACTTCACTACTATTGCCGCTCGTATTACACATAACGTAAACAAATCACAGATGACGTCGCTCTCGTCCGTGAAATTCAATGTAGTGAAATATGTCTCTGGTGAAACAGTATACTGATAAGTGACTGCTACGCGCACAATCAATGAAAATGATTTGTCATCTTGTGACAGATTCACTTACAATATAAGTACACTACTAAATTTTACGCAAATTCAAATCAAAAGAAATTGGAAAAATTAATGCGTTCTACGCAGTGGGTGTCGGAAAAATGAAAGACTAGTCCACATTTACGGTCAACCAAAAGCGTAGTAGTGCTGTTGCTCTTACCTTACGTATTTTCTTTTGCCGGTCGGTTTCCTTGATAATCAGTTTAAAGTTTAGAAACAATTGGTGACAATCACAATAATGGATCGAAAAAATTAGTTAATATTTTTCAGTTTCAAAATTGGTAGTAATTTCTTCTGAAACGTAGGTCATGGCACTTGGTCACCGTTGTAACCGCACTGTTAAAATTGTTATAGCTTATTCACTCCGTGTCGTAATTTTGAAATAAGAGTTATTATGAATGTCGCGTAATGAGGTTTTCGCGCTCCGCTCCCGGTAGCTGAGTTGTCAGCGCGACAACATGTCGTTCTTAAGGGCGCGGGTTCGATTCCTGGCTGGTTCGGCGATTTTCTCCGCCAGGGACTGGGTATTGTGTTGTCCTAATCATCATTTCATCCCCATTGACGAGTAAGTCGCCGGTGTGGTAACAAATCGAAAGGAGGCCCTACTCACATGACAGTATATCGCGTGAAGCGCCGTTGTGACACAGACAAAGGTTAATCGTGGAAACTAAGCCACTGAATATCATAAGTACAGTTATTAAAGAATACACCCGACTGACTATACAGAACAAGAGGCATGTACATTCGCGAGTGAGTATTCAAAATAAGAAGTAATACTGTGATGGAAATGGGTCATTAGAATAGTTACGTTGGTACAGCCTCAAATGTATGCGAACGTACGATCGGGATAGGGGCACGTACATTCTAAATACTACCGCTTCCCGTGACCCGAGTAAAAAGAATTGTGGTTAAAATGCATTTATTCATCGAAGAAAGAAAGTAATCGGACTTCGTAATTAAATGAAAAGAAAGAATGCAGGTTCTGAATGTTGCGGCAAATATATCGAAATTGACGTTGGCCATCTCGAAGGGAAAGAGATGAGCACGTTCACGTACCTCTACTGTTGAGCAGCGCCGTAGTGAAGATCGTCGCCTCCATCTAAATTATCCATATAAAATTAAAAAAAATAATCTTCCAGAGTTACTGGAGCTGGGATCCATGGTATCGTGAATCAGAAAATCATATTGTTCATAAATTTCTTTCATGGTTTAGCACAATTTCTCTTTAAAATTACACAGCGCGTCTTATCACCACGACATGGTAACAACGAAAGGTAACGAATACTAAAACTAATAAAGGAAGAGCGTAAATCTTCTTTTGTCCATGAGTGTTACATACTTGTCACATTAATCTTTGGTGTGAGAGTCAAAGGATTATCTGTACATTTATCAATAAGAAAAAAAAATTGTTAAGTCTCTTTGTAATACATAAATGAAACTGAGAGAATGTTAAGGAAATCATACCATATCTGAAACTCATTATAATCACAAAATCTGGTTATGAACTTTGATAAAAGAGAAATACTTTCCTTTGAAAGTAAAGTTCGTCCTTGCGATATTTAATTGAAGGAAGAACGGGTTCTTTACACATTTTGTCTTTCCTGGGTGCAAACTACAGAGGTATGCAAAGGTGAAATGCCTATTCTAAAAATATTATAATTCTTTGTTGATAATTTTTGATAATGGTTTTTAAATAAACTAAATTTAATTTACTCTTGGAATATGGACAATGGCTCTGATTTTAATGAATTTCATTCCAGTTTCGTTTACTTTGACTACACAACATTGAATGATATTTTAAATATAGTTACGTTTTCTCTGAAATCACGTAACAATAATTCAAGAATTTCAAAAACTGAACTTCACTTGCATAACCTCCACTTAAACAAAATTGCAGAATGTAATTATTAAGTCCTTTTCTCACTCAATGATAAATAACGAAAAGAATAAAAGCAAGAAAGATCCCTGAACTGGATGTCTGACGAACCACGAATATTGCATTATCAAACCTATGCCTCAACCATAATAAATTTAATCATTATCCGCAATCCATTCTTCAAAAATATAACCGTGCCAATGTAAAAAATCAATTCTTATGCTCCCCGGAATGAGTATTCTACTGAATCGTAATATAATTCCCCAAAAATATTTACTGTTTGCCCCTTTATGTTATTAAACCAAAACTTGCCTATTCATATATTACTAGCGCAATTTACGAAATACAAAACAAGAGAAATTCTTACAAACATGAACAGAAACTCGTTTCACTTTCCCTTGGCGTCTCCGGCCAGAATTTTGCAGGGTGAGATATATAAGTAACAAAGGTTAGACTGCAGAAGGATGTAGGTTGCAGTGGGTACTGGGAGATGAAGAGGCTTGCACAGCATAGAGTAGCATGGAGAGCTGCAACAAACCAGTCTCAAGACTGAAGACCACAACAACAGGCTGCAAAATTCGGTAACGAATTAGAAAGACCAACAACATGAATAGATACAAAGAAATGATAACCATAAGAAGTATAAAATGATAACAGCATTTATAACTTGCAAACTCTTTTCAACAGTCGTGCGTACGCGCACTAATAGTGCTTGACAAATTGTTTTTAATCATTGTACTCAGGTTCTTGAACAGTTACTGAGAAACTGGTTTAAATATCGATCACAGGCGCATGAACACCCCCAATAGCCTAGTTTAAGACATAATGCACGCACAACAAAAATGCATAAACACCAACGTGAGCAATGAATCAGTAAGGAAACAAATGTGGTAAAGTCAGAGTTTTATGCATCATTACAAAACCTGTGTTGTCATCGATTAATTAAGTGTATTCAGTGAAAATCTTAGTTGACGTGAGTATATGCAGTACACCACTAAAGAAAACTCATCAAAGTGTGTTTTAAAGCAAAGATACATGAAATGTGTTCGAAGCTGCGAATATAGACAACCATTAGACGTACAATTGTATGACGACAGTGAAAATTTGTACTGGAGCGGGAATCGAACCCGTATTTTCCGCTCATCGCAAGCGGTCCCTTAACATTATGCTGTCCTAGCACGACTAACGATCAGATACAAACTTCCGTGCGTCGTCAACATGTGTTTCCAACCTGTTCTCGTACATCCATTACGAGTATTCCCGTACAAGAGACATTTTACTCTTGAGCAGCTACCTCGGCAGCTCCCACGCAATGAAAATATCTTAGACCTTGTAGCTACAAACAGCCTGGACCTTATTGACAATGTCAGTATAGAAACGCGGATGAGCGATCATGATCTCATTATAGCAACTATAATTACAAACGTTAATGAAACAATCAGGAAGGCTAGAAAACAGTTTTACTAGATAGAACAGATAATCAGTTGTTAGTAATTCACTTAGATAGTGAACCGACATTACTTAATTACATAAAGATCGGTGTAGACGAATTACGGACCAAGTTTAAGCAGATTGTAAATAGTGGTTTGGAGAGTTATGAGCCTAGTAAGTTGCGTAAAGTGTGGCTGAGACCTTTCATGGTTTAATGACAAAATACAGAGGATCCTGAGAAAGCAGAGGCTGTTGCACTCTCGGTTCAAAAGGGAACGCACAAATTCGTGTGCCTGTGAAAAGATCTATGAGCGGGGCATACAACCACTACCGTCACACGTTAGCAAAAAATCGGGCAGAAAACCAGAAACAGATTTGTATTATGTAAAATAGCGAAGTACGTCTAAGGCTTCCATTCAATGCCTTGTTGACCAATCTGGTGTGGCAGTTCTAGCTAGCAAAACGAAAGCCGAAGTTTTAAAATTCACGTTCAAGAAATCGTTCACACAGGAGAATCGCACAAACATACTGTTATTTGACATTCGGAGAGGCTCTCATATGAACTACATAGTAATAAGTATCCATGGTGTAGAGAAACCGCTGAATGATTTGAAAGCAAACTGTCATCAGGTCCAGATCGAACCCCAATTCGATTTTACAAAGAGTGCTTTACAGCACTTGCTCTTTACCTAGCCTGCATTATTTATTGTGAATCTCACGTCCAGCACGAAGTACCAAGTGCCTGAAAAAAAAAAACACAGGTTACATCATTATATAAGAAGGGTAAAATAACGGACTCGCAAAATTACAGACCAATATCCCTAACTGCGGTTTGCTGCAGAATCCTTAAACATATTATCATTTCGAATATATTTAACTTTCGTGTGACTAGGAATCTTACGTTCACGAACCGGTGTGGTTTTAGAAAGCAGAGGGCGTCCGAAATTCTGCTTGCTCTTTTCTCACATGATATACTGCAAACTACGGGTGAAGAGATACAGGCAGATTCCGTATTTCTAGATTTCCGGAAAGTATATGACACTGTGTCCCTTTGCAGGCTGTTAACAAAGATACGAGCGTATAGAATAAGTACACAGATATGTGAGTGGCTCGAAGATTTCTTAAGTAATAGAACCCAGTACGTTGTCCGCAACCCCGATGGTTCATGCGACACAAGGATATAGTCAGGAGTTCCCCAGGGAAGTGTGATATGACCGCCGTTGTTCTCCATGTATATAAGTGAGTTCTCGGAAAGGCAGGGCAGCAGTTTGCCGTTGTATGCTGATGATGCTGTATAGTAAGGTGTCTGTGTCTTTAGCAAGATACAAGATGACTTAAACCAAATTTCCAGTTGGTGCGATGAATGGCAGGGATCTGTAAATGTACAGAAGTATGAGGTAAAGGTGATGAGTAGCAAGATGAAACCCTTTAATGTTCGGGTACAGTGTTCTGATTGACACAGTCAAGTTGTTTAAATATCTGCACAAAGCGATATGAAATGGAACGAATATGTGAGAACTGTGGTACAGAAGACGAATGGTCGACTTCGATTAATATGAAGAATTTTCGAATAGAGTGGTTCACCTGTAAAGGAGACAGCATATAGCACTCTGATGCGACCTACTCATGGGTACTGCTCGAGTGTTTGAGATCCGTACGAGATCGGATTGAAGAGAGACGTCAGAGTATTTCAGAGGCGAGTTACCAGATTACTTACCGATAGACTCGAACAACATTTAAGAAATACTGAGATGCTTCGGGAACTTAAATGGACATCCCTGGAGGGAAGGCGATGCACTTTTCGAGGAACACTGTAGAGAAAATTAAGAGAACTGGCATCTGAAGCTGACTGCCGAACGAATCTACTACCACCAAGGTAAATTGCGCGTAAGGAATACAAATACAATATTCGGGAAATTAAAGCTCACACGGTAGCATACAGACGGTCGATTTTCCCTCGCTCTATCTGCGGGTGGAAGAGAAGAGAAAATAAACAGTAGTGGCACTGGGTACCCTCCGCCACGCACCGTACGGTGGCTTGTGGGGACAGCGATGTAAATGTTGAATGACGTCTGTCCGGTGTAGACGGAAAAATACGATATTGCACTGTCTGTGTTATTCCGAAGTATGATGCAATGTTCCTTCGGAGATATGCATATCCAAAGACACATGCGCTGAGGCGACTACAACCGTTATGAAATACGTGAAATATATGCGCAGTTGCGAAAATAGACAACCATGAGACGGTATAATGGAATGAAGATAGTGAAAATTTATGCACGATCGGGATTCGAATCCGGATTTCTCACTTATTGCGAGCGTTCGTTATACCTTTCGGCTGTCCCGGCCGAAAGCAGACAGGCATCTCCCAAGCAACATGCAGCGTAATTCGGAGTCTTACATTACACGACACTGCATTAATACTTGTTACATAAATCATGAATACGACATTTCATAATTATGTGAAACGTGTCAATTTAATATAAGTTTTCCTTAGATGTTTTTTTACAGTTACTACTTCACACCTACAAATTCATCTACCGAGTATAAAGTGCCGTTATTTAGAAATTCTTTTAATTTATTTGCTGGTAGGCGTTCTGTCAGACTTGTAATGCTACCGTTGTGCCAAAGTCAGATTTAATCCAGAATAGTGAAGATCATCCATTCTCCTAGTGTTGTAGCTATGCACTTTGCCGTTATTTTGGCCTGGGGTGTGTTTTCAATAACAAATTTCGTAAGTGAGTATATGTATTGCGACGGTGCTGTGAATATTCTGAGTTCCTTGAATATATGACTGTATGGTGATCTTGAATGGATTCAAGACTTTGTGTAAAGAGTACTTTTAATGATGAATTACCCCAAAATATGATACCATATGAAAGCAGTGAATGAAAATAGGCATAGTAGGCTAATTTACATATATGTTTATAACAGAATTTGCAATAGCACTAAGAGCATAAGTACTTAAACCTAACGTTTTCAGCAGATCATCAACATATTTATTCCAATTCAATTTCTCATCAGTGCACACGCTTACAAAATTTTAATATTCTGCCTTAGCTACATACTTCTTTCCAGAGTCCAGTATATAGCGTTGATGTTATAGCATTTACTGTACAGAATTGTATATACTGTGTTTTCTCAAAAGTTAGTGAGAGTCCATTTGTAAAGAATCGCTTAACAATTTTCTGAAATACGTTATTTACTATTTCCTCACCTTATTATTGTTTGTTCGGTGTGATCACTATTTTTGTATCATTAGCAAAAGGAACTAGCTTTGCATTTTCATGAATACAGTGTGGCAAAACATTAATGTACAGGGTGTTCCAGAAATGACCGGTATATTTGAAACGGCAATAAAAACTGAACGAGCAGCGATAGAAATACACCGTTTGTTGCAATATGCTTGGGACAACAGTACATTTTCAGGCGGACAAACTTTTGAAATTACAGTAGTTACAATTTTCAACAACAGATGGCGCTGCAAGTGATGTGAAAGATATAGAAGACAACGCAGTCTGTGGGTGCGCCATTCTGTACGTCGTCTTTCTGCTGTAAGCGTGTGCTGTTCACAATGTGCAAGTGTGCTGTGGACAACATGGTTTATTCCTTAGAACAGAGGATTTTTCTGGTGTTGGAATTCCACCGCCTAGAACACAGTGTTGTTGCAACAAGACGAAGTTTTCAACGGAGGTTCAATGTAACCAAAGGACCGAAAAGCGATACAGTAAAGGATCTGTTTGAAAAATTTCAACGGACTGGGAATGTGACGGATGAATGTGCTGGAAAGGTAGGGCGACCGCGTACGGCAACCAGAGGGCAACGCGCAGATAGAGCAGCAGGTGATCCAACAGCGGCCTCGGGTTTCCGTTCGCCGTGTTGCAGCTGCGGTCCAAATGACGCCAACGTCCACGTATCGTCTCATGCGCCAGAGTTTACACCTCTATCAATACAAAATTCAAACGCGGCAACCCCTCAGCGCCGCTACCATTGCTGCACGAGAGACATTCGCTAACGATATAGTGCACAGGATTTATGACAGCGATATGCATGTGGGCAGCATTTGGTTTACTGACGAAGCTTATTTTTACCTGGACGGCTTCGTCAATAAACAGAACTGGCGCATATGGTGAACCGAAAAGCCCCATGTTGCAGTCCCATCGTCCCTGCATCCTCAAAAAGTACTGGTCTGGGTCGCCATTTCTTCCAAAGGAATCATTGGCCCATATTTCAGATCCGAAACGATTACTGCATCACGCTATCTGGACATTCTTCGTGAATTTGTGGCGGTACAAACTGCGAATACCTCGTGGTTTATGCAAGATGGTGCCCGGCCACATCGCACGGCCGACGTCTTTAATTTCCTGAATGAATATTTCGATGATCGTGTGATTGCTTTGGGCTATCCGAAACATACAGGAGGCGGCGTGGATTGGCCTCCCTATTCGCCAGACATGAACCCCTGTGACTTCTTTCTGTGGGGACACTTGAAAGACCAGGTGTACCGCCAGAATCCAGAAACAATTGAACAGCTGAAGCAGTACACCTCATCTGCATGTGAAGCCATTCCGCCAGACACGTTGTCAAAGGTTTCGGGTAATTTCATTCAGAGACTACGCCATATTATTGCTACGCATGGTGGATATGTGGAAAATATCGTACTATAGAGTTTCCCAGACCGCAGCGACATCTGTTATTGACAATTGTAACTACTGTAATTTCGAAAGTTTGTCCGCCTGAAAATGTACTGATGTCCCAAGCATATTGCAACAAACGGTGTATTTCTATCGCTGCTCATTTAGTTTGTATTGCCGTTTCAAATATACCGGTCATTTGTGAAACACCCTGTATATTGACAACGATAAGGGACCCCACACTGAACCCTGCTGGACACTATTCTTGATATCTCCTATGTCAGAACACTCTGATGATTTTTCCAGATGATCTGTACTGTTAATTTCAACCTTCTGCATTTTCTCAGTTAAATATTAATTTCAATATTCATGCACTGTGTCACTCAAAGCACCATGCTTAAGCTTATCTAGAAGCATTTTATGATTCACACAGTCCAAAGCCTTTGAAACCTCACAAAATCTTCCAAGGTTCAGGTACAGTTATTTAGAGCATTTAATATTTGATCAGTGAAAGCACACACAACATTTTCTGCTGTGTGCAGTTAGCACACTAGACTCACATTCGGGAGGACAAGGGTTCAAACCCGCGTCCGGCCATTCAGATTAAGGTTTTCCATGATTTCCCTAAACCTCTTCAGGCAAATGACGGGATGGTTTGTCTGAAACGGCACGGCCTCATTCATTGTAAAATGTTAGCGGTTACGGAAAAATCTAAACGTCTACGTTACCTAAAGTCAGTTATAATAATTGAACTATTTGAAGATCTATCAATGTTGATCTCGAATTTCGCTCTGTATTAAGAAAGAAACTAATTTTGTTAGTACTACTAAACCACAACTGTTACCAATACCACACCGTATCTTCTTTAAAAGCACAAATTCAAGCCACCACTGGAAACTTAACGAAATAAAACACAGTGAACGTAAGTTTTACTGAAGTATTTCACTACAAATAATAAGAACACTCAGCTGAAAACTCGAGTACTAAATTTAATAAATAACTTCAACACACAAACCACTCTATAGAATACGGTGGTCGAAAGTTTCCAAAAGTTTATTAAACCGTTGTTTCACCAGAAGCAAGACGAGACGTCGTTGAAAACTACTTAATTTATTAACCAAGAAACAGTGCAAACAGCTTTGCCGGAACTTAAGAACGCTACAGCTACAAACGCACTATGTGAAAAGTATGTACGCTGCTAATATTTGGATGAACTAACTACTGAATTTAGTATTCGAATACAGTGCACAAACAGTTTTTTCAGTACCTAGCTTTAGAACTGCTACAGATGCAACCCCATGCAGCAAGACTTTCGATCCCACGTATGTAGTGACCAGCCGATTCTGAGTTGCGCCACGTAGTCTCCAAAACAAGGCCAATTATCCTGGTTGCCGATCGATTGTGGGCGAAAAAGGTAAACACATGCGGATGCCAGATTAGAAGACGTGTTGTAGGGTGTTTGCTAACCAAGATCCTTGGTCCTTTCTTCCAGGTGGCATTTGTTACTCTGTAACTGCAAGGCATCTCATTTGTTGGTAAAAATGTCAGTGCAAAGAACACATCCCTATGAAGCAATTCGCAGCACACAATACCTTCTTTGTGCCACTAGATATATATCAATAACAACACATTTTGTGGATATTTGCATGCCATTGGTCACTGTTTTCTCCTGAGGAAGTTACCATACGATTCATCAAATAGTCGTCAAGCTGCACTGATTTAGGTTTAAAGCAAATGCCAGGATCAGCCTTTTGAAACGGCACACGCGATTTCCTTCCTTGTCCTTCCAATCACCAGCTTTCTCCTCCAAATGCGAAAATATTTTGTTGACACCGACTTACATAGGGCAGAACGATAACCAAGATAAAATAAGGGAAATCAGAGCTCGTACGGAAAGGTACAGCTGTTCATTCCTTCCGCGCGCTATACGAGATTGGAATAATAGAGACTTGTGAAGGTGGTTCGATAGACCCTCTGCCAAGCACTTAAATGTGATTTGCAGAGTATACATTTAGATGTAGGTGAACTTTTGTGGTTACTTCTCAGGGGCAATATAAGGTCCTTGGGGTCCCCAGTGCGCACCTCTTTACGCTCAGTTGAACCTCAATCAGACACAGAAGCTTCGTTTGTTTAACAGTGGGTTCAAATTCAGGCCATGAACAAAAACTCATCATGTCATTTAGTGAGTCACTTTCGGTAATGAAGTTTAATTTACAAGCATGAGGGACTGTCTCATCTCTAGTAAAGTGTTTTCAAATATTTGTTGTATCATGGTATTAGTTTACATCTAAACTGACTGCCATAGTGAGCAATGACCTCTAACAGTCTTTTGTGGTAACCGCTGTGTATAATGAAACAATTGTAAACCCCCAGAGTTTCAGCGTTTAGATGACCTGCAACGCAGCTACATTATGTTGGTAGCATTCTGCAGTGGCCCACTTTCTTCTGTCAGGTGTACATTAAATATCTAGGGGTAAAACTGCAAAGCTGTATGAAATAGAGAGTGCATGTAATGATGGCAGTAGGGAAGGCGAACGGTCGATCTTGCTTTATTGAGAGAACTATGAGACAGTGTGATTTATCTGTGAAGTACTCCACTTATAAAACCGAGTGCAATCCACTTTTGAGTACTGCTCAAGTGTTAGGGATCCATACCAGGTCAGATTAAAGGAAGTCATCGAACTAATTCAGAGACGGGCTGCTTTGTCTATTTATTTACACGTCAAGTTCCGTAGGACCAAATTGACGAGCCAATCTCCAAGTTCATGGAAAGTGTCAGTATATTAAATTACCACATACAAGTAATAAAATAAAATAATAAAATGTTTATGAACCCAAAAAGTCAGTCCATACATTTAAATAAACGCAATCAACAATACAATAAGATATATATTTACTATACCAAGCAGCTCGTTAGAATGTAATGAGCACCCTTAGCTGCTTACAGGCGTTGACATACGTCAACGGGGACAGATGAAAATTTATGCCTTGACCGGGAGTCGAACCCGGGATCTCCTGGTTACATGGCAGACGCTCTATCCATATTTTTTTCTTTTTTTCTTTTTTTTAACAAGGCTTGAACAACCGCCCTATCAAACATTTTTTAAGGGACAATGATGCTGCTTACTACGTTTTTTTTTTTTTTTTGCACGCGGTTCCAGATTGAAGCGACTAGAACAGCTTCTTTTATTGTTATTATTATTTTTAATGTTGTAGACCGGTGGGGGCTCGGGGGGCAAAGTGGGCAGGGGTCGAATTCCGACGCCTGGCCACAGTGTCCTACTCACCACCACCGAGCCTGTGGTGCTTAGGGAAATGGGAGACACAGGAATCAACAGTATTGGAAGGCGTTGTAATTTATTTATTTGCATGTGTTTTTGTAAGATTCACTAATATCATGAAATTATAGGAACACATCCGCAAAAGAGAAAATAAATATAAATTCTGGTTAAAGAAAAAGAAGGGAAAAAGGAAAAACAAGAAGAAATTAAATCCGCGCAATCTTCGACGCGTTCTCCCATCCGCGGAGGTAAGAAGTACAATAGATCGTAGGCGATTGAAACTCAGACACCACCGGGGCAGGAGGGGTGGGTGCCCTCTGAGCTAGGCACCCCTCAACTCAGTGGAGGTCTAACAAAGACCGCTCGAAGATAGTTAGCAAATAATGTTCGGTAACGTGGCGTGTTTTGGAGAGCTGCATTGGCTGTTCGTAAATAGGTCCAGAAGTCGAGGCGGGATTTAGGTCCCTCATGAAAGAGATTAGCGACCGCCCACCCTTTGATCCACGTAATAGCATAACATTTGGCGGCGGGAAAATGTCGGTCCTCCGGGTATAGAAACTATCGAGGTTCGATTGTGTCTGGTGGCACCCGGAGATAGCAGGCAATGATTTGCTGCACGGAGCTCCATACATATTGCGATGAGGCGCATGTCAGACGGTGTTCATCAGTGTCCAGCTGCTGGCAAAGGAGACAAAGAGGAGATTCTGACAAGCCAATGTTGTGCAGGCGCTGCTTCGTGGCAAATTTCCTGTTGACTATGTGATACCACAGTGGCCGCACGTTCGTAGGGAGGAAGGGCTGGTGGACGGTAGTCCACACTATGAGCCACTGGATGGAGGGATGTTTGGTCTCCATCACATTCCGGGGAACAGCGCAGCAACAGGCTGTAAAAATCCTTAGTCCTAGGTGGGCGTGTATCTGGGAGGCTGGTATGTATGTAACTATAGTCGACGAAAAAGCTCGAAATATGGGACAAATAAGGCACGATATGACCGACAGACACCGGTGGTCAGGTGGAAGCAGATAGGAGGACCTCAAGCAAGCTGCGTGTTAGAGATGTACCCTGGCCCATCCACAGTTTTCTCATGGTACTCATGTACAAGGCTGCAGCTCTCATACGGACATTGACGAGCGCGATGCAACCATACCGTGAGGGCAGGGTAAGTGTCTCATAACGGACTTTAAACATTGAACCAGCCGTGAGACAATAGCCAAAAGCCGCCTGAAGGTTGCGCCCAATTACAGTTGGCAGAGGGAGAACTTGCGCGATGTGAACTAATTTTGAAGCCAGATAAAGATTAATAAACTCAACCCGTTAAAGTGTGTCCTGGCGGCGCAAGTGGTTCTGGCGGACTTCGTTGTGGATGACGTGTAACAGGCGACGGAAATTCGTTGCCGCTGTGCGTGTGACCGTGGGGGTAAAGGTAATGCCCAGGTACCGGAAAGTCCGCACAAGCGGCAGGGGTGCCACTTCACCCTCCTGGAGGCCTCGTCCAATGTGCATTGCAGAAAATTTGGCGACATTCATGGCACTGCCGGCGGCAGCCCCATAACGGGTAATCAATTCGAGGTCCTCCCGAATCTCCGAGCCGGAGCGCATGAGAAGGGGGAGGTCATCAGCATATGCCCGACAGTGGAAAGTGTATTGGCGTAGGGTGAGGCCAGAGAGCTTGGTCGTCAGTCCACCAATAAGATGCTCAAGGGCAATGGCATACAGGAGGGTAGAGAAGGGGCTCCCTTGCCGTATCGAACGGCAGATAGGTACCGGCCCTGCTAGTCGTCCATTGACTTGGACACGTGAACTAGCACTGTCGTAAAGACGCCGGATGACGTCCAGAAACGGAGGAGGGATGCCCATTCGGGCTGCCACCGAAAACAGGAAACGATGACGCACTTTATCGAAGGCGCTGTCGAAGTCTATAGCGACGACCGCTGCCCGGAGTCTGCAGGCTGCCGCTATCGCAATTAAGTCTCGGCATTCCCCTGTGGCAGTCTGTATGTTACCTTGTCCGCCAGGCATCGTTCGCTCAGGCGAGAGGATATGAGGGAGTGTAGTTCGGAGCCGCATTGCCAGTAAGCGCGCGAAAATCTTGTTATCGGCATTGAGTAGGGTGAGCGGTCTGTAACTCGTGACCATTGAACCACGGGCTGGTTTGTGGACTGGTATAATGATGCCCTCAGCAAAGGCGGGTGGGATTGCTTGGCCAGATGTCATCAGTTCTTGATACATAGTCGTCCACCGTGGTGCCATGAGGTACCGAAAGGTCCGGTAAAACTCAATCGGTAAGCCGTCAATGCCGGGCGATCTGTTGACTGCACCCTTGGCGATTGCGTTGTTGACTTCGTCTAGCGTGACCGCCACTGTCATAGCATCCGCCTCCGTGTGGGGGAGGGTGCGCGTAACGTAATGCAAAATGAAGTCGTCTGCAGCAGTCTCAGCGTCTTCATCACTATAAGTACGACGGTAGTGTTCGACGAATGCGTGGACGATGTCATTCTGAGTGGTCACCTGCGTTCCATGAGGCGCGGTCAGAGTGCTGATGATCTGCCGACGACGCCTTCGTTTATCGGACATTATTATGCATGGATGGAATTTCTAAATCCGCGTGATCGTGACGTCACGTCCGTATCACGAGCACTTGCAGTTTCCGGCGTGCCAGCGCAATTATCTTCGCCTTAGTTCTTTGCCGTTCCAACTGGTTGTCCGGTGTTGGCGGTTGAGCATCCAGATCTCGGAGAATCGCGTAATAGAAGTCAACAGTGGTGCGATGCCAGTCGGCCACGCCCTTCCCGTACCTCATTAGTGTCCTCAGGATCGCCGGCTTGGCGCAGTCCAACCATCATGTCTATGTCGAGTGGTAGCGGGGAAGGCGTCTTTCGCAGGCTGACCACGTTTCAGTGACTTGTTGGCGAGACGCCAGGTCATACAAGTGTGAGGTATTGAGTTTCCATGGCCTACGGCTGCGCCATACTGACTGCGGCGGAAGGAGGACCGTACAGATGTAAGCGTAGTGGTCGGAAAAGGCCAGCGGCCAGCGTTCGGCGCCCCGTATCGCAGATCTAAGAGTTTGTGAGACATACATCCTGTCTAGTCTACTTGCGGAATGACTTGTAAGAAAGGAATGGCCAGAAAAGTCGCCGTGTTGAACTTCCCAAGTATCGTGAAGCAGGAGGTCTCGCACCACTATACGTAGCTCCTGGCATGTAGTATAGTGGGGAATCTGAACTTTACGATGCAGAACGTAGTTAAAATCAGCTCCTAGTAGACAATGGTCATAACGCCCTAAAAACAGGGGAGCGATTTCCTCGGAATAAAACTGGGCTCTTTCAGGTCGTCGGTCGGTGCCTGAGAGAGCGTAGACATTAATGATGCGTGTCCCCATGGCAGTGAGTGCCATGATCCGAGCTGATGGAAGGAAGGCGACATCGGTGACAGAAATCCCGCGGCGGACGTAGATGGCCACTCCACGGCCCATAGGATCACTCGCTGAGGCGTGGACGTTAGAGCCATTGATATCCGGGAGACTAGCCAAGTGAACTTCCTGCAGAATAGCGAAATCAATATCCGAAGCCCAGAACATCACCTGCGTAAGGCGGATTTTCACCCTAGAACGGATGTTGTTGGTGTTGATGGTTGCTATCCGGTAGGCCTAGTGTCGGATTGCTGGAGGCTGGTCAACTCCGCCGTCTGCGCAAGGGTGTGGGCGTCGCAGCGGAACGTTATCCCGCTGGCCCGCATGGGAGTCTGGGGAGAGTATGTTTAGTGGTGCGGCCGTGACGGTGCAGGGCCCCGTAACGGGTCCTGCTCCTCGACCTCCTCCTCGTGCCACGCCGTGGAAGCGGAAACTGGTGTATCGTCCATTTTATCTGCAGAAGATGTTGTAATGGTGCTTGGTGTAGCGTCGCCTGTGATACGTTCATGATCTAGTTCAGCGTCAGCACGGGGCGTAGGCACACCGATAGATGTCTCCGCGCTCATAACGTCCTCGTCAGCAGTAGCGTGTTCTGAGGCCTCGTGCCGGTCGACGGTTACGTCCTCCTCGACTTGTAACGTCTCCTCTTGGCCGGAAACGGTGCGACGTCTTCGCTTGCGACGTTTCGGAGAACGTTGTTTCCTTGTGCGACCCTCCTTGTCCGACGACGGAAGGGAGCCGCGTCGTTCTAGCAGAAAGGCCGCTGTAGGAACGATGAGCGACTCGATCTCCATCGTGTTTCCGAGGTCAGTGGCAGCTTCTGGTTACGCCGGCATCTTCGGAGCGGCGTCGATGGCCGGCCGAGGCGGCGGGTCGTCCGAGGCGCTCTCCGTCGGTGTCTGGTCGGGCTCGTTGGTGGCGTCGTTTGTGGTGACCGGGCAACGTTGCAAAGCGGTAGGAGAAGCTAGAGCAGCGGCATAGGTCACCGGTAGCACCGTAGGTTGCGACGTGGGTGGTTCTTCGGCAGCTGGACGTTGCGTAATACGCCGTTGTAGGCACTCGGATCTAGGGTGGCCTTCTTTGCCGCACCCGGAACAGGTCCGAGGCTGGCCGTCGTATATAATTATTGCACGGCATCCGCCGATCTGTAAGTAGGACGGGACGTGGCTTCGGAGATCAATGGTGATCTGTCGGACCCCGTTTAGGGCGGGATACGTCGGAAACTGTGTCCACTTCTCCGCAGTGTGGCCGTGGACTGTGCCATATGGGCGTAGTGCTGCGACGACTTCCTCAGCA